>NC_092786.1:33586137-33892340 GCF_047496795.1 Chiloscyllium punctatum
TATCTTTCAGCAATGTGACAACGATGAGGATCCACCATTAAATGTGGTGAGCAGTGCTGTGGATTGGTATCAGATTTAGCTGCACCACACCAAAGGGTAGGCAGCACTACACACTCCATGGAACTCAAAAGAATCTTTAACATGTTTTAAGCAGGCTGCTTATGCAAAAGACTGCATCCAAAAGAATTGGATTTTCAAGAATCCAGGGGAAGACAAGCTTGTACCAAGTTTGACAAGGCAGATTTAACAGTCATTAAAAAGCATTTCAAAAACACACAGCAATGAGCTGGAATACTTGTCTCAGATGCTGATGAAATGTCGGAGCTTTGAGCCAGACAACAAATGTACTTCACAGGCTGCGTGTGTAAAGTTGAAATCCTTGGTGTGCAAAGGTAAAACATTGAAAATTACAATGTAGTTAAGAGGCTGAGAAAGCTAGAATTAACAAGAAGTACTTACAGCTCAGAGCAAGCATTGCCACCACAGCAGGCAGGCACCATGATGCATGGCTACAGCAAGGGAAATCAAAGGCCACTGAAGTAATTTAAAAATGAGGTCACAGCACTGGGAATGCAGAAAAGCCAGAATTAAAGAAATAGAGCAGTAATAAAAAAGTATCAACAGACAGAGTCCAACAGAAGAACTTAGTAAGTAGTCAACTGAGGCCACAGTAAAAGTGGAAGACCCAAAGTTGAAACTACAGTTAAGGCAGGAAGAATATTATTAAAGCTGCTGATAGCATAATTCATTCTGTGAAACCATTAAAGAGAACAGGAATTTGTATTAAAACTGTAAGTTAATGCTTTTTGAGAGCTAAGTGATAAACCTCGGGAAAGCTGTTACAGGAATGGAACATAGTTTTCAAACCATAGGCAGTAGGATTCATCTAGTGAAATCATTTGAGAGGATGAGAATCATTTATTATACTGCAGAAAGTGAAAATCCTTTGGTTTGACTGCAAAAGTTTGGGAGAAGCCTCCAACAGAGCAGTAGAAAGAAGCAGCATTGCTGGATTGCACAGTTAAAAGCTTTGGAGGGGGTAGCATTTCCAAAAGCATGTGGGGAATCAGGCTGGAGGTGAAGCAGAGAAATTTATAGGGGTGAGAGACAAAGAAAATGATGGAGGAAACATTAAGGTGTATGGGATCAGGGGGACACAGGGTGTACGGAAGGAAATTATTGCTCCACAGTGACCACACTTCTGTAAGTTTTAGAATACTCGTGGACAAAGATGAGAGGGGTCCTAAGGGAAGAATACTAAACTGGGCCAAGGCCAATTATATCAAAATTAGGCAGGAGCTGGGAAATGTGGATTGGACACAGTTATTTGAAGGGAAGTCCACATTTGATAAGTGGGAGGCTTTCAAAGATAGTGCAGGATAGGCATGTCCTGTTGAAGGCAAAGGATGGGAAAGGCAAGATTCGTGAACCATGGATGACAGGAGAGATTGTACAACAAGCTAAGAGGAAAAGGGAAGAATACATAAGGTCTAGGCAGCTAAGAATAGAAGGGCCCTGGAGGAATATCAGAGGAGTAGGAACTATCTTAAATGAGGAATCAAGCGGGCTAAAAGGGATCATGAAATAGCTTTAGTGAGCAGAATTAAGGAGAATCCCAAAGCATTTTATTCTTAGAAGCAAGTGGGTAACTAGAGAAAGGATTGATCTACTAAAGGATAATGAAGGAAGGCTGTGTGTCGAACCTGAGAGAATGGGTGAGATTCTGAATGATTACTTTGCATCAGTGTTCACTGAGGAGAGGAACATCATGAATGTTGAGATTAGAGATAGAAGTTTGATTAGTCTGGATCACATTGACATAAGTAGGGAAGGTGTGTTGGATAAGTTAGAGGTTATTAAGGTGGACAAATCCCCAGGAACGGATGGGATCTATCCCAGGTTGCTGAGGGAAGTGAGAGAGGAAGTAGCTGGGGCCCTGACAGATATCTTTGTGGCATCCTTAAACACAGGTGAGGTGCCGGAGGACTAGAAGGTTGCTCATGTTGTCCCCCTGTACAAGGAGGGTAGGAGGGATATTCCGGGTGACTACAGACCAGTGAGCCTGATGTCAGTGGTGGGAAAGTTGCTGGAGAAGGTATTGAGGGAAAGGATTTATTTATATGTGGGAAAGAATGAGCTTATCAGTGATAGACAACATGGTTTTGTGCAGGGGAGATTGTGCCATACCAACTTAATAGAGTTCTTTGATATGACCAAGTTGACATATGAAGGAAGGGCTGTTGATGTCATATGCATGGACTTTAGTAAGGCATTTAATAAGGTCCTCCATGGTAAACTAATAAAGAAAGTGAAGTCACATGGTGCGCAGGGTATTCTAGCTCGGTGGATAAGGAACTGGTTGAGCAAAAGGAGACAAAGTAGTAGTTGAAGGGCATGTCTTGAAATAGAGAAAGTTGACCAGTGGTGTTCCACAGGGGTCAGTGTTGGGGCCACTGTTGTTTATGATATACATAAATGATCTGGAAGAGGGCACGGTTGGTATGATCAGCAAGTTTGCAGATGACACAAAGATTGGTGGAGTAGCAGAAAGCATAAGGGACTGTCAAAGAATACAGGAAGATATAGATAGACTGGAGAGTTGGGTGGTTGCTGCACAGTTGGATATGGTGGTCAAGAAAGCATATAGTATGTTTGTCTTCATTGGACTGGGTATTGAGTATTAGAGCTGGCAGGTCATGTTAAAATTGTACACAACATTGCTTTGGCCGCATTTAGAATACTGTGTACAGTTCTGGTCGCCACATTACCAAAAGGATGTGGACACTTTAGAGAGAGAGTGCAGAGAAGGTTTATGAGGATGTTGCCTGGTATGGAAGATGCTAGCTATGAAGAGAGGTTCAGTAGTTTAGGTTTGTTTTCATTAGCAAAAAGGAGATTGAGGGGGACCTGATTGAGGTTTACAAAAATCATGAAGGGTATACTCAGCGTGGATAGAGAGAAGTTTTTTCCCAGGGTGAAGGATTCAATAACGAGAGGTCACGATTTCAAGGTGAGAGATGAAATGTTTAAGGGGGATACACGCATCAAGTACTTCACACAGAGGGTGGTGGGTGTCTGGAACACATTGCCAACAGAGGTGGTAGAGGCAGTCATTGTAGATTCATTTAAGATGCGTCTGGACAGTTGCATGAGCAGGTGGGGAGCAGAGGGATACAGATGTTAAGGAATTGGGCGACAGGTTTAGACAGTAGATTTGGATCGCTCAGGCTTGGAGGGCTGAAGGGCTTGTTCCTGGGCTGTCAATTTTCTTTGTTCTTTGTTCTTTCTCTGGAGAGAGTGCAGAGAAGATTTACTAAAAATCTGCCAGTCCTGGAGAATTGTAGCTATAAGGAGAGATTGGAGAGGTTTGGCTTGTTTTCCTTGGAATGGAGAAGGCTGAGGAGTGGCATGATTTATGCAAAATTGTGTCAGGTAGAGAGAGAGTAGACAGGAGGAACCTGTTTCACTGGGAGGAAATTCAAAAACCACACGTCATAGGTTCAAGCTAAGTGGCAGAAGGATTTGAAAGGAAGTGAGTTCACTACCTGATTTGGTGGTGGAGGTAAAAACGCTAACCTCTTTTTAAAAGTATCTTGATCTGCATGTTAAGTTCTGTAAGTTGCGGGGCTACATACTGTGTGCAGGAAGATGGGATTATAATGGCTACCTGGGTGTCTTTGGGTTGGCATGCACAAGGTGGGCCAAATAGCTACCTTCTTTGCTATCTGATTTCTATGGTTTTATGCAGTACAGCACTGGAGGGCATGTTAGACTGGAGGGGAGAGTGACTGGTGTCCACTGGTGCACTGGAGTGTTGAGGACAAGGGCAGCTATCACTAAAGTGTAGTGTCAGGATTCAGTAGGTAAGAAGGGCTTCTGGAGGCAAGGACCAATGCACTGGGCCTCCATCTGGGAGGATGGATAGAAATAGGCTGAGTACCTGTGGAAAAGGAGGAGCCCCATGCTGACAGTGCCCACTATGAGCTTCATTGCCTGCTATCACTTGCCATTCGCTCAATGCAAAATGCAAATGGAAAATGGCTGGAGCAACATCCAATGTGGACTAAGTCTGTGTCACTTTGATGGGTGAAAGCACAGGACCCATATCTGCTGCTTAAGAAGACAAAAATAAAGACAAATGTTACACATTGATTTGAGGTGAGAGAATGGAGCTCTATGATTGAGGGAGTAGCAGCCATGCTGGTTATATTCTATGAACAGAGTGAGTTTATGGCTTTTGTGCTTTTATGTTGCCAGAGATTACATCGCAGATTGCCAATGCCTGTCTGTGTTCACAGCAGTACTTCAAAAATGGCATGGACATCTTCTGTGCTACAAATTATTGTGGGAATAGTGTGTGATGAGCTGGGGCTAGAGTTGGACGTGGGGATACAATAGGGACTGAGTAGATAGGTATGAAAAGTATTTGGTAAGCTTTGGGAAGAATACCTTAAAAAAACTCAATGCAACTCACACTTTGACAAAGGAAGTAAGATTCAAATCTGAGTCTTTTCCAGGTTTACTGAAGTAGAACACAGTTACAGAGCATAAGAAAGCCAAATAGCTTTCCACACAAAGACATTCATAAGGTAGAGATAACTACAACATATGAGAAATGAAATGTATTCTGAGGGAAAATTGCTGATCCAAGCAAATGTTTTGCCATGAAGAGATTCATGACAATGGACAACTTATCAATTTTAAATTCAATACAGGAACAATACATATCACATGGTGTGCCATAGGTGAAGAAAGAAGGAAGCCTACCACAGTGAAATAAATGTTCCAGAAAGAACAGACTTCAAATTTAAAGTTATGCTACAAGAAATTCTGCAACATGAGGGAAAAACAGTGTGTTCATAATCTCTTCACAACCAGGTACTCACAAGTATAAATGTTTATTTTTGAACTGAACAATTGGCACTGAATATCCAAGAGGCAGCCAGCCATGACATGACAGTTCAAATTGATATTAGTCAGAGAACAACTGGTCCATAAGCAACCATTGAATTGCGTCATGAACCTTAAACTGCAAGGAAATGGTAGTTGTTGAACAGCCAGAGGCCAAGCAATGGAAGGTTACACTGGCCTTCCTATACCCATGGCAGAATACTCCAAAAATGATAGAATACATTGAGATGATCCCTGTTGGCATGAGAGAATAGTTTCATACTATCAACAGATTTGACTCTGCAGAATTCTCAGAAATGTTTACCATTCGCGTCAACACTGAAAAAAAGCTCAGACGAAAAATAAATCAGCAAAATTTGTGAGAAGCTGCACATAATGAGAATGAAAATGAGTTGTATGACCCATCTGAGTTGGCTGAAGAATCTTTAACTGAAGTTGCTCAGGTAAGAATGCAACCTCGTGAAAAATTTATTAAAGCAGCTTCGAATTTAATGTCAGATGCTGAAGTGCCACAAGTTCAAGAAGAACTTGTCAATTTCTCATTTTCAAAGGAAGAAATATCAGTACTTGTGGCAGGGATCATGCAGCAAAGAGAAAGTGCTCTCATTCCTGACGAAGGGCTTATGCCCGAAAAGTCGATCCTCCTGCTACTCAGATCCTGCCTGACCTCCTGTGCTTTTCCAGGCCACAGTTTTGACACTAAGCAACAATCCTCAAGTAGCATGTCTGAGCAAGTGAATGTGATGATTCACCAGTAAGTCAACAAAAGGATTTGTATGTGTGCATCCAACCTCAGTAACAAGTTGAAGTTTCGTATTTATTTACTTCAGCATAGGTTTGCCAGCACATTGGGAATACAATTTGCTTAAATTGATTGAAGGTGAGCTGCATATGACTCCATGGGATAAGCAATTATATAAAGAATGACCCCAGTTTGAAGACAAAGTAAAAAAAAATTGCCTGATTCTGAGATCCAGAACATTGTCAAGAGGAAAATATCTACTTCATCAGAGCAGCTACCCTCCATGTCGGATGTGTGTGAGATCAAAGGTGTCCAGATGATGGTACAGGGCAATTACTTATGCCAGTAAGAAAGAGGTCCCCTGGAAAGGAAATTCAAGAGGTTCAAGATCTTCCAGCCATTGCAGTAAAGCGATTGCTTGGTGCAGCAGGAACAGCATCCTTTCACAAGATACCCAGGAAATAAAGGGATTTAAAAGGGACTTATAGACCTTACACAGTCAAGAATAGAAAGAAGGTCCTCAAACCAAAGACCTGTCAATCTTCCAAATCCAAGGAGAACTTTTTCTGGAGGAAAAGTGAAACCTCCAGACCCCTGAACTTGTGGAGTCAGAGACGTGGAAGGAGATAAGTTAGGAATAAACATAATTATGTGCACAAAAACATAAACATTAATAAAGGGAAAAATTTAGGGGTGAGGTGTTGTCTAAGATGTTTGGTTTTGAAAAAGTTAATACTGAGAAATGTATTAAGCTCTACCCAATTTGATGATCTCATAGGGCTTAGAGGAGAACAGCTCTGATTCTTAAAGGAGATAGACTTACCATCAGAACCTCTACAATAATTTGAATAACAATGTCTATTCACTTACACCTGATTGCTATCAAATAATAAATTACATTTTGTTTAAGACAAAAGCCTCTTCCTGTTCAATAACCCAGTTTTCCCTACCACATAAGACTAGTCAGGTTCTTTAGATTCCAAGATAAATGAAGGATGGTGGCAACTAATCTACTTGATGTAACTTTCATCGAAGTGATATAGTGTGGATCAATCATGTATCATCTGTTCTCTCAGATGGTTACAAATGATTCCATGGCAAAATGTTGAAGAGAAACAGGAAGTTACCCCATGTCCTCGCCAAACCTAGCCTTTTCAACCAGCATCGTAAAATCAGCAAACTGTCTGGTTATTATTGTCTTGCTGTTTGTGTGATCTCACAGTGTACAAGTTGGTTGTGGTCTTTCTAACATTAAAGCAATGAGTACTTTTCAAAAATTCCTCATTGGCTGTAAATTTAACACTCATTTTGCAAGTTTATTAATGCCTTCATTTGTTTCAAACTGACATATAATGCTTAATGTTACCTTTAATCTTTCCTTGACTGAGCTACATATTTGTCTCTCCACATTCTTTTCATCCTCATCGTATCCTCATTGTGTTCAACTAAAGACTTGCTGCAGTGTCCCACTGTGACATCTTCTCTTGATCCTCAAACCTCAGTCTTTCCTACCTCTGTTTTTCTTTTCTCTGATGTCACATAAGCTTTTGAAACCTAGGTTTGGCATCATTTAATCAGCACTTCCTGCTTTATCTCTTTTCTTTTAATCAACCACGTTGGTGTTGTCCTGATATAGAACCTTGACCTTTCACCCTGGTTTCGCAATGGCAGCAAATAAAGTTCACGATAAAAGAGGAAACTTTCACTTGCAGCACCAGAGAGGAAATAAGAAAATGACTTTTAAAACTGTGTGGTAATCTGATCTTTTAAATGGGGATTTAACATATATTTTACTCCTTCCCACAGCATAGGAGAGATTACTGGCAGTAGGTTCAATAAAGGATTCACACGGCTATTTAAGTGCAATTTATATCTGCAGAAGGATTGTATAGAAAAGTGAACACCAACAATTCACTTCTGCGAGCAATTCATTTTCTGCCTCTCTCATGAGGACGAATGCATAAAATGTATTTGCAAAACCTTTGTCACTGAGTACAGTCAACAACAGTACAGTTAGATACACTTTTCTATATGCCTGCAATAGGGTTAGGTTAATGTAAGGTTAAAATTGCAAAACAAAACTAATGCTTTGTAAGATCTCACATCCCAGGTTACTTTTTTAAACTAGACCTTCTGTTCAGATGGCCAATGTGCTCACTTGACAGAGGCTGGGTTCTGGGTCTTGCAATGCTAATAGGATCCCAAAGGCAATTTAACAGCTGACCGAGCAAAGTGCCTGTTACATTAATGTTAAATATTGGTCTGGAAGGGTTAATGCTGAGGATAACTAAAAGCACCACCTGAAATGGCCATGTCATGTGGACTTGTGGGCAGAACAAGTTAGGATTTAAAGGAGTGAGACCTAAAGTCTGGTCTTCTTCAAAGTTTCTCTATATTTTCTAAGTGACCTGTTCAGAGATGGTATTACACACCTCTGGAGCAGTACGATCTGAACGCAAGCCTCCTGGATCAGAGGTCAGGATACTACCATTGCGCTACAAGAACCCAAAATCAAAGTCTCTCTAACAATGTCTGGTGTATCAATATAAATTGTAATTTGTTCCAATGAACTATCACTTATCAACGAGAAGTGATGTTTATCGTTAGACTAGGAGATCTCCCATAATACAGCAGGCCCTGTAGTTTTCTATGCTCTAACAGGAAGATGGCAGAAACCTTCATCTTGAACAACAACTCATATAATGTAGTAGGCTGGAACACAGTTGAATTGGTTTCCTCATCATATATATCTCTTCCATCTACTTCAAGCAAGACTACATTAGCACTACCAACGCCCCAACCCACTACCAGAATATTCTGGCAATTCACTTCCCTCATCAATGCTCACTTACATCCCCTCTGACCCTCAACACCCATTGTCCCTTAACAATTTAGCAGTTGCCTTTAATTTATGTAACATCTCTTTCCATTAGCTCACCCAGCCTTCTACTTTCACTACTCTCCTTGTACCATTCCCATCTCTGAGCCTCCAATCCGTAGACTGAAGTGCATAAAAGCTGAAGAACTGTGGATAGTGTAAATCAGAAACAGAAACAGAAATTGTTGGAAATGCTTGGCAGGTCTGTCAGCATCTGTGGAGAAAAATCAGAGTTAATGTTTCGGGTTGACTGACCCTTGCTCAGACCTTAAAGTGAATATTGTGCTGGACTGGCCAATAGTCCACCAGTGGATCTGACTCCACCATTTCAAGAAATATCACATCTTTGTCACTGTGGCCAAATCCTATTGCTATTGTGACAAAACCTTGGAATTCTGGAATGATCTTGGACTGATTGATGAATGGCATCTCCATGGTGGTGATGAGGGAATAGTCATCGAAACATAGTGATGCAGCAAGGAAAGAGATCCTTTGTTCCAACTAGCCCATGCTGAACATAATCCCATACTAAATTAGTTCCACCTGCCTGGCACATCTCCCTCCAAATCTTTCCTGATTTGGTAGTATTGGTGTTGGACTGGGGTGTACAAAGTTAAAAATTACACAACACCAGGTTATAGTCCAACAGGTTTATTTGAAAGCACTAGCTTTCGGAGGACTGCTCCTTCATCAGGTGATTGTAGAGTATAAGATCATTCTTTTGAGAGAATTTATTGCAAAAGTTTACAGTGAGATGTAACTGAAACTATACATTGAAAAAGACCTGGATTGTTTGTTAAGTCTCTCATCTTTTAGAATGGAAATGTTGATTTCAGTTCTTCACTATTCATGTATCTATCCAAATGCCTTTTAAATGTTGTATTTATACCCACATTCACTATGGAGTCATAGAGTCTTAGAGCTATACAGCACTGAAACAAACCATTCAGTCCAACTTGTCCATGCTGACCAAGTATCCTAAACTCATCTAAACCACCTGATGAAGGAGTGGCACTCAGAAAGCTAGTGCTTCCAATTAAATCTGTTGGACTATAACCTGGTATTGTGTGATTTTTAACTTTGTACACCCCAGTCCAACACCAGCATCTCCAAATCATAATCTAGTCCCATTTGCCAGCATTTGGCCCATATCCTTCTAAACCCTTCTTATTCATATCCCACTTCCTCAGGATGTTCATTCCACACTCGAACCACCTTCTGTGTAAAATATGTGCCTCGTTTGTCTTTGACGTTTCTATCAAAGATCTTAGTGTACTTCAGTTTTCGGCAACTGTATTTTTTTTACGTGAGTTCTTCTCACAGGTTTCTAAAATCCAATTGACTCCAAGCCAAGCCCAATCAAAACTCTACTGTCTACATCTTACCCATTCATTCATTATCCATCTCTTCCTTAACCTAAATTCCCTAAATTCAAAATCCTCATCCTTGTGTAGAAATTGGTTAATGATTTATTTCTTCCCTAGCTCTGAACCTGGGCCATTCCTGCATGTCCACCTGTGGTCTTTTGCTTTGCCTAATTAAGCATATCACCCTCCCATCACTGCACCAAGAACACCTTATAAATTTCCCCTTTACACCTGTATGCCTTCCCATTCTTTTTCTGTCTTTAGAAGCCTTCTCAATACTTCATCCCTCAAACCAAATCTGCCCTTTCCTCTTCTGTTATTATGCCCATTTCTGCTTGGATTGTTTATTATTTGAAAGCCCTTGTATAACTGCAGAAAGTGCTGGGTAAATCCAATAGGCATGGCATCATCTATGGAGAGAGAAACAGAGTTAATGTCTCAGGTCCAATATAGCTTGCCTCAGTCATAGAGTCACAGAGGCCTTAAATCATGCTACCTGAACTGCTGTGCTCTTCCAGCACCACTAATCCAGAATAGAGTCATAGAGTCATAGAGAACTACAGCACAGAGAAAAGATCCTTCACTCCTTCGAGCCTATGCCAATCAAAGCGAACACCTAACTGTTCTAATCCCATTTACCAGCACTTGGCCCATAGTCTTGTGTACTTTGCATCACAAATGTACATCTCAATACTTCTTAAGTGGTATAAAGGTTTCTGTCTCTGCCATCCTTACATGCAGTGAGTTCCAGATTCCCACTCTTTTCTGAGTAAATGTTTTTTCCTCATTTCCCCTCTGAACTTCCTGTCCCTTGTCTTAAATCTTTGCCCCTGGTCATTGATCCTTCCACCAAAAGAACAAATGTTTTTCTGCCCAACCTATCTATGCCCCTCATAATTTAATACCTTTCAAACATGTCACTCCACAGTCTGCTCTGCTCCATGGAAAACAACCCCGATTTGCCCAATCTCTCTTCAGAACTGAAACTCCACGGCCCAAGTAATGCCCTGGTAAATCTCCTCTGCACCATCTCTATGGCTATCACATCCCTCCTGTAACATGGATTCCAGAACTGCAAATAATGCTTTAGCTATATTCTAACCAACTTTCTATACAGTTCCATAATCACTTCCCTGCTCGCCCATCTGTCTATCCCATTTTTTTAGGGATCAGTGGGCATGCAGACTGGTCTCTCTGATCCTTGGTGCTTCCTTGGGTCCTACGCTCATCACATATTCCTTTGTCTTGTTTCTCATGCACAAGCACATCACCTCATGCTTATCTGGATTAAATTCCATTTGCCACTGATCAACCCACTTGACCAACAATCTAAGGACATCCTCCTCACTATCTAACATACCAACAAGTTTGCATCATCTGTGAAGTTGCTAATAAACTCTCCTACATTCAAGTCCAAATCATTTATATATCCCACGAACTGCAAGGGTTCCACCACTGATCCCTGCAGAACTCCATTGGACACAAGCTTCCAATTACATAACATCCTTTAATCATCACTCTCTGCTTCCTGCCACTAAAGCAATCCAATTTGCCAAATTTCCTTGGATCCCATGGACTCTTACCTTCACTATCAGTCTCCCATGCAGGATCTTACCAAAAGCCTTGCTGAAGTCCAAATGAACTATGTCAAATGCATTGCCCTCATCTACATAACTGGTTACCTCTTCATTAAATTTAATCAAGTTGGCCAGAGGTGGCCTCCTCTGAACAAAACCATGTTCTTGATTAATTCTGTCCCTCAGAATTGCTTCCAATAGTTTCTCTACCACTGAGGTTAGACTATCAGGCCTGTAGTTTCCTGATTTATCCTTTGCTCCCTTCTTGAATAATGGTACCACATCTACTGTGCTGTGGCACCTCTCCTGTGGCCAGAGAGGAATTGCAAGTTATTGCCAAAACTGCTGCTATTTCCTCCCTTCTCTCATGCAACAGGTTGAAATATATATTAGCCAGCCTTCTCACCTCTTAGGTGGAGTTCAGAAGAACAGTCATTTTGGGTCTGAAAAACAACTCTGCTTCACTCTCCACAGATGTTGCCAGTTTCTCCAACATATTGCTTTGATTTCAGTTTACAAGCATAGGTAGTATTTTGCTGTACCTTTACTGTAAATGCAATTTGTTGCTTAATACTGAGTAAATGTAATATTTCAACTATAAAAAATCACAGAAATTTAATATTATTGAGTACATGTTCAAATAAAGACATTGCCTCGTTTATATTAATATGTATTGTTTTAGTTCATTCGTAAATGTGAAGTTCAAAGCAATTTACAAATATTTTGCAATGTAGTGGCATCTCACTTCATAATAAATATTAGTCACAAAGCACTCAGTAACATGCTTCTGTCACAGTTGGTGCCACCATCTAAAGCTATAAGCAATTCTGTAAATGGGAACATCTTCATATAATGAAAGTGCAGCCCCATTAGCTTACCTAAATTTCCAAATCATTGCAATATTCTAAAATAAACAGGTATTGCTGGAGGTACACGGTGTGGCTATATAGAGGAAAGGCCAACATTTTTGGTGTAACATTTCTGAATTGTGAGCGTTGTTTTTAAACTTTGAATTATTTGCCTGTTCTCTCCCTTAACGAGCCCATTTTCTATGTTTTTTTATTTCAGTTCTTTGGCATTGACAATTTTAAACTGCAAGGTTATATTTGTGTCTGCCAAAATGTCATGTATCTTCAGCTTAATCCAAAACTTCAGGGCCTTAATAAATTTAGAATACACCAACAGTCATTTAAAACAACAGTGTCAGATCGCAATAATTTAGTGATGTGTCAGATCATCCAGCTGTTTTAGCCAATTCCACACAGGGAGTACTTACTGTCTGCTTTTCTCTTTTGGAACATATTGTGCTAGCCCATTGTGTGACTCATCCATTTTGTGAGCTTCTTATAGAATCCCATATATTCACTCTTCAGGTTTCTTTTTTGCCTCTCTTGTCACTGTCAGTCTTACAAGACTGAGTAAGAAACTTCTGCTCTATATCACTGCAGGGTATACTATTTCTTCAATGAATCTTACATTGTATTCACTTAACTGGTGCTGACACTGGGCTTGTATGATTAATACGATACTAATCAACATGCAGCCACTTGAACTGAGCACCGAATGAATCCATGACTCATAGTTCCTGTACTTGCCTCCAACACAAAGATCCCAAGTTTCTTTGTGAGTACAATGTATCTGCATCATTTAAGAATGTTCCAAGTTGTCTTAATAATTATACCTCGCCATGGAGTCACAAGGTTGCCAGTTCAAATTTCAGCTCAGAGGCTTGAACACAAAATCTAAGTTGACCTTCCAGTGTGCTGCTGAGGGAGTGCCTCTCTGTCAGAGGCGCAGACTTTAAGATGAGATACTGAACCAAAGCCCTGTCAGCCTAGATGGCATATAAGGCTCCCAGGCACCATTTTGAAGAGGAGAAACCAAGTCAGTGGGCAATATTAAATAAAGTCAACTGGGGTTTCCTCCAGCAGCTGGAGAGTCAGTAAGAGTGATAAATTTATCTTCTGTGGGGATCGCAAGCTATATTGAGTAACCAGCATTGGGCGACTAAGTTTTCAGAGGGACTCTATCCCTGGGATCAAGAACATGGAGATTGGAAATCGGCCACCCATGCCCAAGAAATGTCAGCCCTTCCAAGGTTTGGTCCACACCCACACCAGATCCCAGCTGTCAGTCCTGCCGAGTTTTGACCATCCCTCCAGACCTCCCCCTCACTGAGGGAGAATGATCAGTCCTCAGCAACGGACTCCCTTTCATCCCCCTCCATCAACGCATCAATGAATTTAATACATGCCGTGACGTCGAACGCTTCTTCGGCCACCTCCGTCTCCGAGCTTACTTTCACAATCAGGACTCTCACCCACCTTCCGAGGACCTCTTCACTCACCTCCAACACACTCCATCCACCTGGACACCATGCACTAGCCTATTACCCGCCCTCAACCTCTTCATTTCCAACTGCCGCCGGGACATTAACCGCCTCAACCTGTCTAACCCCCTCCCACACTCCAACTTCTCACCCTCACAACGCGCTGCCTTCCACTCCCTCTGCTGCAATCCTGACCTCACCATTAAGCCAGCAGATAAAGGGGGTGTGGTGGTAGTCTGGCACGCTGATCTTTACACTGCTGAAGCCAAACGCCAACTCGAGGACACCTCCTCCTACCACCCCTTCGACCATGACCCCACCCCCATCACCAAACCATCATCTCCCAGACCATACAGAACCTCATCACCTCAGGAGATCCCCCACCCACAGCTTCCAACCTCATAGTCTGGGAACCCTGCACCGCCCGGTTCTACCTCCTTCCCAAGATCCACAAGCCTGACCACCCTGGCCGACCCATTGTCTCAGCATGCTCCTGCCCCACCGAACTCATCTCTATCTACTTGACACTGTCCTATCCCCCCTAGTCCAGGAACTCCCCACATATGTTCGAGACACCACCCATGCCCTCTACCTCCTCCAAGACTTCCATTTCCCCTGTCCCCAACGCCTCATCTTCACCATGGATTTCCAATCCCTTTACACCTCCGTCCGCCATGACTAGGGCCTCCAAGCCCTCCATTTCTTCCTCTCCCGATGTCCCCAACAGTACCCTTCCACCAACACTCTCATTCGTTTGGCCAAACTGGTCCTCACCCTTAACAATTTCTCCTTCGAATCTTTCCACTTCCTCCAGACCAAAGGGGTAGCCATGGCACCCATATGGGCCCAAGCTATGCCTGTCTCTTTGTTGACTACCCAGAACAGTCCATCTTCCGTAATTACACTGGCACCACTCCCCACCTCTTCCTCCGCTACATTGATGACTGCATTGGCGCCACCTTGTGCTGCCACGAGAAAGTTGAGCAATTCAACTTCACCAACACATTCCACCCTGACCTTAAATTTACCTGGACCCATCTCTGACACCTCCCTCCCCTTCCTGGACCTCTCCATCTCCATTAATGATGACTATCGTGAGACTGACATTTTTTACAAGCCTACCGACTCCCACAGCTACCTGGATTACACCTCTTCCCACCCTACCTCCTGCAAAAATGCCATCCCGTATTCCCAATTCCGCCGCCTCTACCGTATCTGCTCCCAGGAGGACCAGTTCCACCACAGAACACACCAGATGGCCTCCTTCTTTAGAGACCGCAATTTCCCTTCCCACGTGGTTAAAGAACCTCATCACCTCAGGAGATCCCCCACCCACAGCTTCCAACCTCACAGTCTGGGAACCCTGCACTGCCCGGTTCTACCTCCTTCAACCATGAACCCTGCACCGCCCGGTTCTACCCACTGTTAGGAGTTTTCTACAGGCCTCCTAATAGTCCGAGAGATGTAGAGGAAAGTATTGCAAGGATGATTCAGGAGAAGAGTGAAAGTAGTAGGGTGGTTGTTATGGGGGACTTTAACTTCCCAGATATTGACTGGGAAAGCTATAGCTCGAGTTCGTTAGATGGGTTGATGTTTGTCCAATGTGTGCAGGAGGGTTTCCTGACACAATATGTAGATAAGCCAACAAGAGGTGAGGCCATACTGGATTTGGTTCTAGGTAATGAACCAGGCCAGGTGTTAGACTTGGAGGTAGGTGAGCACTTCGGGGACAGTGACCACAACTCGGTGACTTTTACTCTAGTGATGAAGAGGGATAAGTGTGCACTGCAGGGCAGGAGTTATAGCTGGGGGCAGGGAAATTATGATGTGGTGAGGCATGACTTAGGATGTGTGGATTGGAAAAATAGGCTTCAAGGGAAGGACACAAATGATATGTGGGGCTTGTTCAAAGAGCAGCTATTGGGTGTCTTTGATAAGTATGTACCAGTCAGGCAGGGAGGAAAGGGTCTTGTGAGGGAGCCGTGGTTTAATAAGGAATTGGAATCTCTTGTAAAAGGGAAGAGGGCGGCCTATGTAAAGATGAGGCATGAAGGTTCAGTTGGGGCGATTGAGAGTTATAAGGTAGCCAGGAAGGACCTAAAGAGAGAGCTAAGAGCAGCGAGAAGGGGACATGAAAAGTTCTTGGTTGGTAGGATTAGGGAAAACCCTAAGGCTTTCTATAGGTATGTCAGGAATAAAAGGATGACTAGGGTAGGTATTGGTCCAGTCAAGGATAGTAGTGGGAAGTTGTGCGTGGAGGCAGAGGAGATTGGAGAGACACTAAATCAATACTTTTCGTCAGTATTCACTCAGGAACAGGACATTGTTGCTGATGTGAATATTGAGTCATAAGTGATTAGAATGGATGGCTTTGAGGTATGTAGGGAAGAGGTCCAGGGAATACTGGAAAGGGTGAAAATAGATAAGTCCCCTGGGCCTGATGGCATTTATCCTAGGATCCTCTGGGAAGCTAGGAAGGAGATAGCGGAGCCATTGACCTTGATTTTTATGTCGTCGTTGTCTACAGGAATAGTGCCAGAAGACTGGAGGATAGCGAATGTGGTCCCCTTGTTCAAGAAGGGGAGTAGGGATAACCCTAGTAACTATAGGCCAGTGAGTCTCACTTCTGTTGTGGGCAAAGTCTTAGAGAGAATTGTAAGGGATAAGATTTATGAACATCTAGATAGGAATAATGTGATCAAGGATAGTCAGCATGATTTTGTGAAGGGCAGGTCGTGCCTCACAAACCTTATTGAGTTCTTCGAGAAGGTGACCAAGGAAGTGGACAAGGGTAAAGCAGTAGATGTGGTGTATATGGATTTTAGCAAGGCGTTCGATAAGGTACCCCATGGTAGGCTACTGCAAAAATTACAGAGGTATGGCATTGAGGGTGCATTAGAGGTTTGGATTAGGAATTGGCTGGCTGGAAGGAGACAGAGGGCAGTAGTTGATGGTCAAGGTTCATCTTGGAGTGCAGTTACTAGCGGTGTTCCACAAGGATCTGTTTTGGGACCATTGCTGTTTGTCATTTTTATAAATGACCTGGAGGAGGGGCTTGACGGCTGGGTGAGCAAGTTTGCGGATGATACGAAAGTCGGTGGAGTTGTGGACAGCGAAGAAGGATGTGGCAGGTTACAGCGGGATTTAGATAAGTTGCAGAGCTGGTCAGAAAGGTGGCAAATGGAGTTCAATGTAGCTAAGTGTAAAGTCATTCACTTTGGTAGGAGTAATAAGAAGATGGATTACTGGGCTAATGGTAGGCAACTTGGTAGTGTCAATGAGCAGAGGGATCTTGGTGTCCATGTCCACAGATCTCTGAAAGTTGCCACCCAGGTAAATAGTGCTGTGAAGAAGGCATATGGTGTACTGGGCTTTATTGGTAGAGGAATTGAGTTCCGGAGTCCTGAGGTCATGTTGCAGTTGTATAAGACTCTGGTGCGGCCTTATCTGGAGTATTGTGTACAGTTCTGGTCGCCATACTATAGGATGGATGTGGAGGCACTGGAACAGGTGCAGAGGAGGTTTACCAGGATGTTGCCTGGCATGGTAGGAAGATCGTATGAGGAAAGGCTGAGGCACTTGGGACTTTTCTCATTGGAGAAAAGAAGGTTTAGGGGAGATTTGATAGAGGTGTACAAGATGATTAGGGGTTTAGATAGGGTTGACAGTGAGAACCTTTTTCCGCGTATGGAGTCAGCTGTTACTAGGGGACACAGCTTTAAATTAAAGGGAGGTTGATATAGGGCAGATGTTAGGGGTAGATTCTTTACTCAGCGGGTTGTGAGTTCATGGAATGCCCTGCCAGTATCAGTGGTGGACTCTCCCTCTTTATGGTCATTCAAGCGGGCATTGGATAAGCATATGGAGATTATTGGGCTAGTGTAGGTTAGGTAGGCTTCAGTCAGCGCAACATCGAGGGCCGAAAGGCCTGTACTGCGCTGTATTTTTCTATGTTCTATGTTCTATGTTCTATGCCCTCCAACACATCTCGTCCACATCTCGCACCTCCGCCTTCACACCCCACGCCTCCAACCAAAATAAGGACAGAACCCCCCACTGCTCACCTTCTGCCCTACCAATCTTCGCATAAACCAAATCATCTGCTTACATTTCCGCCACCGCCAAACGGATCCCACCATCAGGATATATTTCCCTCCCCACCCCTTTCCGCCTTCTGCAAAGACCATTCCCTCCATGACTACCTGGTCAGGTCCACGTCCCCAACAACCCACCCTCCCGTCCTGGCACCTTCCCCTGGCACCGCAGGAATTGCAAAACCTGCACCCACACTTCCTCCCACACCTCCATCCAAGGCCCTAAAGGAGCCTTCCACATCCATCAAAGTTTTACCTGCATATCATTTACTGTATCCGTTGCTCCCAATGCAGTCTCCTCTACATTGGGAAGACTGAATGCCTCCTAGCAGAGCGCTTTAGGGAACCTCTCCGGGACACCCACACCAATCAACCACACCGCCCTGTGGCCCAACACTTCAACTCCCCCTCCCACTCTGCCAAGGACATGGATGTCCTGGACCTCCTTCACCACCGCTCCCTCATCACCCAATGCCTGGAGGAAGAACGCCTCACCTTCTGCCTCAGAACACTTCAACCCCAGGGCATCAATGTGGACTTCACCTGTTTCCTCATTTCCCCTTCCCCCACCTCACCCTAGTTCCAAACTTTCAGCTCAGCACTGTCCCCATGACTTGTCCTATCTGCCTATCTTCTTTTCCACCTATCCACTCCACACTCCTCCCTGACCTATCACTTTCATCCCACCCCCATCCACCCATTGTACTCTTTGCTACCTTCCCCCACCCTCCTCCCTGACCTATCACCTTCATCCCCACCACCACTCACCGATTGTACTCTATGCTACTTTCTCCCCACCCCCACCATCCTCTCATTTATCTCTCCACCCTTCAGAGATAAGGAATAGTCTGCCTGTATTCCTGATGAAGGGCTTTTGCCTGGAACGTCGATTTTTCTGCTCCTCGGATGTTGCCTGAACTGCTGTGCTTTTCCAGCACCACTAATCCAGAACGAGGTTTGCAACTGTTCATTGCACACTGCAGAAGTGGGAGTTCAGTGGACGCTACTTGCAATGCAGCTGAGAGAGAGGCCTACAGTTGTGAGGGACACAAGGCCAAAGGTGAGTGATGGTGGAATGAGGATTGGAGAATGAGTGTTAGTGGGAGAGGGAGGGAGGGGAAATGGCAGCAATGGCAAGGATTGGTTTTTGTTGACTCTCCCTTTTCAATCCCTCATTAGGTATTGAGTGAGGGACCACACTATTGCTCGAGGGAGCCAGAAAATAAAACTAGCCTAGGCTTACCATGTGGTGATAGCCAAGCCTACCATTGGGTGTTAAGTGTGCTGGGTTGAGGCTTTTAATTGAGCATTAATTGCCTGTTTAAAGACCTCAATCATATAGGGGAGGTGATGGCCTAGTGGTTTTATGACTGGATATTAATCCAGAGAGCTATGTAACGTTCTGGGGATGCTGGTTTGCATCCTGCCACAGCAGATAGTGGAATTCAAATTACTTAAAATTTTGGGATTAGGAGTCTAATGATGACCACAAATCCATTGGTGATAGTCGGAAAAAAAAAGATGTGGTTCACTAATGAAGGAAGTAATCTGCCCTCCTAGTCTGGCCTACATGTGACTCCAGACCCACAGCAATATGGTTGACTCTTAACTTCCCTCTGGGCAATTAGGGATCGGCAATAAATTCTGCCCTAGCCAGTGACATCCTCATCCTGTGAATGAATAAAACAAATGGTAACAAAATGGGAAAGCCATTCATCAGGCTCCCTGCCCCGTACTTAGCTGAGGCAGTACCAGGAAAATGCTGGGGTTCTGACCCTGTACCCTCTTGCTTGACTACATCCCCTTCTTCCCCAACTCCAAACACAGCTTGCAGTCAGGAATTAAATTCTGCTGATTCTCAATTTTTTTTTCTAACAGAACATCTAGTCACGTTAAAACTTTTATTTGTGGGACCTTGCTGTGTAATTATTGCCTTTCCCACTTTACAACATTGACCAACACTGGCTAACAAGCACTTTGGCATGTCCTGAGGTCATGAAAGGCACATATAAATGCAATTTCCTTTTCCAACAGATAAGAGTTCAATTTCTAAACTGCATCGAAGAGAGACGAACTGAGAAATGTTTTCATCAAATGAATCAGTATAAGTAAAGAATATTTACAAGAGTAATAGTTTATAGTATTATCAGTATGTGATGCTTATTGATCCTAAAATAAATTAAATGAAAGAAAAATGATCGGTGACTAATATTTAAATGCACAGTTTCAAAACAAATTAGAAAGCATTATTTGAACCATTGAAGTTAATTATTTTACCATGCTGCTCATTAAAATCTGTTTTTAATCGTTATCTGATGATAAAACTGGGCCAGACCACTTAAATGAGTGATCAGTGTGCCAGGATCCTGTTTGTCCCTTGTTAAATGTATATGACAAGTATTTACGGTGTATCCTTTTTGCAAATTTATTGTCTATGGTTGAGGATTTATGCCAAGAACATAAACAAATCCACCCATCAGCTATGAAGGTCTCCCAGAGGGTTAGGAAACCGACAAAACTATTTTAAATATGACAGAACTTTCTTTCTAAGTTGACTGAAAACAACAAATAATGGAGATCTCGCAGGTCAGTCAGCATCCATGGAGAGAGAGCAAGCTAAATTGATCAGAGCAAAGAGTCATCTCGACTCGAAACATTAGCTTGCTATCTCTCTCCATGGATGACAATAGACAATATAGACAATAGACAACAGGTGCAGGAGTAGGCCATTCTGACCTTCGAGCCAGCACCACCATTCATTATGATCATGGCTGATTATCCTCAAATCAGTATCCTGTTCCTGCCTTATCTCCATAACCCTTGACTCTGCTATCCTTAAGAGCTCTATCCAACTCTTTCTTGAAAGATGTTGCTAGACCCGCTCTCATGTCTAGCATTTGTTCTTTACAGTACATATTCCAGTATCTGCAATAATTTATTCTGACATTGTGTTGCTTCTGAATTTCTTCTCTTAACTTTATCCTTTATTCATTCATGGGATTACAGTGTCACTGCCTAGGCAGTGCATCCCTAACTGTCCAGCTAAGAGTCAACCACATTGCTGTGGGTCTGCAATCACATGGAGGCCAGACCAGGAAAGGATGGCAGTTTCCTTCCCTAAAGGACACTAGTGAATCAGATGGGTTTTCCTCAACAATCAACAATGGATTCATGGTGGTCATCATTAGACTCCTAATTCCAGATTCTTTTACTGAGTTCAAATTCCACCATCTGCATGGCAGGCAGGATTTGAATACAGTTCCCCAGAGCATTAGGTAAATTTCTGGATTAATAATCTGGCCATAATATCAGTTGTCCATTGCCTCCTCATTTATGACTCCATTCCAAGCCTCTTTCTTGCTCTCTCACTCTCTGAAGTACAAATATCTACCACAGCTTCACTTCAAGAATGTTAATGTTGCTTCAACACACACTTGAAACCAGGGAGCTGGAGGCTATCTAGGACCTCAGTGGCACTGTAGTGCAAAGGGTTAAAGTGAATATATAAATAAGTTAGCCTACATTATCACTGGGCAATGAAGTTGAAGAGTAGCATCGTGGTTAAGGGGTAGGCTTAACCTGTACTCAGTTTGTGGAGTAGTGGTGCTGGAAGAGCACAGCAATTCAGGCAGCATCCGAGGAGCAGTAAAATCGACGTTTCGGGCAAAAGCCCTTCATTAGGAATACAGGGCTTTTGCCCAAAACATCGATTTTACTGCTCCTCGGATGTTGCCTGAACTGCTGTGCTCTTCCAGCACCACTAATCCAGAATCTAGTTTCCAGCATCTGCAGTCATTGTTTTTACCTGTACTCAGTTTATGTCTATCATGATTAAATAAAAGGCAATGTTGGCCAACAATCAAGACTCCTGAAAACATTATCAAGCCCATTCGTGGTGCAATCAAAGTGGAATCACAGAGTTATTATCTGGGAAAACTGCCAATACCTGTCATGCCTTCACAGACACTTCAACTTTCTGTCAGATCAAATTTCAGGCCTCCCTCTTTGCTGACAGTGTGGAATTGCCAAACCTTCAGGATCATCCTAGAGTCAACAGAAATTGAAGATTAACTTCCTTCAGCCATACTTGGGCTGTCATGGAGCTGAAGACAGGAATGGATACAACGGTCAGATTCTCTTTGTGAATGTAGAATGCGTTGGTGGTTGGACTTACATTCGGTTTTCATTGCATGAAGTTTTAAATTCCCTGAGTTAACATATTACATCTGGAATTAGTTTGCCAGTGGCAGTAACTGGACCTTGCATCTTTGGATGAAAATTCCTGCAACTGATTCTATTTTCATCATTTGAATATCCGATACCTTCACTATGTTCCAAATTGCTGAAAAAGGCACCAAAAAGTCAAAAATGTTAATTTTCTGAAAATTAATAGTATTAATAACAGAGGGAGCACAGGCTGCCTGACATTCAAACATCAAGGCTGTAAGGTAATTAGTTTATTGAGAGGAAAGAGTTCGGCATAAGTTGGGATCTCTTCCAGGGCAGGAGGAATCAATACAAAAGGACGGATTGCCCAGAGGGGCACCAATATCCTGGAAGAAGATTTACTAGTGTCACTTGTGAGGGTTTAAACTAAAGTGGCGGGATCAGCACGTGGAACAATTATGGAGAAGATAGAGATTAAGTCAGTATGTTTAATAAGAAGAACAGGCACTTTAATGATGAAGGCAGAACTGGCAATCTGACATGTATTTATTTTAATGCATGGAGCATCTTAATGCTTAGATCCTGGATTAGTACATGGAACTACAATGCTATAGACATTACAGAAACTTGATTGAGAAGGGCAGGACTGGCAGCACATTGTTCCGAGGATTTTATGGCTCTGGTCTGATAGAGATAGATGTAAAAGTGGTGGAGAGTTGCAGAACTGATTATGGAGGATGTGCTAAGAGAAGTTATCTGGAAGGCTCATCCAGCGAGTCCAAATATGTAGAACTAAGGAATAAGAACAGTGTCATCGTTATAATAGGGTTAAACATGAAGCCTCCCAATAGCCATCAGGAGAAAGGAGGGTTTCTTGAAACAATGGTAGCCATGATTTGGAGATGCCGGTGTTGGACTGGGGTGTACAAAGTTAAAAATCACACATCAGCGTTTGGAGTGCTGCTCCTTCACCAGGAGCACCTGATGAAGGAGTAGTGCTTCGAAAGTTAGTGCTTCCAAATAAACCTGTTGGACTATAACCTGGTGTTGTGTGATTTTTAACTTCTTGAAACAATGTCGATAGTCAATCTAGGAAAGGGGTGTAATCAACCCTGCTTTGGGAATGAGCCTGGCCAGGTAGTGTAAGTATCAGTAGAGGACCATTTTTAGAAGAGTGATCATAATTTCATAAGCTTTAACATAGTTATGGATAAGGATATGGCTGGTTGTTGGGGGAAATTCAATAGCAGAATGGGGAAGGCTATTTGAGGGTAAATCCACATCTGGCACGTGGGAGTCTTTAAAAGGCTAATTGATCAAAATTCAGATCAACATGTTCCTCTATGGATGAAATGCAAGGATGGCAAGATTTGGGAACCCTAGATGAGAAGAGATACTGAAAAATTAGTCCGAAAGAAAAAGCAACCATATGTAAGGTTTAGGAAACTGAAATCAGACAAGAACGTTGGGGAATATCATGGAAGCAGGAAAGGATTTTAACAATGAACTAGGAAGGTTGAAAGGGGCAATGAAAATGTCCTTGGCAAGATCAGTGTTAGGAAAGTTAATGGAGAAGAGTCTTAGGGACAGGATTTACACACTTGGGAAAAAAATTGATTTTTTAAGGATAGTCAGCATGGCTTTATGCAGGGAAGGACTTGTCTCACAAACTTGATTGATTTTTTTTTTGTGGGGCCGTTGCATATAGGAAAGCCTTCAAATGTTTCCAAACATTAACCTTTATTTGTCAACAGCCAAAGTGAACAAAAGTCAACTAACCAGAAGCTTCATTGCCTCTTGGTACAGAAATGAACTGCTTGCATGCTGAACACCAAGAATTTTATCGTCTATGAATGATTACCACAACCAACTCTCTCTCTTCTAGACCCAGGTGTCAATTTAGTCCTGTCTGGTTTGTAGTGCCAGATGCTCAGTGTTCTTATCCTCTTCCTCAGGAGACTGCTCCAAGTCTTCAGCTCATCAGCCTCCATCAAATCCCCTCCTTGCCAGTTTCAGTTGTGCAGAGAATTGAACACTGGAATTATGTGATACAATTGGTCCAGAACGTACTGCAAAGTCTTCCAAACTGCAGTGAAGCCCCGTTGTCAGCAAACCCCCTGATGAAGAATGCACAGCAGGAATATTAGAGTTCTCAAAGATATAAGCGTTTGGCATATCCTGACCACTGGGCACAAATTTCTAAGAAGTAACGATGATCACAATTACTTGCACATTGATGGGATGGAAGCTTTATTGACTGATGAAGTCAGCGCCCTTATGATATGAATCTCTCAACATGACCTGTATATCGTTTATAGTGCCCTGTATTCTGGGGGAACCAGTTATTGCCAAAGCCTACAGACAGGCAATGAGATAAAGTGTTGTGATCTGATGCAAAAGTCATTGGTAACAGCTTTGATATATTTGTAGCTGGATGATTGTGAAATCTCACATAGGCCCCCAGTAGCTCCTAGGAAGGATCCAGTTGTATAAAAGCTCATTGACACTGTCACGCGGGATAAAAAGACCACCCACCACTTCAGGTCTCAGTTATTGTCCCAGCATTGGCACTTGGCAGTGTCCCAGGACATCCTTAGTCTGCAGTGACATTCTGCCTCACTCATTTGAAGGGAAGAACATCAAGAGAAATAACCTCGAGCTTTCCTGTATTTCCCACATATCTTCATGTGGAGGCTATTCAGTATCTGCTAAAGATTGCTTCTGGTTCTAGGCTTGTGCAGCGTCTGTTCCTGCTGCATTTTTCTTCAGCAGCTGTGAGGAGAACACCTGCTCAGTCTGGAGTTACCAGTCATACTTGCATTGAACCTGTTTGGGGGAAGAGAAGAAAAAGAACAGGTGTTTTGCAATGCAAGCAGCCACCTTTCACTTCCCTCACAAATGAAGGCTCCATTCAGTGGGAAATGGAGCATTCCGCCAAGGAGTGCCATGAAATAACTCAACTCGGAACATTGACATCAGAGCCCATCCGTCATATTGCATCGATACAGTCGGAATTCTTTCAAGGTCTCCTGGAATGACTTCTGCTTCACAGAGGTGCCTGTCTTCAATCTGCAAGGATCAATGACATGGTAAAGATTGCTTCTTATTAACATTTGCACCCCACACAGTTATACGATGCATGCATTTTACACACATTATTCTGATGTTTCACAAGATTTCAACCTCCAACTCTGCTAGTGCATGGTTGATGCAATTGTCCCTTGACATCTGCCCATCACTGAGGAGACAGGCCATCATGTTGGCCCAGGAAACATCACCTATGCTGGGCATGGTTGCAGTCATTGTCCATATACAGCTTTTTGAAATCGAGAGATCATGAAGGATAATTCAGATTGCATTAAGCATTGTAAATCCCAAACTCCGTCTGGTTTTCAGATTTCCCTCTAAAACTTCCACGCCTATTTCCACCTGGCAATCCTGGTCAGTCCCTCACTACTAAACCCATCCATGTTCCTACCTGCTCCCTGGAGTATGACTCCAACTCTCATTCCCAACCCTGAGCCCTGTCAGTCTGGTCCAGTCCTGCCCATCATCACCACACTCATTTCCCCTGTCAGGGATACAGTGATGGTGACAGCCTAGAACCTCCACCCACTCCCCCCACCCTCACAGCATGTCCTCTCTGTGTTACTGGCTCCCTCGTTATATGTCACATTTCACCCCTCCACTGTTCTTCATAGGATCAAAGAGATGTCCCAACCCAATCTAGTCCCACCTGCCAGCACCCAGCCCATATCCCTCCAAACCCTTCCTATTCATATACCCATCCAAATGCCTCTTAAATGTTGCAATTGTACCAGCCTTCACCACATGCTCTGGCAGCTCATTCCATACATGTACCACCCTCTGCATCAAAAAGTTGCCCCTTAGGTCTCTTTCATATCTTTCCCCTCTCACACTAAACTTATGCCCTCTAGTTCTGTACTCCCCGATCGCAGGGAAAAGACTTTGACTATTTATCCTATCCATGCCCCTCATAATTTTGTAAACCTCTATAAGATCACCTCTCAGCCTCCGAGGCTCCAGGGAAAACAGCCCCAGCCTGTTCAGCCTCTCTGTCCTTGTTCCCCTCAATATCTCGGGGTGCTGCTTCTAATCCCCAGTGTTGAGTCCCATCCCCATTTCCCTGTCACAACAGCGTTTCCTGATAAACCCCCTCTTAATGTTCATTCTGCTCAGCTCCCAGGACTGACTGAGGTCCACACCCTGGATCAACTTGCACATCCCCAACTCACGACTGACCAGAACTCTGACTACTCTCCATTCAGATCCCTGACTGATGATCCATCAATGCTCCAACTAGTTAGCTGGACCTACTGGACTGATTGTACCCTGGTCCCAGACTGTAATGAGACAGAGTCCCTGACCTAGGCTGTGCAAGTAGACTATTGTCTGTTACCAAGCCTCTGGACTCTAAGTTGATACTTCACTTGACTGACTGGACCAGGACCCCTGACTGATGACAGCCCAGCTGCCTTGACTTGAGTAAGCACTACTCCCTTTCAACTTTGAGACATGGTTATTTGGTTGACACACATGTTCACCATGTACGCTTCTGTGGCACCTTGTACATGTGAAATTGACACAGCACAGTGACATAGCACATAACACAGTGACAAATTGACATAGCATCATGTTCACACCCTTGATTGATTGATTACTGCTGGCAACCCGTACAAACTGCCTGGCTTCATGTTTGAGTTAAACAGCAAGACAAGACAGAGATACTGGCAACCTTTAATGTCAGAATGAGGAGGTAAAGTACAAAAGGGCCAAGGGAAAACTAAGTCAGGATGCGAAGGTCATCCAAGGCAGCAGAAGGTGTACATGTGCATTGAGGGCCAATGAGCAGCCCTGAGTTGCAGACCGGTTCAGTCTATGAGCTGTATGCCAGTCCATGTGCAGAATGTGTGCCATGTGTAGCCCAGTGTCCACACAGCAGCATGGTCATGAGAGGTGCTGGTACACTCCACATTGCAACACTAAAATGCTGCAGTATACCCGAGGTGGACTGGAGATGTGGCATGATGACATAGTGAGGTTGGTACATGTTAGGTGCAAATGTCATGGACATAGGACATGGACCATGCACTAAGATGTTGTTGCTGAGTGTCCAGGGTGCAGATTGTGGAGGAGTAAGTGATGAGTTGGAGTCGCTAGGTACCTGTTGAGAATTTAATGAGAGGAATCAGACAGGAATTCTTGGCATTTAGGTTCTATCCGATGTGTGGATATTAATGAGCAGACGTTGGATAATAATGAAGGTTATAATGAGCAATCATCCACGGTAATGGATCTTGTGTTTCTCACTAGCAAGAATCTCATCTTGTTTTCAAGGACTTGATTAAATAAGTAGACCTTTTTGACTGCTAACTTGAGAAGGGCCTCACTTGAGACCACACCAGAATCTTCCAAGTATCTCACCAATGGGAAGATTCTGTTGTTCATGTCAATAGAAAAGGAAATCAAGCTGTGCTGTGAACTGCTGATTTTTAACTATCAAAGTTCCATTTTACTCTCATCATGTCTCTTCACAATTGCTTCTTCATGTAAGTCTCTCCTTTATGGATCTCTCAGTCTCTTTCACTTTGCAGACCCACCAAACCACAATATGGTAAATAGTGCAACACGTAGATAATATAAAATATGAATTAACAGCTGACTTTATATCTATTTTCATGGATACAATCAGTAGTGATTAAAATGGGCTCCTGGTTCACTAAACAGACTAGAAGCAGGAGTAGGCTATTCAGCCACTTGATCCTGCTCTGCCATTTAATAAGATAATGATTTGGCAGCAAACCATCGAAAAAATATTCAAGGACTCTGCTTCCACCACATTACAGGAAGAGTTCCAAAGACTCAACTTGCTGAGAGGAACATCATTGCCTAAACTTATGGTTTTAACTGGGTGACTCCTATCAAAGGTTGCACTATTGCATGTTCAAAAATCTGCCCCAACATGTACTCCTCCTCTCTTTTCCTCTATATGTCTCATTTTTTCTTTCCCTCATCTTATTCTCAAAGTTCAAGGCTGAGCATTTAGATTCGCTGAGAACCAAAGGAACCAGTCCTTCCCCGAGAATTTAGTTCTGTGCACAAATTGACCTGACACTGTGTCAGGTGACACTGTGTCCAGGCAGCAGAGAAAATGACTATTTATTTCCACTCCAGGCCAGGAGGAGAGAGTGGAGAACATGGTATTGACTCCAAATGCCAGACAGGGTTGGAGTAACAGAAAGAGCAAAGGTTAAAAATAAGATGTGTCTGGAACCAGGAGAGAGAGGGGGAGCAGGGGCTGAGGTAATTTCTGTGTGTTATGAGCAGGCTGTAATCAAAGTTCTGAATGTGTTGTGGTGCATGCTCTTCATTTCTTTACAGAAGCTTAAGCCAGGTTTCCTAGTAACAGTTAAATTACATTTAGTGTTGTACTTTTCCCCGTAGAAGTAGACTTTATTCATGAAATTTACAAAAGAACATTGCTAAAAATTTCAACTTACAATAAAATGCTGTCCTATACTATATTTTCCATTTGGTAGTTTTATTATTTACAAAATACAGTCCATGACAAGTGGCAGAAACATTTCAGTTTGGAAATTAAAGACCATGTGCTTTGTTCCATTCTGAGGTGCCTGAGTACAGTTTCATCAGCTCCAAGCTTTAGTGCATCCCTCAGCACATCAGTCCAAACCTTGGAATGTGTCAGTCTGCAACACTCAGTCAAGGAAAACTTCTTGAACTGGAAAGTCAGCCTCTTCCAGATACACTAAAGAAACTCTTGTATCAGATTGATAGTCCATCAGGCAGAGCTGATTTTTGATGTGTTGGACACCCCTGCAGAGCCCAGATCCCCGCATCTCGGAGCTACTCGAGATGAACCTTGGCAAAAAGCATTGTGTCTCTCTTCGCAAAAGCATATTCCATAAGGGTGTGGACAACAACAACCTCATCTTTCTTTTTATTTTTTCAAAAAGCATAATTTATTTACAAATTAAGTATGAGAAATTAAACTAGTACAAAACAGTACAGAACAGAACTTGGGGCTACAATGTTGTGGCCATAACGGAGACATGGGTTTCACAGGGGCAGGGATAGTTGCTTGATGTTCCAGGGTTAAGAACATTTAAAAAGAACAGGGAGGGTGGAAAAAGAGGAGGGGATGGAGAATTGCTAATCAGAGAGTGCATCACAGCTACAAAAACGAAGGTTGTTGAGGAAGGTTTGTCTACTGAGTCAGTATGGGTGGAAGTTAGAAACAGCAAGGGAACAGCCACCGCATTGGGGGTTTACTACAGATCACCTAATAGCAGTAGAGAGATTGAAGACCTCATAGACGAACAGATTCTGGAAAAATGCAAAAGTAGCAGGGTTGTTGTTATGGGTGATTTCAACTTTCCCAATATCAACTGGAACCTCCTAAGGGCAGATAGTTTGGATATAGCCGTTTTTGTCAGGTGTGTTAAGGAGGGTTTCCTTACTCTGTATGTAGACACACCGACGAAAGGAGAGGCCATTTTGGATTTGGTGCTTGGCAACGAGCCAGGACAGGTGCCAGATCTTGCAGTGGGAGAGCATTTTGGTGAAAGTGATCACAACTGCCTCACATTGAGCATAGCCTTGGAGAGTGAAAGGTGCAGTTACTGAGGGAAGATATTTAATTGGGGTTAAAGGAAATTATGATGCTATCAGGCAGGAGTTGGGAAGTACAGACTGGGAGCAATTGTTCCACAGAAAGGGCACAGCAGACATGTGGAGACTATTTAAGGAACAATTGTTGTGAGTGATGCACAAATTTGTTCCTCTGTGACAGGTAAGAAGGGGTAAGATTAACGAACCTTGGATGACGAGAACAGGGAAGCTTCTCGTCAAAAGGAAGAAGGCAGCTAACGTAAAGTGGCGGAAGCAAGGATCTAGCACACCTTTAGAGGATTACAGGCTTGCTAGAAAGGAGCTCAGAAATGGAAAAGGGGCACGAGAAGGATTAGGGAGAACCCAAAGTCGTTTTACTCATACATGAGGAATAAGAGAATGATCAGGGAGAAGGTAGTGCCGATCAGGGATAGCGGAGGGAACTTACGTGTGGTGTCTGAGCAGGTAGGGGAAGACCTAAATGAGTTTTTGACTTCAGTTTTCACCAAGGAAAGGGAACTTGTTGTAAATGAAAACTTAGAGGAGCTGGGATATAGTCTTGACCAGATCAAGATGATGTGCTCGAAACTTTGGAAAACATTAAGATTGCTAAGTCCCCAGGGCCAGACCAGATTTATCCTAGACTGCTCCGGGAAGCGAGAAAGGAGGTTGCTAAGACGCTGGCGAGGATCTTTGCATCCTCACTCTCTACAGGAGTCGTACCGGAGGATTGGAAGGAGGCGAATGTTGTTCCACTTTTCAAGAAGGGTAATAGGGAAATCCCTGGTAATTACAGACCAGTCAGTCTCACATCTGTGGTCAGAAAAGTTGTGGAAAGAATTCTAAGGGATAGGATTTTTGACTATTTGGCTAAGCATAGTATGATTAAAGGCAGTCAGAATGGCTTTGTGAGGGGCAGGTCATGTCTCACAAATCTTACTGAGTTCTTTGAGGAGGTGTCAAGACAGGTCGACGACAGTTGAGCAGTGGATGTGGTGTATATGTTTTTCAGCAAGGCATTTGATAGGGTTCCCCATGGTAGGCTCATTCATAAAATCAGGAAGTATGGGATACAGGGAGATTTGGCTATCTGGATTCAGAATTGGCGGGCTGACAGAAGGCAGAGAGTGGTTGTAGATGGAAAGTATTTTGCCTGGAAGACAGTGTTGCGTGGGGTCCCGCAGGGCTCTGTTCTTGGGCCTCTGCTCTTTGTAGTTTTTATAAATGACTTGGATGAAGAGGTTGAAGGGTGGGTTAGTAAATTTGCCGATGACACAAAGGTTGGAGGTGTTGTCGATAGTATAGAGGGCTACTGCAGGCTGCAGCGTGACATAGACAGGATGCAGAGCTGGGCGGAGAAATGGCTGATGGAGTTCAACCTGGATAAATGCGAAGTGATGCATTTTGGAAGGCTGAACTTGAATGCTGAATATAGGATTAAAGACAGGATTCTTGGCAGTGTGAAGGAACAGAGGGAGCTGGGTATACAAGTACATAGATCCCTCAAAGTTGCCACCCAAGTGGATAGGGTTGTTAAGAAAATATATGATGTATTGGCTTTCATTAACAGGGGAATTGAGTTTAAGAGCCGCGAGGTTTTGCTGCAGCCCTACAAGTCCCTGGTGAGACCACACTTGGAATATTGTGTCCAGTTCTGGTCGCCCTATTATAGGAAAGATACAGAGGCTTTGGAGAGGGTGCAAAGAAGGTTTACCTGGATGCTGCCTGGACTGGAGGGCTTGCCTTATGAAGAGAGGTTGAATAAGCTCAGACTTTTCCTTCTGGAGAAAAGGAGAAAGAGGGCTTGCCTTATGAATAATCTCAGACTTTTCTCTCTGGAGAGAAAGAGGAAGAGAGGAGACCTGATCGAGGTATACAAGATAATGAGAGGAATGGATAGAGTCAATAGCCAGAGACTTTTCCCCAGGGCAGGATTGACTGGTATAAGACGTCATAGCTTGAAGATATTAGGAAGAAGGTATAAAGGAGACATCTTTTTACATGGAACGCGTTGCCAGCTGTGGTGGTAGAAGCAGAGTCATTGGGGACATTCAAGAGACTGCTGGACATGCACATGGATAGCAATGAGGTGAGGGGTGCGTAGGTAATGTAATATTTTACATTAGGATTAAGTCTCGGCACAACATCGTGGGCCTAAGGGCCTGTTCTGTGCTGTATTTTTCTATGTTCTATGTTCTAACAGAAAATACAGTGGGATTTTGACATTCCTCATTAGAACTTCAATCCAGTTGCAACAAAAAGTCACTTTCTCAACATGAAAGGAAACTATTTACATTCCCATTCAGGCTATGAGGGCATCTCGAAACGTATCAGAACTTCATTATATTTTGGCAGAAAGGCCTTAGACAGTGGCCTTCTCCACTGAACTTTGGCAGCAACTGCCCAAAACTTTAGTGTGTCCCTCAGCACGTAGTCCTGGACCTTGGAAAGTGTTGTTACACTGTACAAGATAGTGAGCTACAGTGCATCATGCTCCAAGCAATACACGATTCAAGCCACCAGCAATACACTAACACATGACGATTGATGTCACCGTGACTTCAAAGCTTACTTCAGAGGCTAATTTACATTTTAATTAAATCCTATCATCACACAAAAATGGTTCTCAATGTATTATTTTAAAAAGTAAATAAAAGGATAATATTTCAAGTTGAAATGAAAATTTGTTATGTAAAGAACTCTGTACAGATTATTGCTCTCTCCAGATACTAATTATCTTCTGTCACAGCTTCTGATTCTATTTCTTTCCAACGCATTGACAGGAATGCTGGAGTGAATCTTTGAGGGTTAGTAGCATTGGTAAATTAAGTTAATGACGGCCGAAAGTATGCCAGTAATCAGTCGAATCCTCTTTAACACACTGGATCATGTGAAGTCACACCAGCCATTCCAAAACCAAATCAAAAAGCTTTTCCCTCCCAATTTGATCACTCTCACGTTTCACTGATTCAGCCCTCAATGCTAGCAGGTACCTATAACTAATTTAATCACAACTGCGTGCTTCCTGATAGCATCAGCAGGGCACACAGCCCTCCTCCGTCAATCTTTCATTTAATGAGTAAAGACACGTTTAGTATAAATAAACCATAATTGTAAAAGTAGTGGAACTGAAAGAGAACAAAAGGCATGGAGTGAGTTGGCGTAAGCACCATTCTAGGTGTTCATAAACATCACACTCAGGAAATGACTTGAGGCAATAGATTTTTAAAATTGCAGTACCCCCTCTTCATGTTGGAAACAGACCAAATCTCCATTGATACATGCCAATTCTTTTGGCCCCAGTTTTAATGAGAAGGTGAGAAAGACAGGAGTCATAAGGGCTCGGTCAGTCTTCACAGGATTGGGCTTCTCAATCACAATATTTTAACACTTTACCTACCTGACTCTATTGCCTGCTGGCTGGGATTAAAATCAAACCTTTATGCTTGTCATGGTCTTTAAACAGATTTATGTCATTTTTCTTGAATCCCCTGTAACTCTGTTACTCTGGATTTGAACTATTGATGCTGCTCTTTTCCAGTAACTGCAGCTACAGAGACAAGGACGGAGTGTGTGTTAAAAAAAAAGTAGCAATCAATACTATGGTTCAATCCTAACTGCCCACAGAAATGGTCATGCAGACGACTCAGTTCATGTTCAATTAGGGATGGGCAACATTGCCAGCAATGCTCACATCACATGAATGAATAATAAAACAGCAAACTCCTCTCTGTAAGTGTCAACACAAACAGATAATATCATTACTTTGGTGTAAAAATTCAATATGGGAAGTCACAGTGTTTTTGTTTTGATCAGGTGAGTAGAGTGGTGGGGATGATTTTGAATTCTGCTGTTGAGTAAAATGAAGAGGATTGAATGACCCGCCCAGTTCTTGGTTTTCCACCTCTTTTCTTCAGCAGAGTGGGGAAAGAGGAAATGTGGTTTATCCAATATTGCCCATTTTGCAACATCACTTAAAGTTAAAATTGATCTCTGAGTCTCTGAGTGCTCTTGAGTAAATGGTGCTAGGTATAAATTCCACTCTCTCACACTCTGGAGCACAATCTGTGTGGACACCATGGATGTTATGAATATACCCAAGAATACCCTTACAGTATAGAGCCATCCATACAGCAGGGAAACAGGCCCTTCAGCCCAACTTGTCCATGTTGACCAGGTTTCCGAAACTTAACTAGTCTCATTTGCCTGTTTTTGGCCTTTATCCCTCTTAGCTGAAAATGTGTTGCTGGAAAAGTGCAGCAGGTCAGGCAGCATCCAAGGAGCAGGAGAATCGACGTTTCGGGCATGAGCCCTTCTTTAGGAATGAGAAAAGTGTGCCAAGCAGGCTAGGATAAAAGGTAGGGAGGAGGGACTTGGGGGAGGGGCGTTAGAAATGCGATAGGTGGAAGGAGGTTAAGGTGAGGGTGATAGGCCGGAGTGGGGGTGGGGGCAGAGAGGTCAGGAAGAAGATTGCAGGTTAGGAAGGTGGTGCTGAGTTCGAGGGTTGGGACTGAGACAAGATGGGGGGAGGGGAAATGAGGAAACTGGAGAAATCTGAATTCATCCCTTGTGGTTGGAGGCTTCCTAGGCAGAAAATGAGGCGCTCTTCCTCCAGCCGTCGTGTTGCTATGGTTTGGCGATGGAGGAGTCCAAGGACCTGCATGTCCTTGGTGGAGTGGGAGGGGGAGTTGAAGTGTTGAGCCACGGGGTGGTTGGGTTGGTTGGTCTGGGTGTCCCAGAGGTGTTCTCTGAAATATTCCACAAGTATGTGGCATGTCTCCCCAATATAAAGGATGCCACATCGGGTGCAGTGGATGCATTAAATGATGTGTGTGGAGGTGCAGGTGAATTTGTGGTGGATATGGAAGGATCCCTTGGGGTCTTGGAGGGAAGTAAGGCCGGAGGTGTGGGCGCAAGTTTTGTTTTTATTGCGGTTGCAGGGGAAGGTGCCGGGAGTGGAGGTTGGGTTGGTGGGGGGTGGGGACCTGACGAGGGAGTCACGGAGGGAGTGGTCTTTTCGGAACCCTGATAGGGGAGGGGATGGAAATATATCCCTGGTGGTGGGGTCCGTTTGGAGGTGGCGGAAATGACGATGGATGATATGATGTATATGGAGGATAATGGGGTGGTAGGTGAGGACCAGTGGGGTTCTGTCCTGGTGGCGATTGGAGGGGTGGGGCTCAAGGGGCTCCACCACATCGCCTTCACTTCCCGCTCTCCACCGCATCTCCTCCACTTCCCGCTCCTCCGCCCTACAGAAGGGAGGCCAGAATTTTATCAGTATTCCAAATGTGGCCTTACCAATGCCTTGAACAACTGTAACATGACATCTCAACTCCTATACTCAATGTCCTGACTGATGAAGGCAAGTGTGACACTTTTAAGGAGCTGTGTACCTGCAACCCGAGTTCTCTCTTTTTGACAACCTTCCCCAGGATCCTAGCATTAATTGTGTAAGTCCTGTCCTGGTTTATCTTACCAAAATGCAACACCTCACATTTATCTGAATTAAAATCCATCTGCCATTCTTGGTCCACTGGCCCAGTTGATCAAAATCTTATTGTACTCTTAGATAATCTTCTTCACTGTCTGCTATATCGCCAGTTTTGGTGTCATCCACAAACTTACTAACCATGTCTCCTGTGTCCTCATCCAAATGATTTATATAAACAATGAACAACAGTGGACCCAACAGTAGTCTTTGCGCCACACCACTGGACACCAGGGCTCCAGTCTGAACAACGACCCTCTACCACTATCATCTGTCTCTCTAACCATCAAGTGAATTTTGTATCCAATTGGCTAGCTCTCCTTGGATTCCATGTGATCTAACCTTACTAACTGGTCTACCATGCGGAACCTTGTCGAAGGCCTTGCTAAAATCCATGTAGACAACATCAATCACTCTGCCTTAATGTTGGTTACCTCTTCAAAAAACTCAGTCAAATTTGTGAGACACGACCTCCCATGCACAAAGCCATGTTAACTATTCATAATCAGTCCTTGCCTTTCCAAAGGATGCATGTAGGACTTGTCTCTCAGAATCCCCTCCAAAACCTTACTCATTACTGACATTAGGCTCACCAGTGTGTAGCTTCATTGGATTTCCTTGCACCCTTTCTTAAATAATGGCTCAACATTAGCCACCCTCCAGTCCTCTGGTGGGCGGGACGGTGGCACAGTGGTTAGCACTGCTGCCTCACAGCGCCTGAGACCCGGGTTCAATTCCCGCCTCAGGCGACTGACTGTGTGGAGTTTGCACGTTCTCCCCGTGTCTGCGTGGGTTTCCTCCGGGTGCTCCGGTTTCCTCCCACAGTCCAAAGATGTGCAGGCCAGGTGAATTGGCCATGCTAAATTGCCCATAGTGTTAGGTAAGGGGTAAATGTAGATGTAGGGGTATGGGTGGGTTACGCTTCGGCGGGGCGGTGTGGACTTGTTGGGCCGAAGGGCCTGTTTCCACACTGTAAGTAATCTAATCTAATCTCACCCATGACTGCAGATGATACAAATATCTCCTTAGCTTCAGACAATGTCTTGGGCTACATTTGATTAGGTCCTGAAGATTTATCTGCCTTTATGCATTTTAAGACTTCCAGCACCTCCTCTTCTCTAATGTGGACTCTTTTCAAGACATCACTATTTATTTCCCGAAGATCACTAGCTTCCACATCTTTCTCCACAATAAATACTGAAGTGAAATATTCACTGACAAAGTTGTTGTGGGGGGAAATTGTTTAGCTGAGCACTTGAGCACATCCTGCACACTGATTGATGGGATACCATTATGATCTCGTAACCCTCTAGCCAAAATATAAGGCCTGAATAGGAAGACTCAGTCTTGAACACAGTGTTCTGGCCTGAGGAAGGCATGGGCGGGTTCTAAATCAGATATCTGCTGTCAGATTAAAGTCCAGCTGCCTCAGGTGGATCTGAATTTCACTAGTGGGATATCCAAAACATGACTTGCACACCTTTAATCTGGTAAGAAAAAGTCTAAAGCAGTCAGAAACCTTGTGAGAGGTAACCTACAACTTTTGGAAATGGTTTCAAACATGTTCAGGGTAGAATTTCATGAAATCCAAACAGTGCAGAAAGATCCCATCAAGTCCACACAGACTCTCTGAAGAGCATCCCACCCAGACCCTACCCTCATAACCTCACAGTTACCATGGCTAACCCACCTAGTCTACACTTCCCTGGACACTATGGGGCAATTTTAGCACGGTCAATTCACCTAATCTGCACATCTATGGACTATGGGAAGAAACTAGATCACCAAGCGGAAACTCACACAGACATGGGGAGAATATGTACATTCCATACAAACAGTCGCCTGAGGCTGGAATCAAACCCGGGTCCCTGGCGTCGTAAGGTAGCATGCTAACCACTGAGCCACCATGTTGCCCGTTAGGTTAGATATCCTTGAGGAGAAATAATATGTTTTCTTTGTCTAGGTAAAGTACCTTGTGGAATTGTTAAAAGTAGACATGAATGTATATGAAAAATGCACAAAAGTATTGGACCTATCAATGGAACTGTTTAAGGGAATGGCCACAAATAAAGGCATTTGAGACACTTGCCTCATAAATAATTGAAAATCCTGTTCAAACAAAATTGATACAGGTTGTCTTCCTGTAACGCTATTGTTGTGTTCTAGTGAAACCTCGCTTAATAGAAAATCGCTTAATATAAATAACGGGGTCTATGCGAAAAGTGTGGCAGACCAGGAAAAAATATCACTCACAATCGCTCAAAAATCACCAAAAAGATAACACAAAGTACTGATACAGTAAATTTAAAAATATTGTTAAGGCAGGGACAGGGGGTCACCATAGTGCATAAGGTAGACTCCCTCATTCCTGTCAAGGGAGCAATAATACATATTCTCTCCTTACACTCAAAACACTTTATAACATCAGGCTTCTCTTCCAGTATTAAAGCTTTTCGTTTGTACTTTGCTCACAACCTTGTCACTATGCTTCTCCATTTGTTTAAAAAGAATGGATAATCTAGGAGTACTGTACTTTTCATGGGAAGCTGTACCTCTCACAAAAGGTCGCTATGTTGGCAGCTGACATCGGTGCATGTGCAGAATGAAGCGTGCAAAATGATCGCTGCTGGAATTACACTATTATGAAAAAATACCAATCCTTAATTCCTCAGCGACATTATAAGCAAATTGTACTGCTGGAATGTGGTTTATTTGAGAACTGCCTATTTTTGATATTTCACTGTCTGATGACATAAGCCTGAGTGGATACAATAGTCAGCACATGTCTGATTTAGATCAGAATGGTTCTGGAAAAGCACGGCAGGTCAGGCAGCATCCGAGGAGCAGGAAAATCGACATTTCGGGCAAAAGCCCTTCCTGCCTCTATTCCTGATGAAGGGCTTTTGCCTGAAACAGCGATTTTCCTGCTCCTCGAATGCTGCTTGAACTGCTGTGCTTTTCCAGCACCATTCCGATCTAAACTCTGGTTTCCAGCATCTGCAGTCCTCACGTTTGCCTAGTTATCTGATTTAAACAACCTTCCATAACCATATTGGGATAATCAATGTAACTTTCAGCTCCAAGTGGTTGCAATCTTTTAAAAGTAGGATTATGAATACCAATGTTCATTTTTAAAAGGGATTAAATGAAGGTAAATGCAATCGTTCTATTGTCAATGACTTTTGATAAAGCAAAATAGCAAAATCCTTAATAGTCAGTTAAGAACTTCATTTTATCTCATGTTTACTTGAATCCAGAGGTCTGCCTATCGTGGATTCTGGGTGAGTTGACTTGATAGGTGCAAGAACAAAGGGTAATGGATGGGAGAAATTAGATTTGCACTAAGTTGGCATAGAGGCTAGGAAGGGCTATGTGAAGTGTGCACAGAAGAAAAGGTTGGAATGGAGAGTAAGGAGACGTGGAGGTGGATTTATTGATATAAATTGACATAGAAAATACTAGAGGGCAAGACGTGTGTAGGGATAGGAGTTGATATATGTTGTCATGGATTGGACATGGGGAGTGTGCGTTGGGGCTTGAGGACCAGAAGCTGTCTAATGTTTTACTCTTTCCTTTTGATGCAATGCCAGAATGACAAGGTATGCCATCTGCTCAGTGTGTCTCTACACCTGGTAGACTCTTCATTGTTGTTGGGGGGGTCACCTGCTATGACTCCCAGGAAATCTAGTGGCTCACAATGAAAATCAGAAGTCCCAGGGCACTTCCTTCTGACTCAGGTTTGAATAGCCGAAAATTGCCCTGATTCTGCAATTCTAAACTTGGAGCAAGCGTTCAGGCCGAAATAAACTCTTAGGCTTTCTTCCATCTTCAGTCCAATGGTCCAATCTAACTTTGGGAGTCGGTAAATAGTACAATAGATAGATTTTGATTTAAGATTCAAATAAAAACATTGGGCCACATCTCAAACAAGTGGTAATCTTTTGCAGATTGAACCAAGTCAAGAAAAGGTTATTGACAATGATGAAGGGCTTTTGCCCGAAACGTCGATTTCGCTGCTCGTTGGATGCTGCCTGAACTGCTGTGCTCTTCCAGCACCACTAATCCAGTATTGACAATCATCTGTCTACTTTATTCTACCATCATTGTGCTATTTAACTCAACCAGCCCAACTTATGCCCCACCACAATTGTGCATTCTACCTGTCTGACCAGAGTATAATCCTGTCATGCTAAAACAGACCTAGAGAAATTACCAATTTCAAAAGCTTTGTTTGATTAAAAATATACACTGATGAAATCTTTAAGATGGCTGCCAAGGATCTCGGTAAATTTTATAACTTCAAAATAACTAGCAAGCTTCTGGCGAGTTCTGACTTGAATTATAATGGGTGGGTGCTGGGGAGATGGGAGGTCTTTACCTTGAATGGATAAGCCAAAGAGCACTTATCTGTAGAATTTCATGCCTGCCATTGTTAAGGTCTATCCCAAAGCACAAGATAATGGGCTTCTAGATGTTACATCTTCAAGTTTATGATATAAGAACAGAAAGCTATTCAGTGCAGTTATCCACAGTTTAGGTGCAAAAGACCATCATTGACTTCCTGAAGAAGGGTGACTGGACTCAAAACATTAACTCTGATTTCTCTCCACCGATGTTGCCAGACCTGCTGAGTTTTTCCAGCAATTTCTGTTTGTGCTTCTGATTTCCAGCATCGGCAGCTCTTTTGTTTTTTTTTAACAATTGACCTTCTATTGAATATCAATTACATTTAATCATGTGACTGAAACTGATTTGTTGGTACTGTAAGTCCACCACCTACCTTTTGTTGTGCATCAATGGCCATTAATCATGTGATAGATACCAGTTTTTCGCTATTGAAATACATTATCTAAAATGAAGAGAGCTGGCAGACTTCACAATACAAGAGCCGCAGTGAAATACTCTGACACACTTGCCTTACAAAGAGCTGCAAGAACTAAAAAAAACTTTCAAAGCATCATCAACCTGATTCAGAAAACTCTGAGATCACCTGTAAAGAGGTTGGTCCTCTTCATACAGCAGCCACAAGTGCCTGTCTGTATGACCTGCTGAACAGATTTCACTTTGAAAGGACCCTGCAGTTAACTTGACCTCACCCCAGCCATCTGAACTACAATTCTAAAGGGAATTGTAGCTCCCTTCTTCAAAGTAGTCTCAAAGATGGTTAAATATTCTGTTGAATTAAAACTTGTGAAGTTCACTATCGTCTTTCATTTTGAGGTGCTTTTTATGACTTACATAACGTTAATATTTCGGGTGAATCTGCTGCTGGTGACTTTTAAATTGACCACACAAATTAGATTAGAAACACACACCTTTTTGAAAAAAAAGTAAACCACACTGATTATGGATGGAAGGGAAGAGAATTGAGAGATTTGATTTATCTCTCCTGCCCTGTCTGTAACATTCCCTTCTTCTTTTCAAACCCACAGTTAAACCTCTGGAACTCTGTGCTTTCACCATTTTCCGTTATAACCAGAGTCTCTTAAGTGCAATAGCTAAGAAGTGAACTTCTCTCAACCTTTTACTAACTTTTGATTTCCCCCAAAAAACCTGGACACAAGAGTCCAGATATGGCTTGGTCAGACCCTGCATAAGCTTTCGTGTGGAAAGCAATTTTAAATCATTCATGCTTGTTAGTAAAAGATCATGTCCGGCTTTCAAAAATTCAGATAAGATTAATCATATTTATACTGATTATCTGATGTGAGGTTGAATTACCCCAACCTCATTTATTTTCCTCTACCCAGGAAATATTTGGGAGTCCAGATTGGTGTTAGATTTCATGACAACACGCACATTATGTACATGCTGATCACGTCATGCACATCCCAACATTCCCACGTGTTCAATACCCAGTGCCCACTGTACAGAACCACAGGATATCTTTCACTTTGAATGGCTTGTTTACATAGTCTAACTCCTCAATGAAAATGTAACCAATTCCAACTGGGAGCAGGTGTAGGCCTGAAGCAGTTTATTTGGATACTAACTACACATTCTGCTGATTCCCACCATTGATATGGAGCCTTTAACTAAACCCAGAAACTGAACTTGCTGTTCATGCATACACTGTGCTAAGATAGCGAGTAATTAATAAAGCTGTTAGTGAAGAAGGCAAATGCAAACTTTGACGCTTTCAAGAGGAATTCCTCACCTCTAAGAAAACATGCAATCACTGAAATAGATTTGAATGTGGTTTGTTAAAAAGTAAATCAAAATTATTGAAGAGTTAAAGCACAAACTGCCTCCTTAAGATGAATTATGCAAATAGGAATCATTTTTGCATAAAGCAAACAGAATTTAAACACATGCTAGACAATGAATGCTATGGCAGACTCAATTGCTGTATACAGTGTAGCTGGCGACATTAGCTTGGCCTAAGGGGCTCCTCAAGGGTTTTCAACACATTAGTTCCTGCTTCAAGTTTCATAGTGTGCTGTCACAACCACTTCAGAGAAAAGTAAACAAGGTCCAGTTTTACCGATTCTATGATTCCAAATCAGTATGCCTTTTCTCAATCAGGAAAAAAAAGGTGATAGTGCAACAGGTTTATTAAAGCCTGGAGGATCAGTTTTATAATTAGTTCAATCCTGCATTCAATTAATAACCTTTTCTTTAACAGCAGTTATTTATTAACTCTCTGTAGTCTGTGGAAGAATTTTCACACCACTTTAAAAACAAAATTACATGGTTGGAAATGTTCTGTTTATTTGGAGATAACTAATACTAACCAAATGTTTGTTGTGTTATATCAAAGATGGATACAAAGAATTTATATGAAAGCGCCTCTTGTCTAATTGGAATCAAATCAAATTCTCCACATGTTTTAAAGCTAACAATCTGATCTCAATGTATTATCTCTTCCGCTTACATTTGTTCTTCACAGTATAGAGAAGAAAACACTGTAGAACAGCATGGGTACCTCAAGTGATTTCTTCCTATTGCTGTTTGCAGGTGTCAATAATGGCCCACATACAGTTTGAAAGTCACAGGAGTAGTGTACAATGTTACATTTGTGTAACAGTAAAAAACAACAACAGTAATATCCTGAACATGATAAATTGCGATACAGAGAAAGCTACTAGAATAATTAATTGCCCGGTAAAGTCTACTTCCTCAAAGTAATAAACATTTTAACGTGGAAAAACATAAGTGTTATGATGTAATTGATGGAAGCCAGCTTTCCCTACTTTTTTTGTGTCAAGATTAAAGTAGTGCTGGAAAAGCAATGTCATCCATTGAGAGGCATTTCAACTCAAAAACAATACTTTTAACTGTAACTTGGTACATGTGACAATAATAGATCAAGCTCTTGCATTTTTCATAATATAAAGCCATTTGGCACTGCAAGAAAAATGTCCTCCATCAGTCAATCCAGACAGATATAGATAATTAAGTCTCTTCAGAAGGAACACAAATGTGGACCTTAATGAGCATATGGATCCAACCTCCAGTGCACATAAGAAGCCAGCATTTCAGCCTATAACCAGCAACGATATACCTTTCATATTTGTGATGTGGAGATGCTGGTGTTGGACTGGGGTGGACAAAGTTAAAAATCACACAACACCAGTTTATGGCCCAACAGGTTTAATTGGAAGCACTAGCTTTCGGAGAGCTGGTCTTTCATCAGGTAGCTGTGGAGCATGATCATAGAAACAGAACTTATAGCAAAGGGTCACAGTTTCATGCATGCAACTGATACGATATATTGAACAAACCTAGATTGCTGTTACAGTGGGTTGCAGGTTTCAGTTCATTAATACCTAAATCCCAGAACTTCTTTCAAATCACATTCTCGAGATAATTTAAGGCTTTATAAAAGAAGATGACATCTTAGCTCAGACAATGCAGTCAAGGCATGAGGTGTGAGGTTAGTGTCTGTCTGTATCCCAATCCTGAGTCAGACTGTCTCTACTTCCAAACAAATCTGTTGGACTATAATCTGGTATTGTGTGATTTTAAACTTTTATATTTGAAAATATCTCAACAGAATTGAATCGACTATCACATCATAATGACAATGCAGTTTTCGGAATTTTGTAGCACATTTTGCTACTGGAGGTACTTCTTTGGTTGTAATGTGCTTTGGGGCATGCTGAGATCATGAAAAGCTCTATAAAAATACAAGTTTTCCTTTGATAATTTGGTCAACTATAACTAGTAATAAATTGACCAAGTTTTAATTTACACATCTGATAGTCACATCTATCTTATGCTCATGAATGCCAATTTAACTGCCTATAGGGCTGGTACATAGCTCTAATGTCTAAGAAAGACGTAATGGCCAGTATCACATGTTGTAAGGTGCAGTTCAATTCTTTGCAAAAGACAAGGTTGTTGCTGTGGATGAGCTTGCCTAGTTCCCCTGGGACCTTGTAAAAAAAACAGCTGAAATGAACACAGTGAGAAATGTCCCCCTCTCTGCTACAGCTGAAAGACTCCTTTTGTGAAATGAGCTCCAGCAGTCTGAATCTAATACCTCGTGGGCTCAAGCCCCACAGGCAAACTTCAGCATCAATTGATATTGTGTCAGCCACTTCACACAGAGAGCCACTGGGAGAGGAAAGTAAGCATGTGACACAAGATCATAAAACATGGGAGCAGATATAGGCCATTCAGCCCACTGAGTCTGGTTTGCCATTCAATCAGATGATGCCTGAACTGGTAATCCTCAGTTCCACTTCCTCACTTTCCCCAATAACCGTCAGTGCCGATGCTTATTAAAAATCTTGTCTATCTCAGCCTTGATTGTACTTATTCATTTTAACCACCCTTTTACAGTGCTCTGTGATAAAGAATAACATAGGTTCATAGCCCTCAGAGAAGATCCTGATGCAATTTGGGATATTCATCTGTGGTGTCGTTACGACAACGCTGAAGAGCTTTTGACCTACAGCTAACTGGTATTTATGGAGTGGGAGATTCTGGCATTGTGCTCAAAATGGAACAGTGCTAATCTTGGTAGACACCGAAATAAAATCTTTCATAGAGTAAAATACCAGTAATGAAAGGAGCGAGGTATTCCTTCATTTCAGTAAAATTAGTTGGTCATGGGCTTTCATCACTGTGAAGAATTAAAGGAAGCAAAACAAATGAATTCATCTAGATAGGTTGCAATTTGAAGTCAAATGTGAAGTAACAGATCTCAGAGTTTCAACAGCTAATCTAAATACAAACCCAGACACAATATTTAAGTGCATGTAAAAATAGATTAAAAACTATTTGAAGGAGGTCAGAGTACCACGACTGGTATGAATTTTATGGCAGAAGTAATTTTCAAATTATTTTATCCCTGAAAAACATTATTGATTGATTGAATATAGTTAAAGTGTATCATTTGCAATTTGAAGAGCTGTTGAGTATTCCAGGTAGTCATTTCTCCAATGAAATTAATTTTTATCATCTTTACCTTTGTTTTACACATCCAATCCATCATCCAATGCAAAGGATAAAATGTTGCATGCAATGCTACAGATTATTTTCTAACTTTTGGAATACTCATCACAACATCTAACAAGGTTTCATAAGTAGTTTTACATATAAGAAACTTCAGAGTCACACTCTATGGCATTTAATTGCTGTTTTTCTATTTTTGAAGGACTCTGATGCAGTTCAAAGGCAAATGAAATGTGGGAGTTTAGCACTGTAAAGGTGAATATAAATATACTCAACATTAGGGGCGGCACGGTGGCACAGTGGTTAGCACTGCTGCCTCACAGCGCCAGAGACCTGGGTTCAATTCCCGCCTCAGGTGACTGACTGTGTGGAGTTTGCACATTCTCCCCGTGTCTGCGTGGGTTTCCTCCGGGTGCTCCGGTTTCCTCCCACAGTCCAAAGATGTGCAGGTTAGGTAAATTGGCCATGCTAAATTGCCCGTAGTGTTAGGTAAGGGGTAGATGTAGGGGTATGGGTGGGTTGCGCTTCGGCGGGGCGGTGTGGACTTGTTGGGCCGAAGGGCCTGTTTCCACACTGTAAGTAATCTAAGTAATCTAATCTAATCTAATTGGTGGTCAGTCACTAACTCTTGAAATGATTTGCTGGTATCTATCTTTCATAATGGAATCCAATGTAAAGAAGCAATTCTGAATCATATCTTTTAGGATAGAAATACCTCCTGCCTTGCTGTAGTCACATGATTGCCACCAGGAAGCACTCACTACAGGCATCCATTTTATGATCAGATCAATGAAAACATGTAACACTTAGTGAGTGTAAAACCTATAATTAAAGCCAAAGGCAAATTGTCTTTCTGAAAATGTAACTGAGAGTAGAACTTGTTGCAGTTTCCCTCTCCTCACCACTTCGTCTTGGCACCTTGATAAATAAAAGGAGGTAGTAATATCCAATAAACAATTAGTGAGACTGCAGAGTTGTGGTTAATGTTTCACTTCAACATTCATGAAATATATGAGGTATAAATAAGTATATAAAGAGACTAACACATTATGAGCCACAATGATGAAAGTGCTTCAAACATACTCTATATTTAACATTGGTGATCTTTTATTGTGAAGGACTATGGAGTAAAGAATTTATTTCAAATTTTGTGGATCTACTTGGAGTGGTTTCTTTAAAAGAGATCATTGAAAGTTCCTGGTAGATTTTAGGCATTTGTTTTAGCAAGACTTCCTAGAAATCACATGACTAGTGATAACTGTTTAAGATGTGGTAGATCCCAAGATGGCTTTTCTAAAATATGACGAGCTTGAGGATGTTTTATCTAGTTGAGTTGGAGGGAAGCCTGATGAGAACCAGCTGCCTAGCTGATCTCTCCTATTTCTGAAAAGGAATCGTCCTGCATTTATTCAAGGTGAAACCTATTGCCCTTTTGAAAGAGTAATTGAAAGAAAATCTCAGGATAAGGTTGTATTTCCTGAGCCAACAGTGTCTGCAATATTTCAGAGATTAAGTGTGACTCAACTGCACATGACAGAACATTAGAACTTCAGAAAATCTTATTCTTTATCATTTTGCTTTCAAGAATAATCCATTGGCAAAAAAGTTTTTGTTTCAGAATGCCAGAGAAATCTGTATTTCATTCTCTTTCCCTGAAGTGTGTATATATACATGTGTGGAGAAAATGAGGACTGCAGATGCTGGAGATCAGAGGTGAAAAATGTGTTGCTGGAAAAGCACAGCAGGTCAGGCAGCATCCAAGGAGCAGGAGAATCGACATTTCAGGATTCCTGAGGAAGGGCTTATGCCTGAAACGTCGATTCTCCTGCTCCTTGGATGCTGCCTGACCTGCTGTGCTTTTCCAGCAACACATTTTTCAGCATATATACATGTATGTTTTACAATATTTCAAAGGGATAAGCATTTATAATTCGATACTACTGACTGCATATGTTAACTAATTATTGCATTTTTATTGACTAGGTTTTATTTTGATAATAAATCAATAGTTGTATTTATTAAGAAACCTGATCAATTGATCTTTTGTTTAAAACCTTATATGGATAAGACATTTAAATGGTCATTTTGTTAACTGGAAAACTTATTTTTATTTTTTATTGTGACTCACAGAGTAGTAGGACTAAGTAATGGGGCACTCCTCCAGTTTCAGTGGTAACAAAGAACACAAAGGTATGCTTTTTGAAATGAAGTTTGTTTATCCTTATTGGAGTACACAAGAGTAACTGGTAAAACAACATGATCTAAGTTTCAAAATCATGAATGGAATCAAGAAAGTTGCTACAATGACAGTCTTTGTACAGAACAAATTGGAGAAAAATTGAGGTAAGGTCCAGATGATGAGTAAAGGAAGCCACAAACCAAACAGGGGATTATACAATGTATAGACATTACTGATATCACCAAGTATGAGGAGTTATAACTTAACTACAACCATTAGAAAAAGGACAAGTTTCCAACTAATCTGAATTGAAGTGTATGGATTTAAACATTGGCAAAAGGAATGCATTTGAGTGTACTAGAAGCTACATATATATGAATACACAGGAACCTGTAGGCAATAGGAATTTGTACATTTATTGCGTTTTTCCAAAAAAAAAGTAGTCATGGACAAACTCAATCTCTGCTGAAGCTCCAATCCAGGATCTACCTGAGAATTAAGATTGACAGGTAACTGTTTATTTCTGCAATTCTATCCTAATGCTGGCCTAAACAATCAGCACCTCACCTGGTATAAACTGGTAACACTTTGTTCAAGTCTTGTGTCCTACGTCTGATGAGTGCAAGAAGAAAAGCTATAACATCTTGTCTTTTTTCTATCAATGTTGAAATTCTGTGCTAAATAGAAATTGTACAAATGGATTTGATGCCAAGGCAGGAAGGATTAACAAGATGAATAATAGCAGGCACAAACATGAACCTTAGGCTGCCATTATACTGCAACTATTGGTCTTAGCTAAAGTATTTGTTTGTATTCAAGAATCTGAAAACACTTTGCACTGGCACAAAAGTAGCAGTACAATGACAGGCATAAACAATGAGGAAAGCTGAAAAGTTTGAAAGCCATCGATATTACATAGAAACATAGAAACATAGAAAAATACAGCGCAGTACAGGCCCTTTGGCCCTCGATGTTGCGCCGATCCAAGCCCACCTAACCTACACTAGCACACTATCCTCCATATGCCTATCCAATGCCCGTTTAAATGCCCATAAAGAGGGAGAGTCCACCACTGATACTGGCAGGGCATTCCATGAACTCACAACTCGCTGAGTAAAGAATCTACCCCTAACATCTGTCCTATACCTACCACCCCTAAATTTAAAGCTATACCCCCTTGTAATAGCTGACTCCATACGTGGAAAAAGGTTCTCATGGTCAACCCTATCTAAATCCCTAATAATCTTGTACACCTCTATCAAGTCACCCCAAACCTTCTTTTCTCCAATGAAAACATCCCCAAGTGCCTCAGCCTTTCCTCATACGATCTTCCTACCATACCAGGCAACATCCTGGTAAACCTCCTCTGCACCTGTTCCAGTGCCTCCACATCCTTCCTATAGTATGGCGACCAAAACTGCACACAGTACTCCAGATACGGCCGCACCAGAGTCTTATACAACTGCAACATGACCTCAGGACTCCGGAACTCAATTCCTCTACCAATAAAAGCCAGTACGCCATATGCCTTCTTCACAGCACTATTTACCTTGGTGGCAACTTTCAGAGATCTGTGTACATGGACACCAAGATCCCTCTGCTCATCCACACTACCAAGTATCCGACCATTAGCCCGGTACCCCATCTTCTTGTTACTCTTACCAAAGTGAATCACTTCACACTTACCCACATTGAACTCCATTTGCCACCTTTCTGACCAGCTCTGCAACTTATCTGTATCCTGCTGTAACCTGCCACATCCTTCCTCACTGTCAACAACTCCACCGACTTTCGTATCATCCACAAACTTGCTCACCCAACCTCCTAGCCCCTCCTCCAGGTCATTTATAAAAATGACAAACAGCAATCGTCCCAAAACAGATCCTTGCAGAACACCGCTAGTAACTGCACTCCAAGATGAACCTTTACCATCAACTACTACCCTCTGTCTTCTCGCAGCCAGTCAATTCCTAATCCAAACCTCAATGCCATACTCCATATTTTTCTGCAGTAGCCTACCATGGGGAATCTTATCAAATGCCTTACTAAAATCAATATACACCACATCTACTGCTTTACCCTCGTCCACCTCCTTAGTCAACTTCTCAAAGAATTCAATAAGGTTTGTGGGGCACGACCTGCCCTTCACAAAACCATGCTGACTATCCTTGATCACATTATTCCTATCCAGATGTTCATAAATCCTATCCCTTACAATTCTCTCCAAGACTTTGCCCACAACAGAAGTGAGACTCACTGGCCTATAGTTACTAGGGTTATCCCTACTCCCCTTCTTGAACAAGTGAACCACATTTGCTATCCTCCAGTCTTCTGGCACTATTCCTGTAGACAACATGGGCGGCACGGTGGCACAGTGGTTAGCACTGCTGCCTCACAGTGCCAGAGATCCGGGTTCAATTCCCGCCTCAGGCGACTGACTGTGTGGAGTTTGCACATTCTCCCCGTGTCTGCGTGGGTTTCCTCCGGGTGCTCCGGTTTCCTCCCACAGTCCAAAGATGTGCAGATCAGGTGAATTGGCCATGCTAAATTGCCCGTAGTGTTAGGTAAGGGGTAGATGTAGGGGTATAGTTGGGTTGCGCTTCGGCGGGGCGGTGTGGACTTGTTGGGCTGAAGGGTCTGTTTCCACACTGTAAGTAATCTAATCTAAAAAAAAATTAAGGCCAATGGCTCTGCAATCTCCTCCCTTGCTTCCCAGAGAATCCTAGAATAAATGCCATCAGGCCCAAGGGACTTATCTATTTTCACCCTTTCCAGAATTTCCCTACATACCTCAAAGCCATCCATTCTAATTAATTGTGACTCAATATTCACATCGGCAACAATGTCCTGTTCCTGAGTGAATACTGACGAAAAGTATTCATTCAGTGTCTCTCCAATCTCTTCAGCCTCCACATGCAACTTCCCACTATTATCCTTGACTGGACCTATTCCTACCCTCATCATTCTTTATTCCTGACATACCTATAGAAAGCCTTTGAGTTTTCCCTAATCCTACCAACTAAGGACTTTTCATGTCCCCTCCTTGCAGTTCTTAAGCTCTCTTTTCAGATCCTTCCTGGCTACCTCAATCGCCCCAATTGAACCTTCACGCCTCATCTTTACATAGGCCGCCCTCTTCCCTTTAACAAGGGATTCCAATTCCTTATTAAACCACGGCTCCCTCACACGACCCTTTCCTCCCTGCCTGACAGGTACATACTTATCAAGGACACTCAATAGTTGCTCCTTGAACAAGCTCCACATATCGATTGTGCCCTTCCCTTGAAGCCTACTTTTCCAAGCCACGCATCCTAAGCCATGCCTCACCGCATCATAATTTCCCTGCCCCCAGCTATAACTCTTGCCCTGCAGTGCACACTTATCCCTCTCCATCACTAGAGTAAAAGTCACCGAATTGTGGTCACTGTCCCCAAAGTGCTCACCTACCTCCAATTCTAACACCTGGCCTGGTTCGTTACCCAGAACCAAATCCAGTATGGCCTCACCTCTTGGCCTGTCTACATATTGTGTCAGGAAACCCTCCTGCACACATTGGACAAACACCCACCCGTCTAACGTACTCAAGCTATAGCTTTCCCAGTCAATATCTGGAAAGTTAAAGTCCCCCATAACAACCACCCTATTACTTTCACTCTTCTCCTGAATCATCCTCGCAATCCTTTCTTCTACGTCTCTAGGACTATTAGGAGTCCTGTAGAAAACTCCTAACAGGGTGACCTCACCTTTCCTATTTCTAACCTCAGCCCAAACTACCTCAGATGGCGAGTCTTCATCCATCGTCCTTTCCACCGCTGTAATACTATTTTTGACAAGCATTGCCACACCTCCCCCTCTTTTACCCCCACCTCTGACCCTACTAAAACATTTAAACCCTGGAACTTACAACAGCCAATCCTGTTCCTGTTTTACCCATGTCTCCGTAATAGCCACAACATCGAAATCCCAGGTACCAACCCACGCTGCAAGTTCACCTACCTTATTTTGTATACTTCTCGCATTGAAGTATACACACTTCAAGCCACTTTCCTGTTTACAGGCACTCTCCTTCGAGATTGATGCCATGTTCCTAACCTCCCTACACTCCAGGTCCTGCACCCTAAAGCTACAGTCTAGGTTCCCATGCCCCTGCAGAGTTAGTTTAAACCCCCCCCCAAGAGCACTAGCAAACCTCCCCCCAAGGATACTGGTGCCCCTCAGGTTCAGGTGTAGACCATCCTGTTTATAGAGGTCCCACCTTCCCCAGAAAGAACCCCAGTTATCCAAGTACCGAAATCCCTCCCTCCTGCACCATCCCTGTAGCCACTCATTTAACTGTTCTCTCTCCCTATTCCTCAACTCTCTATCACGTGGCACGGGTAACAAACCAGAGACAACAACTCTGTTTGTTCTAACTCTGAGCTTCCAATCTAGCTCCCTGAAAGCCTGACTAACATCCTCATCCCTCTTCCTACCTATGTCATTGGTGCCAATGTGGACCACGACTTCGGGCTGCTCCCCCTCCCCCTTAAGGACCCGGAAAACACGATCAGAGATGTCACGTACCCTTGCACCTGGGAGGCAACATACCAAACGTGAGTCTCTCTCGCCCCCACAAAACCGCCTATCTGTGCCCCTAACTATCGAGTCCCCAATAACTATTGCTCTGCTCTTCTCCACCCTTCCCTTCTGAGCAACGGGGACAGGCTCTATGCCAGAGGCCTGAACCCCATTGCTTACCCCTGGGAAGATCCACCCCCCCCCCCCAAGTATCCAAAACGGTATACTTGTTCTTGAGGGGAACGGCCGCAGGGGGCCCCTGCACTGGCTGCTTCCTCCCAGTCCCCCTCACTGTCACCCATCTATCTGCAATCTTTGGAGTTACTACTTCCCTAAAGCTCCGATCTATGATCCCCTCTGCCTCCCGAATGATCCTAAGTTCATCCAACTCCAGCTCCAGTTCCCTAACACGGTCTTGGAGGAGCTGGAGATGGGTGCACTTCCTGCAAGTGTAATCAGCAGGGATGACCATGGCATCCCTCACCTCAAACATGTTGCAAGAGGAACATTGCACTGCCTTCACTGCCATCCCTCTAAAAGTAACCTTTTAAAAAAAAACTAGGTCTAAAGAATAGAGCAAGCAAAATGCAATACTTACCTGCTTACCACAACGGGTCTTATTATTAGGTTAGAGAAGGAGGGCGGGTGGAAGGCACTACCTCTGTAGTGCCTCGTGTTCTCTCCTGCGCGCCTTTATAGGAAAAAACCTACCGAGGTAAGCTTGCACTACACCAGCTTCCGGGTCCGCTCCCCGCTTTTTTTTAAAAAAACTTTCAAATTTAAACCGTTAAACAAACGTCACCGAGCCTACAAGCAGCCACTGCCAAACAGCCCTTACCTGCTCCGCTAAGAGAGTGATGTCATGTTATTGTCATGTTATTTAAAATAATAGGAACATCAAGGTTTGCAAAATGTAGGAAATAAGACGCTAAGCGGGGGAATGGTGAGAACAAAAGATACTCCAACACATAATATCTTTACCTATTACCAAAAATATTCTCACTTATTAAAAGCATTCTTTTTATTTATTCATTCGTGAGATGTGGACCAGCATTTATTGCCATTTTCTAATTGTCCTTGAACTGAATGGCTTGCTAGAACATTTCAGAGGACAGTTAGATGTCAACTACAGCTTGATGTGTCTGGAGTCACATATAGGACAGAAGAGGAAGGATAGTCGCTTTCCTTCCATAAAGGAAGTAGCAGCACGGTGGCTCAGTGGTTAGCATTGCAGTCTCACAGCGCCAGGGACCTGGGTTTGATTCCAGCCTCAGGCAACTGTCTGTGTGGAGTTTGCACATTCTCCCCGTGCCTGCATGGGTTTCCTCTTTGTAGTTTGGTTTCCTCCCACAATCCAAAGACGTGCAGGTCAGGTGAGTTGCCCATAGTGGTAGGTGCATCATTCAGGAGAAATGTAGAGAATTAAGGAGGTGGGTTACTGGTTGCTATGGACTTGCTGGGCTGAATGGCCTGTTTCCACACTGTATGGATTTCGAAGAGCATCAGCAAACTAGATGTGTATTTATAACAATTGACAAGGTCACCATTAGACTAGCAATTAATCCCAGAATGTTAGTGAATTCAAATCCCATAATCTTCCATGGTAGGGTTCAAACCCTTTTTAAAATTAATTCATCGGATGAGGGCATTGTTGGCTGTGCCAGCATTTATTGCCCATCCCTAATTGCCCAGAGGCAACTGGGAGTCAACCACATTAGTGAACCAGATGTGTTTTTCCCCCAATAATCGATTCATGGTCATCATTAGACTCTTAATTCCAGATTTTTATTGAATTCAAATTCCACCATTTGCCACAACAGGATCCAAACCTGGGTCCTCAGAGCATTCCCTGGGTCTCTGGATTAAGGCCATCTCCTCCCCCCAAGGGTTGCTAGTCTAGTGACATTGCCACTATACCATTAAATACTCATACAGCAGGACTCAAATATGAGAATCCCTGACAATTAGGGTGGCACAGTAGCTCAGTGGTTAGTACTGCAGCCTTACACTGCCAGGGACCTGGGTATGATTCCAGCCTCAGGTAACTGTGTGGAGTTTGCACATTCTGCTCTTGTCTGTGTGGGTTTCCTCCCACAGTCAAAGATGTGCAGGTCAGATGGATTGGCCATGGTAAGTTGCCCATTGTGTTAGGTGCATTAGGTGGAGGGAATTGGGTCTGGGTGGGTTACTCTTTGGAGGGTCAGTGTGAACTTGTTGGGCCAAATGTCCTGTGTCGCACAATCTCGCTTCAGTAAAATCATACTTTTCTTTTGAACTCCGATTCTCAGGCAGCTTACTAGGAAATAATTCCATGGAGCCATTGTAACTGCTAATTCAAGAAAGCATCAGCAAAATTGAGTTGAATAACACAGCACCTTTGGCTTATGACAAATTAGAAGTAATTTTTACTTACCTGATTGCTGGAAGTAGAATTGGGGTAGAGAGTGTTGGAAAAGCATGAGAAACAGGAAATCAGGACTGTTCTACAAAGTTTATGTACAGAACAATGAACAATCACAGAGGAAAAGCAGAATTGACTTTACAAAAATGGGCCACTAATTTATTAGAATTATATAACCCTCTTCCTTGATTTTCAGAGGTCATCCAACTATGGTTTTGGACATGTACACCACTTATGGATATTTATGGGGCACTTATGAATGTAATATCTTAAAAATTCAATATCAAATTGATAGGGGAAGTGGTGATATACTGGATTAGTAACCTGGAAACTAACACAGAGAATGCTGGAGAAAGTCATGGAAAAAGAAAGAGGGCTAACATTTCAAGTCTGCTACGACTCTTCTACAGAATTTGCATACAATTTATCCAATGCCAAGATGGAGATTAAAAGCAATCAGATGAACAAGCCAAATGATTAAAATAGAAATCCTATCAGAGAGAAAAGCAGAACTTCTTCAAGGTGGACATACTTGAAGGAGAAGTTGCAGTGAATTAAACACTCAAATTAAAGCAAAGTACTCCAGTAAGACTCAAATTCTCTGAGTTCTGAAGAGGTGTCATACCAGAATTGAAGCATTAATTTTGTTTCTCTCACCACAGATGTTCTCAGATCTGCTGTCTTTTTCTCTCCAACATTCTCAGTATTTGTGTCTGTTTTAGCTCTCCAGTGGGGACTATTTATCTCCCACTGAGATGGTTGGTTTGTGTTGTGTAGTGATATTAACAGCATGGGTTTGATTCTTGCACTGGCTGAGGTTACCATGAAGGACTCTCTCTTCACATGAGGCATGATAACCCTCAGGCTAAAGTACCCCCAGTTGTCTCTCTCTAATGACAGAGCAACCCTATAGCAACTTTACATTTGCTATATTTTGCTTTCACAGCAATCTAGAGACTCAAGTTATGGTTCTTGGGATATGTGTTCAAATCCCATGAAAGAATCTGGTGGAATTTAAGTTCAACTGATGAATAAAGGGAAACAAAAAAAATGGAGCTATGAAAACTATTCTCAATTAAAGTGACCATGGAACAACCACCGATTATCATTAAGAATCTTTTGGTTCACTAATGTCTTCTGAGAAAGGAAATCTGCTGTGCTTTCCTGGTCTGGTCTCATCTGGCCTCCATGTGACCCCAGACCTACAGCAATAATGTTGTCTCACAATTGTTCTTGAAAAAAGCCACTCGTTTCAATGGCAATTAGACATTGGCAACAAATGCCAGCAAAGCCTGCATCTCAAGAAGGCATAAAGATAAGTGCTCAGGAAACAGCACCCATCTGGTTTAAAAGAAACTCACATCACACCACCCATGTTGTGCAGTAAGATCATCTGGGTTATGTGAAACTGGTTGTTAAAGATAGACTCGTTCAGAGAATTTTAACCTTCTTCTGCGAAGGCAGAAATCAGATAGACTGGTCAAACGTCCAGAACTCCAGCTCTCTGTTTGAGGTCAAAGCTTACCCAGTAAAAGCATTACAGTGTAAACCAAGGATAAAATCAGAGACTTATGTAATTCTTTGTAATTTGATGTAGGTACGGTCTGAAAAATGCAATGTTTTGATAATGCTGAGAGCAGCTGATTATTGCACTGACTTTTATACCAAGACAATTTGTGGTTGCAAACAGCTTTGCCTCAGGCATAAGATCTGCTGTGCTGTAATGGGACTAGTTTGTTGACTGTCAAGATAATGGAGAAACTGGTTGCAGAGGACCACAGTGCTGTAAATAGTTCAGTTAATTAGAAGCTTCATCAGATGTAAATGACGGTTTTACATCTGCCTTTAAGTTGTACAACTCTCTCAGAAATGATACGCTCTGAAGCTTAAGTATTAATATGTTGCAACTTCATTTTATTTAGGCCTGAGGATTTTGATACCATTATATGGGTTTAACAATTATGATGCTTTTTTTTCTGATTCAGCAATTGTAAAATATAATTAGCTGCCACTCCAGTAGTCAAAAATCTAATTAACTTTGTTTTCTAGAAATGTTCTTGATTTGAACGCATTTTTGGATTAATATAAACTTCTGGGAACAGGATACTGAGACTGTCAAGTGACTATTACCTTGGAGAAAAATTAAACTGTATTGCTACTAATTGCTTCTTGAATAATTGTTGCTTTCTGAATTAGTGGAAAAGCTGAATTATGGTTGTTGAGTTTATACCTTGGTTATTATAATTGTTATTAACAAAGTATCCTATTACATGCACTGTGTAATTTGAGTAAGTTTATCCATGTATTCAAACACTCCGCATGAGTGGAAAAATGACAGTCATTTTGCATTAAATAGTCGATGAGACAAAGTTGAATATTTCAGTGCAGAATTCGGCAATAATCTCACTTAGTTTCAATTGTAGCAACCAGTGGACCCTCACAACAATATCCAAACATATTGATTAGCAGCAAATTATACATGAACAGACTTCCTTGAGCAATACTCCAGGGGACTGAACAAAGAATTAGTGTCTAGTGACCTTTCTGTACCATGCAGCATGCTGGCTTCTTCCATGTAGGGCCCAGAGATGATACTAAAATCAAATGTCAGCATGTTTCAAGTTTCTCTATACATTCCAACACACATTCCTCCAACCAAGTGAACAATATAAACTCACAGTCCTTCTTTCTGCTAAACAGGCGATTGAAAGAGCAGAATTCATATGCATTCTTTACAAGAAAAAGCAACAATGCATGGCTTTGCTGTAATATTGACAGTTTGAGAATTGCTTGGGTGTTACATTACTTACTTACAATGGAAGTGACTAAAGCAATGGAACATTTTAGTATTTGTCACTGTGAACCCTGAGGTTTGGATTCCAGGATAAGAAGTTATGGCTTTTGTGCTTGAGCTGAGAAGGTTAAGGGGTGACCTGATTGGTCTTCAAGATTATAAAGATGAATGGTGATGGATCACTTTCATTGGTCAGTTAGGCAGTTACAAGTGAATGTATCTCAAAATGCAGCTCAAAAAGAATTATGGGGAGATTTGCTTTTCGAAGGAAACTCTCTGACCTGAACTGCAGGCTTGTTCAATAGAACCCACGACTATTTTATATAATGTTACAATCCTTTCGGAGGAGCCTTGCACCAAAATAACCAAAATAACCAAATGTACCAAATGATGCTCATACTAAGAATTACTAGCAAAATTTTACTTCTTGCAACTTATGCTGTGACATGAATTAGAGCTAACATAAATCAAGTACGAATTAACAAGCAAATTACAGTTGGTGTGAACTGTAGTTGCACATGGAATCACAAGAGCATTAAAAACTATCGCACAGGATTACAGACATTCCGATTACTCATCACACAAATCTGGCATCGCATGAAATCAGACAGCATTTCCAACTCAGGTAATGTTGGTTCTTTTGTGGTTCTTATGCAATGGATTTGATTTTCAGATCACTTGCAAATATAGATTCACTCTTTCTGAGTTCCCTGGAGGATGTAGCCACCAAAATAGATACTGCTGCAGAACCTCTTTAGTTATGTTTAAGACAGCCTTGATGGCACACATTTTCCAAAGACTTCTTCAGCTGACTCCTCGAATGACCCTGTTAGAAGTTCTGGTCAGCTTCATGAAAACGGAAACATTGCAGTGGAATTGTCCAGTTTACAATCCTGGTTCTAATCCTATCTTCCACTTTTAGTCTCTTTTAACTGTGTTCCACACAGTTCCTTACAAATATGCCATTTCTGCTTGTTCTCTGTTGTAGCTTCTTGTTCTCTGGCCACATGACATCTGTATCTTAGTTTCCTTCCTATTGCGGCCTCAAGGTCAAAAGTCATCTCATCACATGGACCAATATTTCTTATTGTCAAGGAAAATTACAAATGATCCTTTTACATTTGATGTAAACTTTAAAAAATTTCTTTTCAATCATGTCTACAAGCAATTACGGATTCCCTAGACATTTCAAATAAATTACAAAATTTCCTTACTGTTCTACTTCTGGGTCAAATGTCATCAGAAAGAAAAACATTAACAGCTGTTTAAAATAGTAAATGCAAAAGGGCATAAGATACAAAATATAAAATGGCTGTAAATGGTTTGGGTGGGGATAAATGTCAGTACAAATTTGATTGACATATTTCTGAATTTTAAAGTATTGTGGCTCCACAGTATTTGAAAAGTTATCTATCGTTAATTGGTTGTAATGGGAATACAACTGTTGCAGTGCAAATAGTATTGAATATCACAACTTCAGCTGAAAATATGTGCATTTTCCTTCAAATAAATGTAGAAGGCCAGTATCCCATTTGAAATAATAAATATTAATGTTACTCAAATGCTTAAAGGTAGGCACATGAGCAGCAATGTATCCTACAATTTTTACTGCCTGTTCTTAAAACAGTAAGCAATGGATTATAACATCATTGGGTGGTATGGTGGCTCAATGGTTAGTACTGCTACCTCACAATGTCAGGGGCCTGGGTTCAATTTCACCCTTGGGTGACTGTCTGTGTGGAGATTGCACATTCTCCCCATGTCTGTGTGGGTTTCCTGCATGTGCTCTGGTTTCCTCCCACAGTCCAAAGATGTGCAGGCTAGATAGATTGGCCATGTTAAATTGTCCAGAGATGTGCAGGCTAGGTGGGTTAACCATGCGGAATGCAGGATTACAGAGATGGGGTGCGGGTCTGCGAGGGATGCTCTTCAGAGGGTCCATGTGGATGCAACGGGCTGAATGTGCTTCCACACTGTCAGAATTCTACGATCACAGAAGTGCTATGGCAGAGAAGGAAGCCATTCAGCCCATCATATCTGCATCAGTTCTTCAATTAGGATTATGACTTAGTGCTGTTTGCCCATATCTTTCCAAACTATTTCTGTTCAAATAATCATCTAATACCTGTTTTAATTCCTTGAAGAAAGCCTTTTTGGTTTCGATTTGTAGAAGCTTTGGTTGAACCTGTGTGGAGACAGTTGCTTCTGAAGAATGGACATATTTCAGAACTGCTAATAAACAGGTTATCTCAGTATTAGAAGTTTAGTGTAAAAATTGCAGAACAGAAGTGATTGGCTAAACCTTAAAGGGTCTACATGAAGCTGAAAAATATCTCAGCTCAGTTGGATGAAAACGCGAGGAAGAGGATATCACTTGCTTAAGAGAGGGAATTGAAACATTTATCAAAAGATAAACCCTATAGACATGATAGAGAAAGGAATAATGTCGTGTTTAAGCACAGTAAAGGAGTGCTGTTGAGATTAATAGGATTGTATTTTACCATCTGAAGTCTTTACTCTTGTGTTATATGTAAATCACCTGGCTTATACCAGGTGTTATCTTAATTTCTTCTGTGTAATAAACTTCTGTGTTATTGTTAATACTGAATCTACAGCATTCTATGCTTCTGTTCCAATGAAACAAAACAATCAACAAAATATCATCAATCCAGGCAGATTTCAGTCTGGGATCAGACTCGTCCAGTAATAACATCAACTGGAATCATAATAATATTGCCTGAGGAATTACTAAAATATGTGAACAATGCTATTTTCCTTTTCAAAGGAGACCAGATCCATTCTATGAATTCAATTAATGTGAACATTTTCTTTTCCTTATAAAAAGAATAATGTGTTTCCGAGGATTATTAGTATCGGAGCAAAACATCTGGCCAACTTTGTGCCCTCCTTTTTATATTGTAGGGCACAAAAAGTACCAGGGTCCAACATTAGAATTGTAACCAATCCTGACACCTCTAATTTGGTCACAGATAAACTTAGCAATGGCTCTAAAGGCTCTAGATACCCCCACTGGGAATATTTAATAGTAGAAACACCTCTATTGTCTTCAATTTTAATGCTTAATCCAGAACTGACAGTTTTCAATGTTAGTATATGAACATATGACACTTTGTATGACATTCCTGTGCCAACTGTTTCAACAAAGCCATCAACCTGTTTATTTTAAATGGGTTAAATATTTTTTGTTAAAATAGAGCTTCAAAAAACTGTCAGCTAAATGCTTTGCACCTCCATGCACTAAGACCCATTTCTAGATTTGCATTTAAGATCAATAATTAATGCACACAAGTTTAAAAGCTAAGTTATAAAAGATAAATTAAAATTCCTGTGCATATATGCTTTGTTTTTTAAGAATAAAACTACCATTTTAACCAGTTCTATTTGCATCACCTTACAAAGCACAAATATCTATTTGAACCACATAAAGTGAACTGAATCGACATGACCCTCTCCCTCATACGCATTCAAAACCTAATACTGTCTGAACAAGGAACTAAAGTTAAGGTTGCCTCACAGATCATTGCTAGCTGTACCTCAACAGGCCCAAGACAACATTCTTGCTGAAATGCGCTTTAGAAGAAAGCAGACAATGTTCTCGGGAGATGGAAATGCTTATGACGGTATGCTGGGAAAATGGGAGTTTTAACAGTTTAAACTATAGCGCAAATTATCATTTTTCAGAAACGATCAAATGGAGAGAACCTTTCAGGATTTGGGGCATGAGAACAGTACATATTTGAGGAAAGTATTATGGCCTGAGGAAACAGCTGTGACTCTACCAATAAACAAAATAAAGGAAAGTTCAGAAAAGTAAATGTTTTTAATTCACGACTAATGCAATCAGAAGCAGAGGGATCACCAGCATGAATTAATCCATTTTCTTGGAATGCATTGAAGATTAACCATTTCTAATCCTGTACAACAATCCACCAATTTGGATTTGAAGCTCTAGTTTGCTTTTTCGCTCTCTTATCTTGGCTGCCCATAAAATTACACTCTGCTTAATGCTGTTCAAACATACCACAGATTCAGTAGGTTGTTACTCAGGTCATTTTGTAATGCTTGCTGCATTTTAAATTAGTACACAAAGTACCTATTTGAATTCATCAAAAATATCAAATAATCAACGTCTTAGAAATATGGATGATAATTCCCTGATTAGGACTAATTTTCTTGTTGGACCATTTATGTTAGTATCATTTACTGTAACAAATCCTACACTTGCATGACTTTTGCAGTAATTTAGTTATCAAAGTGTGGCATCTGATAGTTAGCTAATCAATTGTTTCAATGAATCTATCCTACAAAATAGTGGCTGGGAACTTTCTTGTAGTATTGCAGTTGTTTTGTCCAGTTAAGAGATCTCAATGTTGGAATCAAATGCTTCTCTCTTTTTAATGTCCCTAGTTTTAGCATGAACCACTTTGAGATCACATGGGATAGATAACTTCCTCTCGCTGCCCTGTCCTTGATCCTAAAGCTCAGAAGACGAGCCAATACACTGTCAATCTGCCATCCGACAATTCCATTTCCCACGGCAGCCATTTTTGTGGCCTCTCTGAGTGAGGTTTACAATTTAGTGCCAACTAGTAATGAGTTATGAAGATTCCGTGCTGCTGACTCACAGTCAATAGGAATCGACTAGAGAGTCCTTAAAATTATTTTGTTTAGCGCCCGAGCAAAGCATAGGGAGACTCAAACGTTCAGAGATTTTTAATCTGACTAGTAGGAGATGGATTTTGGCTGAATGTCAGATATGAAGAAATCGGATGTGAATTTACTATAATGTAAAATTCAATACATTTTACATCAATAATTAATACTTAAAGTGAATAAGCCAGACATGTAAAGAAAATGCACAAATTCATACACTTCACAATCGAATCACTTATTCTGATTGTGCAATATAATGTATGTCTATCCTAGTTCATTGTGTATTATGAGCAGGGCAAAGATTCTAGCATATCTTGGTTCCACTTGAAGGGTTTAATCTTTGCTCAGTTGTTGGAATACATGCAATGCGGTATTCCTATGCCTTTGTCATCTCCAACAATCACCAGACTTCTCAAAATGAATGGAGCTAGTTGTTGATAAGATTAAAAAAATCTTTGAAGGAACAGAAGTGACAAGGCCACACAGGTAATTGCCAGTGTAAATCAAAGGAATTACTGTGATAAATCTCTGGCGTATTTCTGGTTACCTTCAGACAGCAACAATTTTTGAGTTCTGAAGATACAGTTTCCCCAAAACTTCAACATTGACTGACATTGTCAAAAAGTCCTGCCTGCAACTTCACAGAAGATTTCCTTTTTATTTTTGTAAGTATCTTCTCATGTTGCTGTTTTTGCCGGTATTTGGTGGGTGAAAATGTGAGTAAACATTGCCTTTGTGAAATCCAGTCCTTCTAAACAATAGTTCTGGTTTCACTGAGCCATGGATTAAATGTTTAGCCATATCTGCTGTTTACTCCAACCAGACATGCTTTCTGGGAAAGAACAAAATGATTACATGTATGTTGATCCCCAGTGCACATTAGCAAAGATAATCCTAATTTGTGATGCAGTACAGATGAAACAACGAAACTGAAATTGCTTTGGAAATATCCTGCTTCTTAAATCAGCAACTTTATCCTGAACTGTCATTATGACCCACAACATTGGTAAATCATACCAGAGACTATATATCTTTTAAATGAATATCAATGAATTTGTGTTGTTTTACTTTTAGTGATTGCAAACTTCAATAAAGATCTAATGTGGAGAAAAGGCAAGTATTTGCTTTGAACAAGACTCAATATTTATCACTACAATCAACGAAGCATTTAATAGATTGAAGTTTGCTTTTGAACATATGGAGTCTGTATCCTGTATATTTACCTTTTAAAGAGGTAGACAATAGGGAAAGCTCTTGCCTTGCAAAATGTGCCTTAGTGGATGCGATAAAACCTAAAGGTACTGAGAGCTCAGGATTTATGTATGAGGTAGGCTGATGGAAAATGAGATGAAATCATTTGGATTTTATTATTCCATTTGCTTTGACCTGGGTGCCTAGTGATTTGAGAACCCACTTTATGTTTTCAGCTGGTCCCTGATGACATGCATTTGGATGTAGTTAAATAGACCAGATCAGCTGCAACAACGTATCAAATGCAGGTTAAGTATGGAATGCTTAACCCACTGAACAATCCTGACTTCCAGCAGGTGCCCAGCAGGCAGCCTGTTCCTGAATTCAGCAGCGGAGCAACAGGAATGTGATGGATAATAAATAGTTTGGAGAAAAGCAATCTCGCTGACATATTATTTTTGAATATCCTGATATATTCTTCACAAAAAGTTCACTGAAGAGGTGTGCTCTGCGACAAAGTGGAACGTTGCAGGAGATTGAAAGCTGGTGAGTAACATTTTATTTTTGACTTGTTGGTCAGCTACTGGCAGTCCTTAAAGGAGCATTGGCTGAAAAAGATGCAAGTAAAGCTCTTTTTTTTAAAAAAAGGAAATGCATACCAGTCACTCGGTGAACTCTTAATAACATGTTTTATATTTTAAAACTACTAATTTGAGCCAGTCTGTGTAGAGCTCCAAGGATGAGATAGCAAAGTGAAATGCTGGACATGCATTCTGATGTCATCGCAGATGTTTTCCTTTAAACATTCATAAATGACAACATAATTCCAATATAATAAATGGATCTTCAATTTTATTACATATTCAGCTTGGAGTTATCTGATTTTTCTTCTAATATTGAGGCTACAGATTCAATTAGAGTCAGCGTCACAGAGGTGTACAGCATGGAAATAGACCCTTTGGTCCAACTAGTCCGTGCTGAACAGCTATCCCAATTTAACCTAGTCCCATTTGCCAGCATTTGGCCCATATACCTCTAAACCCTGATTATTTATATACTCATCCAATACTTTTTAAAGGTTGTAATTCTACCAGCCTCCATCATTTCCTCTGGTAGCTCGGTCCATACACGCACCATCCTCTGTGAGAAAAAGTTGTCCCTTGGGTCACTTTTGACTAAATATCTTGAACGCACAAGAATGACTTACATGGCACAGTGGTTGTATACCTAACCCTGAGACAGAGGGCCTGTGTTCAGTCCCCCCTACCCCATCTCCAGAGGTGTGTTAAAACATCTTTGAACAGGTTGATTAGAAGATCACTCCCTGAGCACTGATGAGGGGTTCTTGTGGCACAATGGTAGTGTCTGTAGCTCTGAGTCAGGAGGCCTGAGTTCACACCCCACTTTTTCCAGAAGTATTAAACTTGAACAGATTGATTAAAAATTTATTATTTGGAGAACAACACAGGTTTGGTGTATAAAATACTTGAACAAGAACAGAAATTCCTAGAGAAACTCAGCAGGTCTATCAGCATCTGAGCAGAGAAAGGTCCAGAGACCTTCTTCACAGTTCCATTTTATTATAAGATACTGGGTTTCTCTTAAAAAGCAGCTTTTGTGATGCAGTAATAGTGTCCCTACTCTGCACCAGAGTTCAAGTCCTACCGGCTCCAGAGGTAAACCATCAGGCCATGAAAATTCCACCCATTATGTTTAATATTCCTTTAAGGAGCCGTCAACCAATTAATTTGATTAATTCAGTGTTTGTTTTCTTCAAAGAAGAACTGGGTGTTGGGGCACACCATCAGCTCTTGGTATCTTATTCTGGTTTGATTTAATCATCTATTGCATCTGTTGCTCTCAGTGTTGTCTCCTGTTTACTGGGGAGACCAAACACAGATTCAGGGACTGGTTTGCAGAGCATCTGCGTTCTGCACAACCAACCCAACCTTCCGGTTGCCATCCATTTCAATTCTCCCTCCCATTCTCCCAGCAACATGTTCATCCTTGGCCTCCTCCACTGACAGAGTGAGCCAAACAGAAACTAGAGGAACAACCTAATATTTCACCTGGGACGCTTACTGCCAAATGGCCTCAATAATGACTTCACCAGCTTCAACATCCCTTCATCCCCAACTTTATTCCATGCCCAGCCCCACCCTTCCTCCTTGCCTCCCTGGCTTGTTCTAACCTGTCCATTTTCCCACTCACCTATCCACTCCACCCTTCCCAGTAACCAATCACAATAATCCTCTATCTGCATCCATCTATCACAATTAGCAACACTTACCCCAGCCCCATCCCCATCCCTCTATATACTTCTGGGTCCTCTCTCGCTCCCCAGTCCTGACGTAGGGCTTTGGCCTGAAACTTTGACTTTTCTTCTCCTCGGATGCTGTCTGACCTGCTGTGCTTTTTCAGACTCACATCTACTGACTCTGATGTCCAGCATTTGCAGTCCTTACTGTCTACAGTTTGCTTTGAAGATTTGTTTTTGGTATTCGGCCCCTTTAAGGGGCTGTCAATCAGTTAATTTGTTTATGTTATGGTGCAGTCAGAAGAGAAACTGCTATGGTATGTCCCTGCCTGGATGTCACTCCAGCGGGAGTGCTCAGTGCAAGTGGCACACTTAAAGCTTTTCATGACCAGTGGGAACCAAGAGGTTGGATTGCATATTCACCCCACGGAATAGCATTCAATTTTGACTGATTTCCATTCACAGTTGTGTTTTCTTTCTTCACAATAATGTGAAAGTGTCTTTTTAAAGAGACATCCATTTATTTATTTGGTTTATGAACATGTATAATGTGAAACTGCATGGCGCCAATAGAGTTGGTGGATGGTGTCAGGTCCTATACAATACTGCATTCTGTAAATGGATACGTTATCAACAAAGGGATTTGGTATCGTTTCATATTTCACCATGTGACATGGGATTGATTACCATTTGTTTCTGCTGAAGTTCTTCCCAAAGTTTAGTCACTAAACAACACAACAGTTGTAATTCTATCCCCACTAGAACATATGAACAGAAACAGGAACAGGATTAGGCTATTCAGCCCCTTTACCATGTTCCTTCTATCAATTTGATCACTATGTTGATATACATTGCCAGTTGAGTATGTATTGATATTTAATCAGTTGGTATTTAATCTGATATTTAATCTTAAAATTCTTCAGAGACAAACAAAGTATTTCAAACTGAATGGTCAGTGCATGCTGGAACTATATATATTTTTTTAAATTTTCAAGAACTTTATTCTCAGAATAACTTGGGATTTTTAATAGTTAAGGAACAAAAGATGTCAAGACCATTTTACAAAAAAATCAAAGTATTATTTAATAACAGACAAACAATTTCATGATCTTCATGAAATGTGCAGCCTACTAAATAATTGTACTCCAGTTGTATGCCCTAAGTGTCCTATAAACAAATCTCCAGTTCATGTATTTTGTCATCATGCAATCATGAAAATCCAAATAAAGTTGGAAATGATAACTACATCACTTGATACTGAGGAGGAGTGAAGGGAAGTCCAAGAGTATATTCACAGCATATTGTTGTCCACATATTCCACAATATCTAAAAGAAAGTCTGCAGTGTAGGAAAAAACAGGTACTTGTGAGACAAGCAAAAGGAAATATTGAGTGGGGTACCCTAGAGACTAGCGTGGGTATCACTGCTGTTTCTAATTGACATCAATGACTTAGATTCAGTAACTCAGTGCAAATTTGAAGAAGCACTGGAAGAGGAGTAGGTTTGTAGGAGGCAAGCCAGAAATGACAGAAAGAACTAAACACAATATGTGAGTGGGCTGAACAATGGCAGATGAAATTTACTGCTGACAAGTGTAAAATATTAGACAGAGGAAGGAAAAAAAATGAGGAACATGTGTACTCCCAGAAATGTTGTTCAGAATAGCTATGGATGAACGTGAAAGAGATCTAGGCATCTTGCACCATGACATTGTTGGGAGGTGGTGGGTGTCAAGTGACAAGGAGGAGTTTTGTCCTGGTAATCCAAAATTCTGGGTTTCCCCACATGCCCCAGAGCTTTGATTGTGAATGCTGCATTTTTTTCTTTCTTAACCGGATCCTTTTCAGAATTCAGCCTTAGATCCCTGACTGGTTTTATGCAATTTTCAGATTGGAATCCAGTAGATCTTCTTGCAGAGAGAGGTGAACATTTGAAATAGGTTTCCAAATCAATGGAAAATACCTGAGAACTGGGTATAGTTAGAGGTCATTGTTTTAAATGAATCCACATTATACCAACTGATTTGCCTTTTGTGTTAAAATTATCCCTTAGAATCAATATTCAACATGTCCAACCAATTCAGAACAGCACTCACCAAAACCACAAGAGTGGTGTTGTTTTGACAAAGCTTTAATTTTACATTTCTCATCCTTGTTTTACTATTTCTGCACCATCTTGCGTCCAACTTCCATAGCTTCCTCTATAACTTGCTCTTCTCTCATCTGAAATGTCCTCCCTAAACCTTTCTGTCTCTGGATAATCTCTTTCTCTCCCTTTAGGAAATTCACTCAAACCTACGTTTTTGACCAAACCTTTGGTTACCAGTCCGAATATCTCCTTTTCTGGCTCAAACTACAATTGATAATGCTCTCATGAAACATCTTGGGATATTTTACAATGTTGAAAGTGTTAAATAAATATCGGTTGTTGTTGTACATATCCAGAACAACAAGAAGCATCTTAAAGGAAGCCTTGATTAAGGGCGGCACGGTGGCACAGTGGTTAGCACTGTTGCCTCACAGCGCCAGAGACCTGGGTTCAATTCCTGCCTCAGGCGACTGACTGTGTGGAGTTTGCACGTTCTCCCCGTGTCTGCGTGGGTTTCCTCCGGGTGCTCCGGTTTCCTCCCACAGTCCAAAGATGTGCAGGTCAGGTGAATTGGCCATGCTAAATTGCCCGTAGTGTTAGGTAAGGGGTAAATGTAGGGACATAGGTAGGTTGCGCTTCGGCGGGTCGGTGTGGATTTGTTGGGCCGAAGGGCCTGTTTCCTCACTGTAATGTAATCTAATCTAAATTATCCACTGCACTGGTAGGAAGCACTGAAAGAAAACTGTTCTATACGTTGAGAAATAAGGGAGATATTCAGGAAGGCAAATATTCAGGGAGACATTGATAAATACGCAAAAGCAACTATGCCAATACCTGCAATAATGAACTTAAAAACACTTTCAACCTACAAAGTCAGCATACAAGAAGCGATCTAACAGATTTATATAATACCTTTAAGGCAAAGGAAGTGCTTAATTCAGAATAACAACTTAAATTAAACTGCACAAGTAGGATTAAAGGTTTAGACTGGTTCAATGCAACTTTCAGACCAGAGTCTGAGAGTTCTTCATGCAGAAATTGATCAACAGTTTAAATAGGCAAAATGCATGATTCCCAGAATCAATTAGCTGTAGCAGTGGGATAGCATAGAGTCCTCCTCAATGGATGAATTAAGATGGGCTGACTGGTCTTCCTCACCCTCAAGTATCTTGTCATCTTGTGTCTGCTTAGAGATGAGAAGGCAATGCCCAGAAAGACACATTGCTACAATTATCCCAAAGTCCTATAGTTTTGGACAGCAATCCAAGTTATGAGAGCGGAATTGAGTTTGTAATATTTCTCTTCCTCCTCCTTTGTGTTGTTGCCAACTATTCCATGATGTGAAGGTTGACAGATTCAACCAAAAGGTGTCCCTCTCCAAATTTTGGCATATCAGAACCTAATCCATAAAATATGCATGTAACATATGTGCGGGCTACACCTGCCGGAAAATGTGATATACGGCATACATCTGGAGAGATATTTGGATTCTGTCACCTTACCAAATATTCTTTACATGAGTGTATGAGGAAGATTGTAAAACATTTGCTAAGCAGCTTCACTGACACAGCAATGAAGAAACAGCTTGTCCCAAATTTCTACAATAGATAATAATTGACCTAGTATCTGCCTCGTTCTTTCATTGACTGTTCTCCAAATGCCGCCCCCCTTCCTCTGTTTCAAAGTTTCCCCATTCCAGCCTCACCAAACAATCTGAATCACCCTTCAATGTACAACATAATCTTGCCTTTGTAACATTGTCAGAAGATCATATGGCATTAATGGATAGGATCAGTGTGATCTTGCAATTTGGTAATATACAAACATAATGTACGATGTGGTGGCCTAGCCCACAGATATTGTCAATGTCGCTGTATGACTGTCCTCTGTTCGTATGCACTGGCAATGCCTATCTGCATTCACATAATGTTATGCCAATGAAAAGCATCAGACGGACCTTGAAATGGTCATATCATTAAAATTCATACAAAATTAAAATTATTTGAATGAAACTCCACAGAAGTCAATATTCTTCAGGATGACTGGTTAAATGACTGTTCCATCGATCTTTCTAACAGTAGAATATTTAGCTTCATTGCCTTTTGAGCTAAATATATTAAATTGTTGTAATGACATCTGAAAGTTCTTAATGAAAATGTTGAAATTATATTTTTGATCATTTTAGAATTGGCAGGTTGACAAAGGCATTACTGTGTCTTTAAAGTCACATCCTCATTTCTGATTGCAAGTTGTGGTTCTCATTCTCTTTCTTTTGCTACTGAACCCTTTGTAATCTTGATTGGTGCCACAGGATGTGATACAGAAGGACTGCAATGAAGTATTTGGAACAACTGATTTTCATTCTGTTGAAACCAATATAATTACTTGTAATTATGTGGGAAAAAGTACAGTTCATTTGAAAGAACATACAATGCAAAATAGATTTGGCATTTCATGCTGTCTTCTATTTAAGGTTAAATCATACAACATCCTTTTGTTATCGTTTAAGACCTCCAACAAAGTCTTACACTGGCTTATTCCAAAGAACCAAACACATGGGTAAGTCAAAGAGTTTGCAATCTGCAGATCAACGTATTATTATTCAAGAAAACTAAAGCATTACAAAGGAAAGGCTTGTAAGCTTGTTCAATTCTGAAAGCCTCTTAAGTTCATGGGAGGCTGCAAGGAGGTGGGATGTGGTTTGGGGGCAAAGTAGAAATGTCAGCCTACCGACAGCAATCATCCTTGGTCAGGCCAGTTGGCATATCTTGGGTGAGTATTGGGCACCTGTACAGCTGAGGTGGCCCCATGTGAGGAAGGCTGTGGCATCTATTAGTATTCATGGTTCCTGTTACTGTCACCGATAGTTCACAATATCCCACTCTTCTATCATTATTCAGCGAACATTACCAATCCAGTGAAACCTACACCTCCATCCATGGAAACTACTGATTCTGAGCAATCTAAAATCACAACCAACCTTAGCGATGAGCATCCATCTGCTGGTGGAAGAAACTGCAAAACAGAGCATTTTGAGATAGCGTTACTCAGCGCTGTTGAAGAGAGAGGTAGGACTGCATATTGGCAGTGTGTGGCACTCTGCGTGAATCTTATATAAACCTATAAAATCCTAAAAGGACCAGACAGGGTAAGCACAGGAAGGACCTTCCTGGTGACTGGGCAGTCCAGAACCAGCAAGGTAAAAACAATGACTGCAGATGCTGAAAATCAAATACTGGATTAGTGGTGCTGCTCGTTGGATGCTGCCTGAACTGCTGTGCTCTTCCAGCACCACTAGTCCAGTCCAGAACCAGCAGTTACAATCTAATCATATGAGGTAGGCCATTTTGGACTGAGATGAGGAGCAATTTCTTCACTCAGAGCATGGTGAGCCTGTGGAATTCTCTGCCACAGAAAATAGATGTGGGGAAAACATTGAATGGTTTCAAGAGGACTTAGGTATAGTTCTTAGGACTAAAGGGATCAAAGGGTATGGGGAGAAAGTGGGAACAGGGGACCTAGTTAGAAGATTTGCATTGATCATATTGAATGGCAGAGCTAACTCAAGTGGTGGAATGACCTACTCCAATTATTATGTTTCTATCACAGGATGAGGTGAGAACAGTAGTTCAAGAAATACTGTTCGGGAAGTATCTGAAATTAGTGGCTGATTCAAAATACACAGCATCAGCCATGAAAACAAATTATGGACTAGGAACGTTTTGAGTTGGAGTGACCTGATACTGCTGAAGATGAAGAGTCATTGGACTTGTTTGGACAAAAGCAATACAATCCAGTTGAATCCAAATTCTGTTGTAACCTCCAGTGCTTGTCCGAGTTCTACCTCTGGGCTGTGGGTTCTTAGGCCCAAGGAACTTTAGAGTCAGTGATATGATGGTGATTCCAATAGCTAAGGAGTTGTGACCTTCTTTGTAACTTTGAAAGATTCTTCACACTGGCCATAGCCAATTGTTTTCATTGTCTCTGCGCCCCCTCCACCCTCAGACTTGCTCGTAACTTCATCATAAGACCAGAAGTCCAGACACTCACAAAAAGGTTTGGCTATTCCTCAAGTCCATTTTCCAACCTTTGGTCTATTCCCTTTCTCTAACAAACATCTATTGCTATCAATCTTAAACATTTTGATGGGTCCAATCTGCACAGCATTTTGGAGAGTGACAATTCTAAATTCTTGCTCACCTTTGTCAAGTTCCTCCTGATTTCACTCCAAAATGAATTAGTGCTAATTTTAAGGTCATACCCTCTTGGTCTGGATTTCTCCACCAGACGAATTAGTTTTTCCTCCTCATCGCCTGGGGGTCATTCCCCACCTGGGCTTTGAGAGAAAGTGTGTTCAGTGCCAAGTAAACTGCAACCAACACACACAATTTCTAACTCAATAACGAAAGAGTTCATGTGGGAAGGTAAGAATCATTTAAAATGGGTGTTGTCTCTGGGTTTGATTATTTTTTAGCAGAACATGTAAAACCTAAGAACATATAGACGGTATATCCTATTAAAGCTGAAATCTTAACGTGAAGAATATAAAATTTGAATTTCTGAGAGGAAGAACTGGACATTAAAAATCCTTTGAGACGTATGCCTTATCCCAAGTCCTCAATACTTCTGTCTCCAGATTATTACTTAATGTAACTCTCCCTTTCTATCTCTAGAGGATAACTAATGGATGACCACAACACCAAAGCACTCTGTAACAATCCTCCAAACTGACTTCACATTACTGCTCCACGCCCTGATTTCAAAAGCTTCTCGAAATCCTAACTTCTAATTTCTGCAAAACTTTGCTCCACTTTCATCACTTGTCCCTATAATCAAATGCCTACCTCTTCCCTTCTGAAGGTCACTAAAAAAGTTTTCTCAGTATTTCGAATAAGATGTTAAAGTGCATCCTACTCTGCCTGTTCTTGTAGGCATAAAAGATTCCATGATAGTCTTCCAAGCTTTTCTTGAGCTACAGTAAAACAAACTAACTGTTCATGCATCTTATTTGCGGTCTTTGTACTCTTGCTGTGCAAAAATTGATTGTTGTATTAACTCATGTAAAAAACAGTGACTTCATTGGTAATTAGTTGTTTTGGGATATCCTAAGAACGTAGCAAATGCAAGATCTTCATTGTTATTATTGTTCAATTGAAGAGTACTATTGTTCTTCATGAAATGTGACAGCTTTCCATCATTGCCTGTTCAGTGAGTTATTTAAATTTATGATCTCTGAGCTTATGCTAAGCCAAGCTTTTGAATGAAGAGACAATGCACCAGATTCAACTCTGTGTTGGAGCAGTTTTGTAGATTTGCCAAAGTTTCCAACATTAAAAACTACCTACATCTGTAATCCTTCCATTAGCTCAGTTCAATGAAAATGTTTTGCAGGTTTTAACTTCCCCATACTGTATTTATTTTAGATCTTTGTCCATAGGGAATGCAATGATTACAATGTAACAATACATATGTAGAATAGATGACCATTAATAGTTTCAACTTTTCCAATATGTCTTAATCATGAAAACTGACTGGTCATTGTTTGATTGTAGCCTCATGCCTAACAATAACAAATTCAATACATTGTTCTTTCCCCTCCTTTCCCTCCACTTTCTCCCTTTCCCCACTACAGTCCTCTTACCTTTACTGTTCTTTTTGGAGAAAGGAAGGGGACTCAGCAGAGAAACCATATCTGTGAGTCCTTATCCAATGAACAGAATGAACGAGTGACATGGAATCTCTCATCAGTTTAGTCCTTCCAGTCTCCCTGACAGCTGCACCCTCACCTGAACAGCACCAACTGTCAAGCTTGGTTCAAACTGGGATCCAAATTTCAGTCTTTTGGACAAGTCGAACCATACAGCTTTATAGCTCATGAGATACTCACACAATCCTAGTGCTAGATTAAGACTAAAGAAAAATTTCAGTTTTGTCCCTTTTAGATGTTTTCATCAGTAATACTATAAAGTGCAAGTGCCTTTGCAATTTTGTTTCTTCAGCACCATTTGGCAGAATTTAACACCTGCTTATGAGTGTCAAAACCAAAAGTGAGTAAATTAGGTATTGTTCACAGACTATAATATCAGCAACTTGATGTGCATTCACACAGATATAATTATTTTTTGAGAAAAGCTTACATATTTTAACAAGCTATCAGCTGTCATACAATTTCTCTGGAACTTATTTTGTTGCCAATAAATAAGATACAGAAAACCCAAAACAGAAACTGCAGAGCCAGAAACATTCACATAGTTCAATTTTGAATGAATTACAGTATAGAAATTAATGTCTGCTTGGTAAGTCACATTTAATGGTTTCAGGGTTAAATATTTATTCCTTGCCTTTATTTTTTAAAAAAACAACTGCTTGGATTTGTTTCATTTTTTAAATCAATGCATGTGTACATGAGGCACTCTGATGTGATGCTGCAAGACACCACAGGATGAGTGATGTGTGTGGTCATACCCTTCCTGTCCGGGGATGAGCAGCAAACACTCCACGCGGTTTTAAACTTTTTTTTTTCTCTATGCAGCTGTATTTAACATTTTCTACAGCACATTTTACACAAAATTGACAGCACAGAAACAGGCCACTGGTCTAAATGATCTATGTTGAACTGCATTCAATTCTGGTTTCCCAGCTATAGGTTCAGAAAAGGTTGACAAGGATGTTGCCAGGGTTGGAGGTTTTGAGCTATCAGCAGAGGCTGAACAGGCTGGGCTGTTTTCCATGAAGCATCAAAGGCTGAGGGGTGACGTTACCCAAATTTATAAAATCATGAGGGGCTTAGATAGGGTAAATAGCTACAGTCTTCTCCCCAGGTAGCAGAGTCCAAAACTAGAGTGCATAGGTTTAAAATGAGAGGGGAAAGATTTACAAGGGATTTAAGGGACAACTTTTTCACACAGAGGGTGGTGCGTGTATGGAATGAGCTGCCACAGGAAGTGGTGGAGGCTGGTACAATTACAACATTTAAAAGGCATCCAGATGGGTATATGAATAGAAAGGGTTTAGAGGGATAGGGGCCAAATGCTGGTAAGTGGGACTAGATTAAGTCAGGATATCTGGTTGGCATGGTTGAGTTGGACCGAAGGATCTATTTCCATGCTGTACATCTCTATGACTCTATGCGAGTGCTAATGCTCCAAAAAAAATGTCATCTAATCCTACTGTTTCTAATTGTATTAGCATACCCTTCCATCCTTGTCTTTGCCTTGTATTTATATAGATTCCCTTTGCCTAACTATGTTATCTGCCCCAACTATTCCAACCATTGACTCTCTGGGTGAAAGAATTTCCCCCAAATTCCTCATTGAATTTATGAGGTATTTTCCATCAGTTTTTGGCTACCCCAGAAGTGGAAACATCCTTCTCTTAGTAAAGGTAGGGGCTGGTTAGTTGGCTGGTGTGTGATGATGCCAAAAGCATGGGTTCAATTCATGTACTGGCTGAGATTACCACAAAGAATCCTCCTTCTCAATCTCTCCCCTTACCAGATACGTGGTAACCCTCAGGTTAAATCGCCACCAGCTGTTTTTTCCAAAATGCGAGAGCAGCCCTTTGTCTTGGTAAAACTAGGGCAATTTTACCTTTTAACTATTAAACTTTTTCATAATATTAACGGCCTCTGTTAGGCCACTCTTCAGCCTTCTTGCATAATCAAATGATTTTCAAAAATGATGTAATTTTATTTTTCATTGGAGCCAAAGTAAAGAGCCAAAGTAATGATTATAATGAGATCAGTCAGCTGGGATATGAGTTTCCTGACTGGGGCTGTTAACCTGGTCCAGTCAGGGAGCCCCGGCTGACAATTAAAAAGGGGAGCATCAGAGATACTGCTATTCTGATAGCTGACTCTGGATTAGGCAATACTAAAGTCAAGGACTGTTCATGTGTAAATAAAAGATGACTTGGTGACGGGATGTCAGCCTCTGTGGAGCTATTCCAAAAACAGCGATATTTTGTGGGGGATTCAGGGTGATGGCGGTGTTAGTGAGTTGTTCCTGATGACAAGGATGAAAGTAAACACCAAAAAAAACTTTTGATTTAAACTGACCTATAATCGATGGATTCAACGGTTCATCAAGGTTTCTTCAAAAGAGCTTTATGAAGTCACACAACTCTGACTCTGAGATGACCAAGAGCAGCAAATGCACGGGAACAGCATCGTCCTTGAGTTTCCTCCGCCATTACACTTCAGCCTTTTGTACACTCATATCATGCTTCCTTTATTTGTTTTACAAGTAGAGGCGCAAAGTGCAAAGACAAGGCTATTATGTTAAATTAATACAAATCATTGGCTCAGCCTCAGATAGGAAGTAATGTACCACTTCAAGACACAACATGTTAGGAAGGATGCAAAGACATTAGTTAACGTGCAGAAAAGATCCATGACAAAGATTCCTGGGATGACAAACTTCAGAACTATATTGATAGATTTATTTGCCTTTATTCTTTCATGAGAAATGGGTATCGCTAGTGAGATCAACATTTGTTATCCCACCCCTCACAATAGAGTGGCTTATAGGATGGAACACAGAATAGATAGGATTCAACCATATTGCTGTGGGTCTGCAGTCACCTGTCAGCCAGATTTCCTTCCCTAAAGGACATTAATAAACCTATTAGATTTCCACAATTGATTCTAGTTTCATGATTGCCATCGCTGAGACCACCTTTCAATTTCAGATTTATTAATTGGATTTAAATTCCACTCACTGCTGTAGTGGGATTTAAACTCACAGGATGAAAATGAAGATTGCAGATGCTGGAGATTAGAATCCAGAGTGTGGTTCTGGAAAAGCACAACAGGACAGGTAGCATCCGAGGAGCATGAGAATTGTCGTTTCGGGCAAAAGCCCTTCGGCTTTTGCCTGAAGTGTCAATTCTCCTTCTTGGATGCTACCTGACTTGCTGTGCTTTTCCAGAACCACACTCTGGATTCCAATCTCCAGCATCTGCAATCTTCATTTTCGTCCTGTGAGTTTAAATCCCACTACAGCAGTGAATGGAAGTTATCCCCAGGGTATTACCCTCATTTTCTGGATTACGTATACTGTAGTATTACTACTTCACCACCATCACCCAGAGCTCATTGTCCTTGGAGAAGAGACGATTTAAGAGGTGATTGATAGAGACATTTAAAATCACAAGAGGTGGTGGACACAGCAGGTAGGGAAAAACTGTTTCCATTGACAGAAGAATCAAAGAGCCGATGACGCTAATGTTACCTAAAACAGTGAATTCCTGAAACGATTAACTGAAATTGGGACATTAGTTTCTGAAGAACTGTGCCTATGCAGAGAAGTCAAAGCAGTGGGATTTACTTTTGCAGAGAGCAAGCATGGACATGGCAGATGGAACAGCTTGCTTCCTTTACCATACTGTAATTGTTGCAGATTCAAAATCCAGGAGTGCCTTACCCAACAACATCACAATGCAATGTGAAAATGAAATCACCACACTACTTTCTCAAAATCTTTTTGGGAAGGGCAGCAATCACTGGATGGGGATGCCACTGGCAAGGCCAAAGAACAAATTTACAAGAGAGAGAAAAAGGTTGATATCTTAATATTGAAATTAACATTGAACAACACGTTAACAGACTGTAGCCAACTAGTGTAAAATGCAGTGCGAATGAGGGTGTTTGCATTTTTGCACTGGTTTTTGTCTTGGGCAAAAATGAGACAAGCGTTTCATTTTTGATCCTCTGGAAGCAGCAGAACCAGGTAATTAACTGCTCAGTTTTAATGACCCAACCATCCGCAATTAAAATTCATACCAATATCTTCTCTGCTTCCAGATATTCTAACAGAATTCTGTCTTCTCATTGCTAAAAGGAATGGTGGTTTTATTTTGTTTAAAAATCTGTAAATCTCACCATTTTATTCAACTTACTAAATGGGTTTGTAAGTCAACAACACAAAGAAAAAAATGACAGAAACACCAGGGCCCCACTTGCTCTACAATCTGATTCTAACGACATTCGATTTTCAAATAAAAGTACTTAACTCTCTTTGAATGTCTGTGGATGGGAATGAGCGACAATCTTGGGAACAAACAGCTGGCAAACACTTTTGACAGGAGATGGGGCAGATATCCAAGGGACAATCAAAGACAGAGCAAACTTTAAGCCAACGTTTGCCTATCTCAGCCGCATGACTTGATCCTCTCCTGAAAGATACAACACAGCTGTTACTTTTCAACCCTTGAATGGCTTGTTTCACCGGCTCGTAGATTGTTATCCTCCCCAACTAAACCCCCCCCACCCCCACCATCCCCACCCATTCACTAACAAATCTGTAGCAGTGTTATCATTTAACTTCCCAGAGACCACCACTTTGTGTATTTAATATGTACACAGCCATGATTCTGAAGTGACTGTCTTTAAGTGTGCATACAGATGCTCATGACAAGGCTCTTAAAATGTTGCTATTCTTTTCACCATTTGCCTGAGTCAAACAGAGAAGTGGATTTTATTCTAATAATTAACAATTGCATTATTTTACAGTTCAATATAAATCACAATGGCTTTTAGCCTCGCAGAGTATTAATTACATCTTGTACCCATTACCGACATATTATGTCAGGAAAGTTACACAACTCTCTGGAACCTAGAAGATTTACTTTCTCCATTAACACATGTAACTGAATTAGATGATGCACTGTGGTTTATCAAGTTTCACTGTTCTGTGAGTAACGCCTCAGTTATACAGTGTGTTTGGTTATATGTGACCTTTCACACCAAGCTGATATTATGTTTAATGCTTCAAGTGCTGTTTTGGCACTGGCTCCCAGATCACCTTTTAAGAAGAGAGAGTCTGGCAACACTGGACCTGGAAACTGGCTGCCACATTATAGTAGCAGGTGTGTGCATCCTGATTTCAAAATCTTGCCTCTTAAAGTTTAATATAAACACAGCTGGCCTAATGTACAATTTCTAAGAACTTAAAACAAAGGGGATTCACTCTCCTTCAACTTTTATCAGCCACTACAAAACTTACCGGAAGCTGAAGTCAAGAGCTTTGAGCATATACTTGATGTAAATGTGTGGAGTTCAGCTGGTCTTACTGACCAACAGTGTGAAGATGTAGCAATTCTACGGTATCATTCATTTTAGTTCAAAATTTGCTTGTTTATGTGCGCCTCACTCTTTGAAAACACCCAGCTCCTTATAGTCAATAGACTTCCATCTGTCTCACACTTATACTCATGAGATTTCACAGCTGGTAGCACACAGAGGTTGGAGTCTATGAGGTAAGACAACCTTAGTAACAACAGAAGGCACAAAACAGTGAAAGATAAAAGGCAGAAAAGTTATATTAAAATAAGTAGAAGCATTTAAATCTTATTAACTCATTTCATTCTTTAACCTTTTTGGCATCTTTTAGTTCCCCTAACCACTGCAGTAGTCCAGTCAGACCAGGATAAGTAGTGAAGTTGCTAATCCTCAGCGTTAGTTTAGTTGAAAGGAGCTGTGAATCAAGGAATGTTGTCTAGTTTTGAATGTCACTCATTTATTACAATTAGTTATCAGACGTGAACATGTGCAGATGTAGTAACTAAAACAAAATTCTGAAGCTGCAAAGGAAGTTCCTAATGTTGATGAAAATTTCCCAAATATGGTACATCTCAATTTGCAGTTGAATCAAGTGAATGCTTTGTGTATATCATTCTCACATTCAGAAGTGAAGCTTTCATCAGGTAAATACGTGAATAATTTTATATTCATTCTTTGACCTTGTTAATTTCTTACAGAACAAAACTACAGCTGTAATGTTAATAGATTCTGGAAACTTTACTTCCCAGTGTGCTGCCGACTGGTAATTGGAGAGCTCAAAAATTTGGTAATCAGATCTCTGGACTTGATGAGTTTGGAAACTCTTTTTCGTGCTGGATGTGCTGCAATAAATCTTTCTGCCCTCAATTATTGGAAGCAGTTAGTTAAATTACAAACAAAACATTCATAAAAAGCCCCCAAATGTCAAGAATATTGTCGACAACATTTTTTTTGTTTTAAATCTTTCTTTGGTAAGTGTTACTGTTCTGTGATTGAACAAACTATTGCTATAATTTCCCTTAAAAATAGTTACAAATGGCTTAGTGGACTTGCCAACCACTCATAAGGTAAATTTATTCCACATCACTACTTACCCTGAGATTGTTGTGGTAAGTTTGTTGGACATTTCATACCCAGCTACTATGGGGTTGAATCACATGTAGCTGGGTTCTCAACTATTTTATTTCTGAGGTTGCCCCCACATGTTATGAAAATTCCTCAAATCGTTACATTACAAATGTATTTTCTGAATTACAAATGCCCCTTCTCTTCCCATTTTTCATGCTTGGTGTGTAAGTCTCTTTGAATTGGAGCATTTTGAAGATTCATTGGAGATTACAATGTGCTTGCTGAGATTGAAGTATGTTGCTACATTCAGTACAAATAAAACCAAAATTCAGACACTGCCCTTTCTCAGTTTTGCAAAGTTAATAAAACCTCCATAATTTTGATGTTCTTCAGCTTTTCCAATTAAATGAGTTCAATAAAGTTCTCTATCATAACTGTGTGAGTTTTTGTTGTTTGAAATTTAACATTTACCATGAGTTGATATTTATTGTATATGTTCATCAAGATTTTTCTCGTTATTTGCAATTCAACTTTTTCCCACTGAAGTGGCTCCAGACTTGGGTTATCAGCAAATCTTTGTTGTAACCAGAGAATGTGCTAATTTCTGCACTTTCAGCCCGTGTTAAAACAAGCAACTAAGGATGGATATAAATTAAAGGCTTGTCAATGTCCCCAGGATACAAACATTTTAAACATTTCCTTGCCCTCACCTTAATGGAGACTGAAGCACAATGATGTTTATTCTTTGGGGCAAAGATGGTCATTTTCACCATCTAGAGTTATCAACAAGATTCTAGTGAGTACGTAGGAGACTGTACGAAGGATGCTCTGTGCCTGGAAAGTTTTTCTTTGACAGATAATAGGTCAATGATGAACATGTCCTGTGAGTGAATACGTTTGAAACAAAGGAGAATTGTGTGTCTCTGGCCTCCCTGTCTCATCCTGATCATTTTCCAGAGGCAAGGTGAATTCAGATGGATCAAAATAGATCCAGGTTCGGACAGTGTCTGGGACCTTTTGTTTATTCTTTGTGCTAGATGTTAAGCCCCTCCTCGATCTTGTGGATCTAGAATGGACATATCCATCCAATGCATCAAAATCAGTCTTTGCACGCCAGTATAGACCATATCCACTGATGAATGGTGCCTCCTCTCCCTAAAAGCCCTATCAAACATCATTCGCTAACTTCAAATGGGTGGATATGTCTATAGATACCCCATATGGATGAGTGAAGGATCAGTTACCACAGCCACTTTTATTATTGTTTAAAGATGTTCTGTAGATTAGATTAGATTACTTATAGTGTGGAAACAGGCCCTTCAGCCCAACAAGTCCACACCGCACCGCCAAAGCGCAACCCACCCTACCCCTACATTTACCCCTTACCTAACACTACGGGCAATTTAGCATGGCCAATTCACCTGACCTGCACATCTTTGGACTGTGGGAGGAAACCGGAGCACCCAGAGGAAACCCATGCAGACACGGGAAGAACGTGCAAACTCCACACAGTTAGTCGCCTGAGGCGGGAATTGAACCTGGATCTCTGGCGCTGTGAGGCAGCAGTGCTAACCACTGTGCCACCGTGCCACCCAGATGTTGACTGATCTGTTATTTTCCAGATATGGTCTTTTACACTAATCCAACTCTGGGCTCCCCGTAAAGAAACTGCTTTGATCTGTGAGTCTGCGCCACATTAATTCTCAATTTTAAGGAGGTGCTGGGCAATGGGTATCCTACCTCATATCTTATTGAATCAGCCAGCTGCAGATGACTAAACAGGGACAGAAATGGCACGGAGGTCTGTGGTCAGGGATGATGTTCACTTTTCTGTGTTTTATAAATGCTTACCTTTTACAAACTTCTGCTGAGAACTTCCAAGTGCCTTCCACTTTCCACATAAACACTGTGAAGCTCTTCCAATTTGACAATAGAGCCCCGAATTTGATTAAGACATACTGGTGGAGCTCTCAAAACCCTCTTGAGGGCCCGTTGCTGGGAACCTTGTTGTACAGGTCAGAGTGGGTAAGGGCACCAGATTCACCCCTGTGAGAACATTTGGAAATCTAAGGGCTATTTTTACAACAATCTGACTAATTCATGGTCAGCTTTCCTGATGTAAGCATTTCATTTCCAGAATTTAAGTTCTGAAATACCCAAGCTGTGTTTTGAAATGTGGATTAATTGCCTAGTCCCTGGATCCCTGGCCCAATAACATAACCACCATCATGCCATACTCAACAAGCTTCACTGAAGAAGGTTTAAGCCTGACAGCATCTTTAGCAATTGACCTATGAAAGCAGTAATTATCATAACAAATTTCACTTTGAGTGTTTTCAGAACTCACAATTCAGAATGTAAGCCTTAGGAAAACAATGACCTTTATGGGGTAATAAGGACATTACGCTGGTTTAGAAGGCTTATGCCAGGAGAAATGTTCATTGTCTAGCTGTCTGCCTTTGCTGTTTCTGGACAGCATGTTAAATTATTAGGTTTTCATCAGCATTGATACATATCTGGACGTATGAACATATACCTAAATGCTCCAAAGATTTCCAAGTACTTCAAGGGAAGCCAAAAGTCTCAGAAGATGATCATCTTCTAATGGACAATGTTAGCAGACTAAGCACTGGTGAAACTGATAAAGTATTGTTTTCACAGTGAGAAATGGATTAATGCCCTGAAATATAAATAGATTCAAAGGAGAAGCAGTTTTTTTTTATTTTGGTTTCCCCAGGGCTTATGATAACACCTTTTGCCAACTGGCACAAATCTCAAAGCTCCTGGCAGTCAAAGAAGTACTTTTGAAGTGAAGTCATTGATGTAATGGAGGAAATGTGGCAGCACATTTACATAAATAACAATGTGATTCCAACCAGATGATCTATCATAGACTCATAGGGTCATACAGTACAGAAATAGACCCTTCGGTCCAACCAATCCAATATAATCCCACACTTAACTAGTCCACATGCCTGCTCCTGGCCCATATCCCTCCAAACCTTTCCTATTCATTTACTTATCCAAATGTCTTTTAAACATTGCAATTGTACCCATATCCACTACTTGCTCAGGAAGTTCATTTCACACGCGAACCACATTTGGTGGAAAAGATTTGCCCCTCATGCCTTTTTAAAATTTCTCTCCTCTCCCCTTAAAAGTGTGCCCCCTGGTGTTGAAATCCCCATACTCCAGTGAAATTGGTTGAAGACCATGGGGAATAACTCAGCCACTTTTCTTCAAAATCATGTTGTGGGAAATAATACCGATCCTGGGAGGGAGAAGAGGCCTTTGACTAATATCTTACCCAAAAGCCTGTACATCTGGCACTGCAACATTCCTTCAATGGTATTCAAGAGTGTCACCATCAATTTTTTGTGCTCAAGCTCTGAAGTGGGACATGAACATGGAATCTTGTGATTCCGAGGCCATTCATGCTTCGAACTGAGGTATGAGCTGTTGTACAATAAGTGTAGTCAATGGCTAATTATGTATTTCAATACCAGAATGTTGTCTGATTTACAGGTGGATAACGTGCAGGTAACTAGTCTTTACCCTCAAAACACCACATGCTCAGCCAATTCAGAATGAAAGGTAACAGCGTAACAACTTATTTCTGCAATTAACAATAATAACTAGAATGGACATAGCATCATTAATATAGAAAAATATCCCAAGAGGTATTGTGCTTTCAAATAAACCTGTTGGACTATGATCTGGTGTCATGTGATTTTTGACTTTGTCCACCCCATTCCAACACCAGCACCTCCACACCAATAGGTCAAAGCAGGGCTAAATGTATGCTGAGGGCACGAATAGGGTGGGTGTAGAGGTAGCTGCAGATAAAGGGGGTGGTGGGGGCAGGGTGTGAAGTGGGGATAGTGAGGACAGGCAAAGGGTACGACCTGCTTGGTCAATGGGAGGAATGTACATGGATGGTGGCAGGGAGGAGGAGGGGTCTTCTCTACATTGGGAGAGGAACATAAACTTAGGGAATTGTTCGCTTCTGAACAGGACATATCAGAGTCCCTAGGGCAAAGGCTTTGAGGCTGAACATAACTTAGATTATATAAACTACATCATTGACTTGTCGTGCATTCATATGTAAGATTACTTGACTTGTTCCAGATTCCTTGGGTTGAGGTACCAGATTCCACATTTGGCCATCTGAAAATAAACAGTTTTTTGCCCAGTTACCCATGCCCATTCAAGAGGCAATTGACTGTCAATAGGCTACATGTGGGATTAAATTTCTTCTGGACCAACTGGCATTCAGACTTAGGAAATGGACCAGATACTGGGAAAGTGGTGGCAAAGCAGTAATTTTTTTTATTAGATTCCCTACTGTGTGGAAATAGGCCCTTCGGCCCAACAAGTTCACACCAATCCTCGGAAGAGTAACCCACTTCCCTCTGACTAATGCACCTAACACTATGAGTAATTTAGCATGACCAATCCACCTGACCTGCATATCTTTGAACTGTGGGAGGAAACCAGAGCACCCGGAGGAAACCCACGCTGACACGGGGAGAATGTGCAAACTCCACACAGCCAGTCACCCAAGGCTGGAATCGAACCCAGGTCCCTGGTGCTGTGAGGCAGCAGTGCTAACCACTGAGCCACCATGCCGCCCATGTCACTAGATGAATAATTCAAGGGTATAGGCTATCACGCTGGGGATATGAGATCAAAAGCCACCATGACAGCTGATGAAATTTAAAATCAAACAATAAATCTGGACTATAAGGCTACTTTTAGTCATGGAAACCACCATTGTTGTTAAAAACCTGTCTCTTCCCAAACATAGTTTAGAGAAGGAAATCTGCCAACTTTACTCAGCCTGACCTATATATTAGATTAGATTACTTACAGTGTGGAAACAGGCCCTTCGGCCGAACAAGTCCACACCGACCTGCTGAAGCGTATACCACCCAGATCCATACTCCTACATCTACCCCTTCACCTAACACTACGGACAATTTAGCATGGTCAATTCACCTAACCTGCACATTTTTGGATTGTGGGAGGAAACCGGAGCACCCGGAGGAAACCCATGCAGACACGGGGAGAATGTGCGCACTCCACACAGAGTTTCGCGAGACCCATAGCAATTATTCTTGATGATGTCTGAAATAGCCTGGCAAACTACTCAGTTCACCAACGATGAGAGATGAGCAACAAACCTTCCTAATAATGTTCATATCTCATGGAAGAATGAAGAAAATTTAGATGTGCTGTACATATTGTTTGTACCCAGCCCTGGTGAGCAAATGACATTTGAGAAGTCATTGAGAGGGAGCAATCAGGAGCAAGTAACACCTTGTAGACAGTCTTTCTTTGAGGCCAGTCGGGATGGCACTCTTTGCCACCAGGTCAACTTGCCCTTTGTCTGCTACATCTCAGCAGTGGACTAAATGGTCATTTATTTGGCATTAATTGCTCACTCATGGGCCCCAATCATCTTACTGGCAGGTGAGCCACCTGACCATGCCATTCCTATTGGCATAATTGTGATGGGCATTGGGTGGTGGGTGTCTGCAGTAAGGTGGAGGGGGGGGGGCACAGGTAGCCCTCTGGATTTAATGAATCTCTAGCATTCTCATTCCCTTTGGTGGGGGAATTGGGGGTGGTCTGTTAAATCTAATCTCACGTCATAAAATAAGGGCGTAGACGTTTTGGAGCAGTTTTGAAAGAAAATGATTTTGAAGTATGATAATCAGAGCTCAGAGGTTATACTTATGAGGAAACATGAGTGTGCTGAGGTCCTTTATTCTGGAGGAGAGAAATCCTTTACATTATGAAATGGTTTGATAGGGTTGATTTGGAGAGGTTGTCTGCATTTGCAGGGAAGATCGAAACTAGAAGCTGTAATTATTGCACAGATTCTAATCAATTTAATAGGGAATTCATGAGAAACAGTTCTACCCAGGGAGTCACTAGAATGTGGAACTCACTCCCATAAGAATAGGTAAATAGCATAGATGCTTTTAAGGGAAACTAAATAAACATGACGGAATAACAATTGAGGAATGTTCCCAGTATAACAATGAAGCGCACTTTCAGAAAGTTACAAATTACGGGTGGCGGCACTTTTATTCATCCAGAGTTAGGAATGTTCTGCCGCCTTCTATCATGGCTAAACTACCACTCACCGCCATCCTGACTTGGAAATATATTATCATTCATTCGCTGTTGCTTGGACAAAATCCTGGAATTCCCTCCCCAGTGGCATTATGGGCAGAGCAGAACGACTGCAATGACTCATGAAGGCAGCTCACCCCCACTTCTCAAGGGCAACGAGGGATGGGCAATAAACACTACCCATCCAACGATGCGCACATCCCACAAACAAATAAACAATACTTAAAGGCAAGCTGTAAACACAGTGGTCTGTAACCTACTGAAATTATCCCCAAGTTAGTATTTTGCAAGACTCAAAAGATCTGAACTTTAAAGATATAGCTCTGGGTTAGCGCTGACAAATTGTTTACAAACTGGAAAGATTGAGATCTTGCTGAAATGACATAAAAAAAACACTTCTTTACTCTAACACAGCATGTGCTACATTGCACTCACTGCTGGGTAGTCATTCATTTCTCAGTTACAAATTGAGAGGCAATCTGAAAACAATTTATAATTTCAATACAAGAAGAAGTCTTTGTTTTATAAAAGCTTTTTGACAGGCCTTTAACTGCAAAACCGTTTCTGAGAATGTAACAAATGGAATATTCATTGGTGGTAATGAAGTGCTCTTTTTATCGTTAGGAGCCTCGATGCAGTACGTACACTTTATTATGGGTCACGAACCAAGCACAGTCAAGTTTCATAGGAACCAGACCTGGAGGCAGTGAGCCAGCATCCCAGAAACATTTTAACCGATGGTCAGAGTTGGGTGGGGAAGATTGTTAATGTCGCAGTGAAGAGATTCTGCATGAAAAGTATATTTTAGCCAGATAATCCCATTAATGCTATTCTGATAGGCAGGTGCAAAGCTTATACATATAAACTGGAACATACATAGCGACTCAGTTCACATCCTCAACGCTGCTGCAGACTGAACACTTTCAAATGAAGAATGTGCTCTCAACACTGAAATTTCAGCCGATTAATTCCCAAGCCTGTTTTCTGTATTGCAAACTTTGTGTAAAGCGTTTCCACCTAGTGACAATGATCTGCTTCTAATGAAGAATCTCCAATCAGTAACATTCATCTGTTCCTGATGAAAGATCTCTGGTCAGAAATGTTAACCTCAGAAATGCATCTGATGAAGAGCTTTCACCTGGTATCATTAATCTGTTTCAGATCAAGGGTGTGCACTCTGCAACGCTAACTTGCTGCTTGTGAAGAGTTTCCACATGGCAACATTAACTTGGAACTAACAAAGGGTCTCCATCCATTAAGTTACCTCTTGCTGACAAAACATGCCCATATCACGAAGTTAGCCAGCTTCTGATTGACGGGTCACCATTCGTCATCAGTAACCTACTGCTGATGAGCAGTCTTAACCCAATACTGTGAAACAGGTTTAACTGTTGCTGTTGTGCTATGTCCTTCCAGCCTTTTTCAGTTTGTATTCTTAAATAAGGCTCCTGAGCTGTTTTCAGAATGTGTCTTAAGCCCTGCTGCCTCACAGTGCCAGGTTTGATTCCACCCTCAGGCAACTGTCCGTGTAGAATTTGCACAATCTCCCTGTGTCTGCGTGGGTTTCCTTCAGGTGCTCTGGGTTCCTCCCACAGTCAAAAGATGTGCAGGTTAGGTGGATTGGCTGTGCTAAATTGCCCATAGTGTGTAGGGATGTGTAGGTTAGGTAAATTAGCCATGGGAAATGTAAAGTTACAGGGATGCAGTGGGTCTGAGTGGGATGTTGTTCAGAGGGTCAGTGTGGACTCGATGGGCTGAATGGCCTATTTCCATACTTTAAGGATTCTAAAAGTATGGGGTCAAAATCATAATCGGTGGGAAAAGAAACAGAAATTGCTGGCGAAACTCAGCAGGTCTAGCAGCATCAGTGGGGAGAAAGCAGAGTTAACATTTCCAGTTCGGTGACTCTTCATCAGAATGTTTGTTTTAGAAAATAAACAAGTTTGTGGCAAACAAAGCCACAGTTTCGCTGAGCACCAGCATGCACAGTTCTACCAGAAGGGCATCAGGTAGAATGTACACATTAATTAGTTCCCAATTACATGTGAATTGGAGAGAAAGTGAGGTAAGTCAGCATGAGGTACCAATTCAGCCAATACCACTAACACCCCTCTCATTCCACTTGAACAATACCCCCTTCCTTGTTTACAAATTAATTTACAAGTACTTGATAGGTGACCTTATTTGCTTAGTAACTGTAGATTCATTTATCTTTAAATTAGTAGGTAATGAAGTGGAAAACCACAGTTGTTTAGGACCAAGAATCCTCCTGCTAGTTAACATGATAATAAAATTGTTTTTGTTGTGTGGGTACAATTAGCATTTATCTGCTGTGAGAAGAGATCAATAAAATGCCCGAGGGTGTCACGTCACAAGAATCTGACCATGAGGCCAGTCATGTCATGCTTGTTGCTACAAAGCAGACCTGGAGTTCCAACATCTGGTAGCTCAGTCAGACTTCTGTAGGTGTGAGGAGAATGGCATCACCATCGCTTCAATGAAGTGCCTTCAGCCTAATGACAGAAATAAATTTGACACAGTTCAGAGCAAGTAATCTTTCTGTGTTATCTTAACCTCTTGAAGTCAGTCAGTCTTGACCCACTCACCTTTTTTTCCCCTTGCCTGTTTTGTCTCTCAGCTCTGTCTTCAGGAAAAAAACCATTAATATTTACCCAGTTTTACGACTTAGCGCTTAAAGGGTGAAGTGGGGGAATAAAATGCCTTCAGTTCCACCTAGTGTTAACTAGAATAGGCTTCTAATTTACTGTTGCCCTTTTAAGAATAATACTGGTCTTTGCAAATCATTTACCTTATCCTGCAATTTGATAAACCTCCACATTGGTAGGCTTTTCCATTTTATGTTGACAGAACAAACCTAACAAATGGATTTTTAGCCTTTTTGTTATGAACAGGGGTGATAGGTATATAACTAGCACTTTTGCGTTGGCTAGCCTTATGGTTTGATTGATGGAATTATATTCAAAACTACTAGTTAAAACAATCTGCTAACTTCAAAGGCATTTGGACCATTCCTGCACTGTTGAATGCCTCCACGAAACACATCAGGGTGTGCTATTTGTACCTAGTCCCCTGTTCAAGTACTTCACAAATTGACTGTGGTTGCCTGTGAGATAAGGGTGGTTCATTTTGATTAATTATACAGGAGAATTAAAGCTAGATTTCAATTTTAGCAGAGCTTGCCCTCTGTGACCTACAGCTATCTGTTTTGATTGTTGCTTGTAATTCGGGCCAGTGGGCAACAGAAGGTCACTCGATGGTCAATGTTACTTTTATCGAATGAATGGAAAAATGTGCCATTGCATAGGACTGACCCTTTATTCCCCTCCCCCGTGCAGACATTTTCAGACAATCAAAAGTCTTTGAAAAAAAATGAAACAAGTTTGAGGTAGCAGACACATGCAAACAATTACATGAAGTAATAAGACTTTTAAAAGTTCATTTCCTTACAGGTCTACCTCAGATGTGTGGATGAGGTTAAATGTACTCAGCTCTTTACAAGAAGCCATACACCTTTGCTAATTGTGTTCTTTTTGTTTGCTTCAAACATGAATGAAAAGCATGGGCAGCCTTTCCAGATTGTATCTTTACATTCAACCAAACTCCAATTCTCTTTTATCCCACCCAGAATTCGGAAGTTGAACCATGGATTACAAATTAAATGTACCACACTGAAGTCGAGATTCCTTTGAGCTGGGATTATATCATTGCATCTGCTGAAATGAAGTCAAAGGCCAGAAAACACACGCAATATGAGTGGGAGCGTGTCACGGGGTTGTAACAGAATTTGAAAGGTCCTGGCAATGCTATCGACAGCAAGAATGAAGCTCCAGCAGTTTGTAAGGTCATCACAACCCTGAGATAGTGTTGCAGTCCACAGCTCCTTCCACACATTTGCTCCTATTTGCAGTTGGACACTTAATCTTAACACCATCAGTGTACACAGACCAGTAATCTGAATGGGGGAAGAGCATTTACTATATGATACTTGAAGGAGTTCCTGCTGGTGTAAGTGCTTGAAATGAGCAGCATGTGCTCTGCATTGTACAGATAAGTAAATCCTGCAGGAGGAATTTTACAGTGAAACCAATGTTCAAAAGATTACGTTTCACATGTAGTTTTTACCTTCAAACAAACAACTTTGCCAAGCAAATCACCATTTCCAGCCGTATTCAATCCTGACCAAGCTAGATTATTAGTGATCCATTTGTGCAGCTAACCAATCCTCATGAAGTTTATGATTTCATCATGAATTATTAACTGAGTTATGAGTACTGAGTCTTCTGCTGTATATTATTACTCATATTGTTGTCATAGGACTAATGAAGAAGGATAAAGTGGATCAGATGGGCTTGGGGGATTTGGGGCTATTGTTTTGGAGCAATTTTAACAAAAGCATACTGGGCAACCATGAAAGGAAGAGCTCATATACCTTCTGGTCTGGCAGCATCTGTGGAGAGAAAGCAGAGTTGATCTCTGCAGCTCCTGTGATTCATTTGGAAACTATTAGTTGCTAGGAAAAGGTGGTAGATATGCTGGAGGCAGGAGTCAGGTTGTGGGAATGGGGGACTAGGGGGGTGGGAATGAAGTGAGAGAATTGGTGGATACGATGTCCAGAGACAGAGAAGGACATGGATAATGGGAAACTAGGGAGAAAAAACTAATGACGGGGAACAAAATGGGTGGAAATGGGTTGGGTGTGCTGAAAGCAGTCCATGTTATGAAAGGGTGACAGGATCCCCAGTATAGAGGACACCACTCACAGACCAAAAGCAGACTGGTACCACTTTGTGAATCACCTACATTCCATCTGTAAAAATGACCCTGAGCTTCCAGTTGCCTGCTATCTTAACACACCACTGTGCTCTCTGGCCAACATGTCTGTCTCAGACTATCTGCAATACTCAGCGAGGTTCACAGCAAGCTGAAAGAACAGCAGCTCATTTTCCACATGTGAACCCTGCAACCTTCAGGACACAATATCGAATTCAATAATTTTAGATACTGAATACCTTTGTTCATGTCCTTTACCCACCCTCCACACCCCAGATCTATCTTGGCTGCTTTCATAGGCTGCTTTCTGTACAGCCAACTCATTTACGTGTACTTTGGTCCTCGTTATTAGCTTTTCTTTTTGTTACCATTATCCATCCTTTTGTTTGCCTAACTGTCTTTCTCTCACTCTAGGCTCTGTCACCACCTAGTCGTTCTCTTCATCCCCAGCCCCACATCCCACCCCTGTCTTCAGCATATCTAATAGTTCTGAAGAAGAGTTATTGGACCCAAAGAGAGTCATAGAGATGTACAGACCCTTCGTTCCAACTCGTCCATGCTGACCAGATATCCCAACCCAATCTAGTCCAACCTGCCAGCACCTGGCCCATATCCCTCCTTCCTCCTTGCTTGAGGCATGGCAACCATCAGGTTAGACCACCACCAGTCACTTCTCTCTCTCTCTGATGAGACAGCAGACTTATGGTCTGCTAGAATTATGGTGATTTCACCTTTATTGAACTGCAGAGCTAGTACTGTGATCCATAGTGTTGTAGTAAATGTCCCCCATGTAGATCGAACAAAGCCTGACTAATGTGTTAAAACCTTTAGCCTCCTTTGATAACACTCCGCCCATTCTTTTAGTAGCATAGTAGTTGAAAAGATGGCTAGAACTGTCCTACAGGTTTTTATAGATCAGCATGCGGACAATGATAGGAAAAGTTCCTTGACTAAAGTTTCTGAACCTTCTAGTCGAATGAAATACAATCACATTAGAAAACAATCAATGGAGAAAAGTTACTCAAAGGAAACCATTACAGTGGCACGATATGCACCAAATAGGAAAAGCATTACTTCATATCGAACGTTTATAATAAATGCTCATGAATGATAAAGCATTATTGAAAAAAGTTTAATTTTGTTGTGGCCATGTAAATATTGACACATTTCTAAAAGGTGTTGTATTATTTATAATGGAAATTGATACTTCAAAAAGCTATATTAAAATCAAATGGATGTTTCATGCTTTTGATATATTAGATATGTTGTATATCCTAGAATAGATTGGCCAAAAAGGTCATTAGACAAGATTTCAGGAGAATTAGAAAAATCACAAACACAGCCGGCAGCCAGGGAGTTACACTCCAGGGTAAACAAACATTGTAGCGAAAATGCGCTTAACCTTCTGTCTTTAACTAGAGTTAAACTGTTTGACCTGACCTCTGAAAAGTACATAAAAACACTGGTTAATAGCTTGAATATTAACTCATTCATTACTCGAGGCAGAACTCATTTCTTCAATATTAGACCTGGAGGAAAGTAAAAACAGACAACAGCCCCTTAACAAGATTAACATCAAAGCAACAACTGCTGTAGTCTGTCAGATCTCCTCCTTCATGAGCAGATGGACTAAAGGTGTGGAATTTGGTGTAATAATATCACCCGCATGAATCTAAAACATCTGGAAACATCACCGCCTTTTCTCAAATCCATGATGTGTTTTCTGATAGTCACTTTTTTAAAAAAAACTCATTCTTTGGTTTTCTGCCATTGGGAATGTTCGTTTTCACCCAATGTGGCCTACCAGGTGGCACAGTCTTAGCTCTAGACTCAGCTTTAGACCTTGTAATGAGGCAAAAGGTTGCAGTAAATGAGGAATGAGACAAACTGCACCAATCTTTCTCCCCCAGGTTTTCTTTGACTTCCACCTGTCACATCATCTAGCAGCTTAATTAAGAACTGTTTAGGCACACCCAAAAGGGGCTGAAGGACAGCCAAGGTGTCGCAGCTCAAAAAGCTGTGAAAACCCAATGCTCTTCATCTGAACATTTTGTTGCGGTTGCAGGCCCATATCCTTTATCCGATAGCCTTTGGTTAAAGTGTTTTATTTTTGGAGACCAGGCAGTAAATACATTTGCACAGTTGAAATCGCTTGTTCTAACTTGGCAAATAGGGTTAAAATCAAGGTCATGGTGTCTGTTCAAATTCCAGAACTTATTAAACTGCAGTGAATTTTACAATGTTTACCTTAAGGAAATGAAAAGAACAGAGTGTGTGTCAGATTAATTGATCAAAGAAATAGGTTTTGAATCTTGCAAGATTTTCTGGGACCTGTCAAGTTCTGCTGACTGTGTTGGAAAATCTTTGTCACCTTGTCTGACGAATCAGTCAGAATGGTTAATACCTCCTGCGATAGCTGCACCTAACTATTATCGGTCGTGTTGTGTGCATAGGTCTGTATAATTATTTGCAGAGGAGAAGAATCAGGTACAAAGCAATCGCCAAAAGAATTGCATTTACCAGGATACATTTAGATCCACTATAGGCCTGTGCAGGTCTGTTTGGGCCTGTTGGAAAGAGATTTCACTTAACCCGAAGGGACTCGAACAGACCTGAGCAGACGTGTCGACACGCTGACTTTTGGCCCTTTGAAAGAAAATACTTTGCTTTCAGAACCAGTCAGGTCAAGCACTGTTTTTTTTTCAGAAAGGCGCAAACTCCACATGTCTACAAGTCCATTGAGGTCTGCTTTTGAAAGGACCTTCAGTTTTAGGACTTGCAGATAAAAATCCAACCTGTAGAATGTTTTTCTCTCTACCAATGCTGCCAAACCTGCTGAGTTTCAACAGCATTTCCTAGAATTGATTTCCACTTTCCACAGTATTTTGTGTTAATTGTAAGAGTTAGACATTGGTGTTAATGGTCTGCAGTTATAGTGTTATGGAGTCATAGAGATATACAGAACGGAAGCAGACCCTTCGGTCCACTTGTCCATGCCGTGCAGATATCCCAACTCAATCTAGTCCCATCTGACAGCACCCAGCCCCATCCCTCCAAACCTCTCCTATTCATATACCCATCCAGATGCCTTTTAAATGTTGCCATCGTACTAGCCTCTGCCACTTCCTCTGGCAGCTCATTCTGTACACGTACCACCGTCTGCATGAAAAGTTGCCCTCAGGTCTCTTTTATATCTTTACCTTCTCACCCTAAGCCTATGCCCTCTTGTTCTGGAATTATCCACACCAGGGAAGAGACTTTGTCCTTTCCATGCTCCTCATGATTTTATAAACCTCTATAAGGTTACCCCTCAATCTGCAGGGAAAGCAGCCTCTGCCTATTCAACCTCTCCCTATAACAAATCCTCCAACCCTGGCAAAATCCTTGTAAATTTTTCTGAATCCTTTCAAGTTTCACAACATGTTTCCGATAGGAAGGAGACCAGAATTGCATGCAATATTCCAAAAGTGGCCTAACCAATGTCCTGTACAGCTGCAACATGATCTCCCAACTCCTGTACTTAATAATCTGACCAATAAAGGAAAGCATACCAAACTCCTTCTTCACTATCCTATCTACCTGCAACTACACTTTCAAGGAGCTATGAACTTGCATTCCAAAGTCTCTTTATTCAGCAACATTCCCTCCGACTTTACCATTAAGTGTGTAAGTCCTGCAAAGATTTGCTTTCCCAAAATGCAGCATTGCATATTTATCTAAATTAAACTTCACCTGCCACTTCTGAGCCCATTGGCCCATCTGATCAAGATCTTGTTGCAATCTGACTAAACCTTCTTTGCTATCCACTACACCTCCAATTTTGGTGTCATCTGCAAACTTACTAACTATACCTCTTATGCTCACATCCAAATCATTTATATAAATGACAAGAGACTGGTTAGCTCAGTTAGATCTCATGGAATACAGGGAGAATTGGATACAGAATTAGCTCAAAGGTAGAAGACAGAGGGTGGTGGTGGAGGGTTGTTTTTCAGACTTGAGGCCTGTGACCCGTGGAGTGCCACATGGATCGTGCTGGGTGCACTACTGTTTGGTTGAGCCATTGAAAAAAGACAGGCCAATCCCCAACCCAATTCCCAGGGTTCACAATTTTCAAGAGAGCTTTTTTAAAGGTGCAGTTTGTTTTGAGTTGCAAGCCCATGCCCTAAATTTCAGACTTGGCTGATTTTTTAGGGTGGCATGGTTAGCACTGCTGCCTCACAGTGCCAAAGACCCGGGTTCAATTCCTGCCTCAGGCAACTGTCTGTGTGCACATTCTCCCTGTGTCTGCGTGGGTTTCCTCCGGGTGCTCCGGTTTCCTCTCACAATCCAAAGATGTGCAGGTCAGGTGAATTAGCCATGTTAGATTGTGCGTAGTGTTCGGTGGATTAGTGAGGGGTAAATATAGGGGGGTGGATTTCTCTTCAGACGGTCGGTGTGGACTTGTTGGGCCTAAGGGCCTGTTCCATACTGTAGGTAATCTAATCTAATCTTATTGTGGTGAAATCATTGTGATATGGCCTGCAGCTCTGCCATTTTTAAGGAGTTCAACCGGCTTTTCAAAGAGTAATTCTTTACTGTTGAGAAACATAGTTTGCATGAGGCAAGCTTTTGAAAGTTAATTTCAAACAATCTTTTGCATGGACCTCATGCCAAACTATTTGCCTCACCTACTTCCCAAAAACCCTCATATACTAATGCTAAACTGTGGTCCTTCATTGCCTATTTGCCCACTGTCCATTTATGGAGAAGAAATGAATGCTATGGTGTCAAAAGGATGCATTAAAAAAGGTTAAAGATTCATCTATTACTTTCCACTTTCTTATTTAAAAAAATTCCCCACTTTCTTATTAAAAAAAATTCCTTAACACAAGACAATAGAAGTGTATATCATCCAGCCCCTTTAACCTAACAATAGCAGAATCTGCAAGCACTGGAAACCTTTCAGTCTGTTATAAATAAACATTGAACAATCATCAGAAGCAATGAGAGAGCCAGAGGTGTTCATCAAACAGTTTTCTCTGCACTCAGTGTTTCAATCGTTTCGTGGATATCTGGACTCAAAGTCAAGATTTTCTACTGAGGCTTTTTTCCAAAGCTGACAGGCATTTTCCTGACTCCTTCTATCCGGCTAGAATGAAAATCCAAGCTGATACTCTTATAACCAGACACCCTTTCCACAATGGGTGGGTGCCTATAAACTGGTTTATTGCTGGTTCTGCACCAGAGGAGTGCATGCTGGAAGCTCAAGCCCCAGTGCTCATCTGAAATTGGGCTTCATTTCAATAACCATGTTAAACTGGTGGTACCTGCTTAAAAGGCCCAATCCAGGCTATCTGAATTCCATGTAAAACAGTTGCTCAAACAAGATTTATATTGTAGCGAGAGCCTTGGCAACAACATCTTTAAGGGCCATCGCTGGGTCACATGTAAAAGTGAAAAACATGCAAGATGGGCTTAGAATTTTGGATTATATAATCGTTTTCAAATGAAATACCTCAAGACATTTTGAATGCTGCTTAGACCTCTACAATGTTCACCACTTTTTCTAAGTTCTGTACAAAATGTCTTCTGCCCATTAAAAGGATGATGGGAATAATTATAATGCTGGATCTCATTCAAGGCTGTGGATATGCCCTTTATCCTCTTCATTAGCGTGTAGTTTGGTTCCATGTTGAATAATACCTATGGTCATACTAGTCTGAAAGAGCCTGATCTCATCTGAATATTTGAATGTTTCTTCAGGAAACTGTGCCTGCTCTAGATTATCTCCAGATTCTCTCTGCTTATGATTGACTAAGGTTGGATTTTTGTAGCTTTCTTCAAAATTACTTTATTTACACGACTGTACATTCTGCATTTCTACGTAATGACATCCCTCCCTTGTGCTAACTATTCCATCCCTCCAGACAGGAGAGGATGGGACTGCTGATGTCACTGTTACAGTAGCCTACATGCCACTACTTCAGACATCCTACCGTCTCTGGAACTGTCCTTTGCTTCTGTAAAGGCATCTGTTAAATATTTGTGGACCTGAGTTTAATCAAGAGCATCCAACAATCTTAATTTAACTAAACAAACCATTTTCCTTCAACACTGCTTTAGGCCCACATTCTTTGGAGGTCTATCTTTACTGGATGCTTCATCTAGTCTTTGAGATTACATGAGAACTTTACTCTTATTTTCTTTAACACTATTGCTTGCAACAGGTGTTAGTTATCCCAGTTGGTTAGATAACTAGATTGTGGTGCAGAATAAAGCCTATGTGCTATGTGAACTTCTCTGCCTGCTGTTGTAGCTCATAAAGGGCAGCCTGATCAATTTGCATCTTGTTTGTTGAATGCTTGCACTCAATAACCAATGATCTTTCTCGAATGAAAAGAGGTACTTACGGTTCTTTGAAAATTATGGCTTCTGACTTACCTACCACTTATACTGAGTTTCAATATTTTTATTTTGTGTTACAAGTCGGTTTGTAAAACCATTTTTCAACTTACTTACGATACACTTCATCCTCTCCATGAACCTTAAGCTTCCCTGTTAATCTATTAATATAACTAGCAAAACAAAACTATTAACAAATATGTATGAATGCTGCCCTTAATTGTGAGAGGAATTATATATACAAGTGAAAATGTTCTGCTTCAGTTATATAGGGCATTGGTGAGGCTATCCCAGAAATACTATGTTTGGTTTACTCATTTAAAGAAGGATATAAATGCATTGCAGGCAATTCAGAGAAAGTTTATTTGATTGATAAGTGACATAAACAGTTTATCCTGTGAGGAAACGTTGGACAGACAGGGGCGTGTTTCCAATGGAGTTTCAAAGATTGAGAAGTGGTTGATTGAAGTTTTTAAGTCCTGAATGGTCTTAAAGTGGATTTGGAAAGGATGTTTCATCTTGAGGGTGAGTCCAGAATTACAGTATCATGTTTAAAAATTGGTAGTTTCACTTGAAGAACAGAAATGAAGCATTTTTTTTGCTCAGAATGCTATGTAACTTTGGAATTCTCTGCATCAGGAGATAATTGAGGTAAGATGATTGAATATTAATAAGGTGGAGCTAGAAATATTCTTGCTGGGCAATGAAATTGAAGGTTATCAAGTGTAGATAGATCAGACTGAGTTCTAGCTAATCCAATCTTTTATTTGGGATATTCCATATTCCAGACCTACTCAAGCACCCTCTCTCACCTTTTCTTTCTGGCACATTGCTAACCATATTGGTTTGATTTCTTACTATCTCTGAACTGAAAATCCTCTGCGACTTAACTTCCAATGTCCGGTTTCATAGTCTATTTCAGACTTTTCCTTTTGCTTCCTCAACTGAAGCTACAGTTAGTTTGTCAATATAACCCTTCACAATTATAAAGACCAGAGAATACAAATACTTTACAACATTAAATGAATGTAAATATCCATCCTCAGTTTTACAGACAATATGACCCAAGACCGTATTACAGGCATTTTATAGCAACATTTTTAGACATTAAAAAATATTCTTACTAAAGTTGACAACATTTTCAATATATTTTTAATGGCAAGAAAAATGCCATGTTAAAAAAAAGCTTCCACAATCATATTTTTGAGCATACTGCACTTGCTGTGGATAATTCATGATTTGATGGCTTTAAAAGTAACCAAAATAAATGATCTGGTTATGACCTTGCTGTGCGTAAATGGACTCCTTCATTTTCTACTTTACAATTCTCATGATATTGCAACAATACTTCCATGGCTATAAAGGACTTTGGGACATCCTGGTGTTAGGAAAAGAGCTATGTAAATTCAAATTCTTTTTTTTAATAAAACCTTTTCTAAAATTAATGAGCTTTAATAATTCTTAAGCAGCTAATGAGTCACCTAACCAAATCAAATTTGTGCATGTGCATTAATTCAATTGTGTAACGTACAATAATTTGTCTAAATTTCTCAAAACTGTGTTCAAATAGTTTGCTTGACCAGACCTGAAATGACCCTGCAAGCTGTTATGGAGAATTATCAGCAGATTGTTTAGATGGGTGAGTGGGTCCAAATATGGATCAACTTTCATTTCTATGGCACCAATAAAGTAGTCAAAAGTCCTTCAGTTCTTCACAGATGCATAAGCAGGTACAGCACTACTCAGAGGAGACACAAAAAGGGTGGCTTTAGTAAAATGGTTTGACTAGTTTCTTGGAAGTCATGACAAAGACCATCATGATAGATAACGAAAGCCTCTGACACTAAGGGTGGATCATGGGGTTGGGATGCAAATGAACAGCCAATAATGCCTGAATGTCACCAAAGAAATGACCATGGTGTTAATGTTCAGAAAATCTAAAAAAAATCTGATGAATCTCACAAATTTAAGAAGAACAGAAGATAAAGCGTGAATATTTCTGTGCAGATATATGGGGACATGTCTGTTGAGATTTTAACGAGGTCAGCCAGGTGGATCTCATAGAATATGAGTTCCCTGATTGGGGCTGTAAATTTGATCCAGTCAGGGAATTCTGGCTGACAAATATAAACAGGAGTGTCAGGGGTTCTGCTCGCTCTTGGAGCTGGTTCCATGCTAGCTGGGTCAGTGTCAAGTTCTATACATGTATAAATAAAGGGAGACAATGACAGGATACTATTCTTCGTGCAGTTATTTCAATGTCGAACCTGAAGGAAGGCGATAGTTGTTCAAGCCATCTATATAACACATTGTAGTGGCAGAGAGAATATTATTAAGGATGCAACAGTAAATTTGAAAATAAAAAGGTTATGCAAACTACTTTATTATAATCTGTGAGAAAGAGAATGCATTACAGGAACTATTGGAGGACTTTTGGCAGGTTCCACATTTATCATACAATCATTCTTTTTGACAGTCTGTTAGTGGATCAGAAGGTAGATTCTTCAACTTTCTTCCAGTCAAACGGGCAGATGTGGCATGTTCCAGCTCCTTTTTTTTAATATTCTTAAATCTCTATTCATTGTTCGTACATGTATCATACAATAACAAGAGTTAAAATGATGGCATAGATTGGTTATACCAATATCATTCCTCTATTTTTCAAAACCAATCTCTAGGTTTTACCTTGTGCTACTAATTTCCTTCTCCAAGCAAGGGAAATCACTCCCTCATCTTTCTCATGATCAGTCACTCAGGAGTATTTGAAATGATATACAGCATAGTGAATGTGAACTAATATATAATAGCACTAATAATATGACATGACCCAAATGTATAGATAAAACACTTCTGTATCTAATTATTCATCTGCTTTTTTCACAGAGGATTCAATGAACTTTAAGGTGCAGCTAAAGAAGATTACTCACCTAAAGACCAACCCTGCTTGAGATATTCTGTGTCTCACTCACACACATTGCTACATTCTTAAAGATATTCAAGGAGCTTTCGGTCACTGAGTTTTTACAGCATGGAAAAAGGCCTTCAGTCCATTGTGTCCACACCAGTCATCAACCAGCCATCCTTTCTAATCTTATTTTCCAGCTCTTTGCCCATAGCCTTGTACACGCGGGTGTTTTAAGTGCTTATTGGAAAACTTCTTCAATGTCTTGAGGGTTCCTCCCCTGCTACACTTTCAGGCTGCAAGTTTCAAACCTACCACCCTCTAGGTGAAAACATTTTTTCCTCAAAAACCCTCTCAACCTCCTCCTACTTACCTTAAACCTGCTTATTGATCACCCTAATATGTACCCTATCTATGCTCCTCTTAACTTTGTGCACCTCAATTCGATAGTCCCCTCAGCTTTCTCTGCTCTCAGGAAAACAATTCCAGTCTATCTAGTCTCTCTTCACTTTGAATTGCTCCAGTCTAGGCAATATCCTGGTGAATCTCTTCCATACCCTCTCAAATGCAATTCTATAGTGTGGTAACCAGAACTGCATGCAATACTCCAGCCATGTCTTAATGAACATTACATAAAGCTCCATCATAAACCCTTTGCTCTTGTTTTCAATGCCTTGACTGAAAAGGCAAGTATTTAATTTTCAGGTTAATAGACTCTAGTTGTGGCATGCATGGGATAGTACAAGAATGGAAGGTTAGTCACACCTTGGTGACATTATCAGACTTGTTTAAATAAACACTAATTCTTAATAAAATTAGTTCACACTAGCTATTGCAAAGGCTATCCACTAAGGCATGGTTATATACTAGTGGTAAGAAGCCTTCAGCCCTGTAGCTCACTAACCAGCTAAGTAGTAACCTGCCAACTACTTTTCTGTGAGTTAATGGAGAACATCATACCAATGGGCATGTATAAACAGCAGGCAAACCAAGCAATATACAAGCTAATGAGCAATGACATTTGATGGATACACCACATCCTGTGCAATAAATGTATAGAGCCAGTTGGCTGGAAGCCTGGTTTGCAAATCCAACGTTCCGACCTGAAATGCAACTTTCCTGCTCCTCTGAGGCTGCTTGACCTGTTGTGCTTTTCCCAGCTCCATACTTTACCAACTCTAATGCAAAGTGCTACCAACAGCATGTGTTCAATTCCTGCACCAGCTAATGTAACCATGAAGGTCCCTCCTTCTCAACCACTACCCCCCACTTAAGGTGTACTGACCCTCAGGTTAAACCACCACCAGTTGCCTCTCACTAATGAGAGAGTAGCCCTATAATCTGCGAGGACTATAGTGACTTTATCTTTATCTTTATGATACCTTACCAGAACAAAATGTCCCTACACACTTCACTGGGGTATTATGTTATAAGACTTGGAGTCACAGAAAGAGATATAAGGGCAGATAACAACAGCTTAGGGCCTAAAGACACGGCCACAACTGGTGGCGTGAGTGAATTTGGGGGTGTTCAAGAAGTAGGAATTACAGGAAAACAGATATCATGCAGGGTTATGGGGTTGGAGGAGATTACAGACAAAGGGAGAGGTGAGGCCTTGTCGAGGCTGGAAAACAAAATTGAGAACTTTAATATTCGAGACATTGAGGGGGTTAAGAGAAAGCCACTATGTTTGTGAATGTAATGATCATATGGGTAAGGGGTGGATGAAATTTGGAGCAGGTTAGGATACGTTGGATGATTTCAAGTTTACCCTCAACAGAATATGGGAGTTTAGCATAAGGCGCTCATGAGGCTACTCAAGTCTAGAGGGAACAAAAGAGTGGATGAGGTAAGTGATTGCAGAAGAGCTAAGGCAGGGACAGAGCTGAATGATGTTACAAAGACGGAAATAAACAGTCTTAGTGATGGTGCAAATATGTGGTTGGAAGCTCATCTCGCATGACACCAAGTTGTGATCAATTCAGCCATAGACAGGGCAGCACGGTGGCACAGTGGTTAGTGCTGCCTCACAGCGCCAGAGACCTCGGTTCAATTCCCACCTCAGGCGACTGTCTGTGTGGAGTTTGCACATTCTCCCCGTGTCTGCGTGGGTTTCCTCCAGGTGCTCCGGTTTCCTCCCACAGTCCAAAGATGTGCAGGTCAGGTGAATTGGCCAATCTAAATTGCCCGTAGTGTTAGGTAAGGGGTAAATGTAGGGGTATGGGTGGGTTGCGCTTCGGCGGGGCGGTGTGGACTTGTTGGGCCGAAGGGCCTGTTTCCACACTGTAAGTAATCTAATCTAATCTAATTGCCAAGCAGAAAGATGGAGAATGTGGTAAGGCAATAAAAGCTGTGGTAGGAGGCTGAAGACAATGTCTTCACAAAACTTGATTGGAGGAAATTTTTGCCCATTGTGGAAGTCAGAAAGTGGCCTGAAAACTTAGAGATAGTTGTAGGTTCACATGAGGTAGTGGAGATATCCAGCTAGGAAATATAGTATTCCTGAGAAAGTTAGAATTAACTCATTGTGTAAAATTAGGCAAATGATCCAATTGTTAACCTGATGTCTGGATGCTCACAAGATGTCAGAGAACTAAAGGTTGATTGACTTCTCTTGTCATTTATAGTCCCTGCCAGATGATTGCTGTGCAGAGGAGGCTGAATCCTAATGAGTGGTCAGCAAGGCAAATGCTTCAGAGTTCCACAGTACCTTTGGCCCATTCAATCCCCTATTTCATGGATGACCACCATAGCCCCATTCACAAACTGATATGTCAATCTGCTACTTTACTGTAGTGCTAATCCTTTAAAAACATCTTCTTCATGAAACAAACTGTTGGATCAGATCTGGAATAAGACAGTCACTTTCATTTTACCCATGCAGCTAAGGAACCTTGCATGAGATCCTTATCAATGACAGTAACAAATAAACAGTGTTCTTTAGAATCTCATCATGCTGTTTTTAGTATCTATCATTTTGTTAATCTTAACTGTGGGGATCAATGCTAAATATGAACCAGTGTTTGTTTCTTCCCAGCTCCTTTCCACACTTTTCATTCATATAGGGCGGCACGGTGGCACAGTGGTTAGCACTGCTGCCTCACAGCGCCGGAGACCCGGGTTCAATTCCCACCTCAGGCGACTGACTGTGTGGAGTTTGCACGTTCTCCCCGTGTCTGCGTGGGTTTCCTCTGGGTGCTCCGGTTTCCTCCCACAGTCCAAAGATGTGCAGGTTAGGTGAATTGGCCATGCTAAATTGCCCATAGTGTTAGGTAAGGGGTCGATGTCAATGTAGATGTAGGGGTATGGGTGGGTACGCTTCGGCGGGGCGGTGTGGACTTGTTGGGCCGAAGGGCCTGTTTCCACACTGTAAGTAATCTAATATAGTCTTTTAGAAAACGTATGATCAGTTTAAGCTAAATAACTCAAACGTTGCTTGGAAAACTTAATGTTTCCAGTCTGTGTGTAGTTTTCTTTCCAAGATGGCAGAGAAAGGGTTAACACTCCAGTGGAGCAGCCTGATTTCAGGTGAAGGTCTTTTGATTTCTGAAAGAGTTACACACGCAGATGTTTAACTGAATTTTTAACTTTTCCAGTCATTACGAATTAGATAATGAGAGATCTGAAAGGTGCAGTGAAATTAGAGCATTACTGGTTGATTTTAACCAGATGATTATTCCAGTTGGACTCCAGAGAGTTTTAATTAGTGGGCACAATTTACAAGCCATCCACTGCATTCCAAGGCACACAAACTCCCCCAGCTCCTCAGGAATGCCAACCTTGGTTTTTAAGAAAGGCTTTAACCAAGATGCTTTAATCAGTAAATCAAGAATTTGCAAGCTCATAATCTCAAGGAAATAGCCCTGGGTGAAATGGGGCTGACACTAGCTCAGTATTTTAAAGTGAAACTATAACAAGCAAATATTGTTTCACAGCTGGGTCAAATAGATCTTCATTTGTGCAAAATAATTACTAACAGAGCACATTTAAGGCCAGCTGCAGAGTTCAAACTGAAATTAAGGTGCCTGTTTCCCTTCAGGCATTGGATCTAAAAATGTCCTGAATTGTAGTTTGTAGTCCATGGCTATTGGTGACTGCTGTAACTATTCAAAAAAGACCATTTTCTTTTGGTTCTCTGTGAACCATCAACCTTAACGCATCAAAACAAAAAATAAATGTTACAATGGAGACATTTACATGTCAAGAGATTTATTTATTAATAATAACAGCCTGTGCAAAATTGACAGGCCAACATGTTTTGAAAATAAAAACAGGATTTCCAATTGAAAATAAATAGCCCATTCTGTAATGCAAAGGTATCCTATGACTGGATTAAAGACCTACAAAATTTATCACATGACTGATTAGCAGAACGACTGTTGCTATGAAGAAAGACATAACTGTACATCATAACCTTAAGATATCTCAAAGCACATCATAACTAATTGTGTACTTTTGAACTGTAGTCACTATGATAATGTAGGAAATACAACAGCCAATTTGCATACAGTAAAATTAAACATTTTTTTTTAAAAACAAATCTTTTCATCACTAGCACCTTAACATATCTAAGCTTTGAAAGTTCATGTAAAAAATTGAACATTTTGCACATTGTCATCCAGTCACTATATGGTATGTCTGGTGCATGTTGGATATTGTAGCTCTGCAGGGGTGGACGGAGAACAAAAGTTTGTGTGATGTATCTCTCTCCCTCATGTATGCACACATACACATATACATCAGGTTGAAATATAACTTCATTCACAGGTAAAGAGTCAACAACTAGAGAACAGGACGAAACTCAAATTACAGGCATCAGAAAAATTAGAAGGCCAAAGTGGAGCAAACCTGTTGGAAACATTTCTCCAGTGGCTACATTTAGTGGATTTAGTGGGAATTTTTTTTAAATGTTGCACTTATAGATGTATTTATTGTTGGAAGTTGAATTCTGGCATGTAAATGGCATGGAGATGCAGAGTGGAGCTAATTCAACATCTCCTTCAAAGAGTTGGCTGACACAGGATTTATGGGCCAAATCACCTCCTTCTCTGTTGCGTCCTTTGTGATTATTTGCACTTTGGAAATGCCAACATTCAGGACCATCCTGATGTCTGCAGCAAGTTAGAATTAATTTCCTGGATGTTTCTATTAGCAACCCAGAAGAACAATCAAAGGGGCATCAAAAGTCAGTGTGTGTTTCTTGATGTTTCTTTGAAAACATCATGTTAATTTGATGCAAAATTATTGGAGACAGGAGAAATTGGCTGTTTGACCAAGCATTGTGTTTGAAGGCAAGGGATCATATGATGGATGGGCACACATTATGCTTTAAAGATTATACTAGATTACAAAGATAGTGTTCATATGCACATCTACATAACAGAGGATAAACTCAAGAACAAATTAAGACAAGCCACACAAGATTTATTGAACATAAAAATGGGGTTTAATGTCAAATTGCAACACGTTTCTTTCAGGCATTTCTAAATATAATGTTATTCCCTGATTCGTGCATATGATCAGTTCAAACAAGCCTTTACTAGTCGAACTTAAACTTACTTTTTTGAATCTGAGTTAAATAAGTAACATTATTACAATGGTATAATATTTTCTAAATATTTTTAAACACATTTAAATTGGCATTGATTCTACTGCACCTCAAATTGAAGCTAATCTTTTAAACATTGTCCAATGTAGGAAAACCTTATAAAATATGATAACAAGCAATTTCTAATCCTGTTAAAAATGCAGCTATGCAATAAAATAACAAAGGTAAGAACTGATTGTCAATTAATTTCCAGTGAATAATGCAGGTGAGGAGTGGATACTGCTTCTCCTCAATTCATTGTGTTGGTTGCATGTGGACGACAGATAACATCTTGAGAAAATCATCTAATTTATCATCTAATTTGACTAAGAGGCACTCTCTCAATATTATATGTGATAGCAAAATTGCCCCAGACCACTTCACCCTTTGTAAATACTCAAACCATTCTTTGTTCTTTATAACAAGCCATCCTTCAAATGTCTGCCTTAAATTCAGTTCTTTCCCAGTTACCTCATCAGTAGCTTGTTAGCTCACTCCTACAACATACCATTTGCATATTGTAACAATCACTATCTTTATTATACATAATGATGCTTCTCCCACACTGTGACATAAGTGCCAGATGCGGCCTGAACAATCAAATACTAAACTTAGCAGGTAATACTGTAGATTTTATACTTTTGTCTGATTAAAGCCAATAATTTAAATCAAATAGAATCACACCAGATGCTTAGTGCAGAAATGGCTATTCAGCCCAACTAATTCATGCAGGAATCATGACCCAGCCACAATTTCTTCTAATCTATTTCATCTAACCTAATCAGCATAACCTTCTATTTCTTTATTCCTTGTGTGGTTAACTAGGTTGCCCTTAAATACATCTATGATATTCATTTCAACTACTCCCATGGTTAGAGTTCTAACTCAAGAGGAAAATTTCCAGTTGTCCATCAAGTCAATCTAATATCATAGATTCCAAATTAGATGGTGAGCATCAGTTTGGGTGGTCTATTGGTTCAGTGTTACCTCACAGTTCGAGAGACCTGGGTTCAATTCCAAACTCGGGCGACTGTCTGTGTGGAGTTTACATATTGTCCCCATATCTGAATGTGTTTCCTCCCACAGTCCAAAGATGTCGAGGTTAAGTGGATTAGCCATGGGAAATGTAGGGTTACAGGATTAGCATCAGGGGTGTGGGCCAGGATGGAATGCTCTTCAGAGGCTCAGGGTGGATTTGATGGGCTGATTGGCCTGCTTCCACATTGTAGGGATTCTAAACATATTGCAAGTGAGTGATGTATTGTAATCTATAATTCACCAAGCTGTAGTTCTTGGTATCAACCAACTTAAACAACATAGAGATCTGGAAGGCCATAGTTTCCCTATAAAACTTAGAACGCCTCTCCAGTCAGAGCAAAGGGTAAGATTATGGTTATCTCTTCTAGGAAATCTCCATAATCATGACTAATTGTTACCATTAAAATGTAACAATGAATGAGCAGAAACAGCGCTATGGGGCAGCAATATCCTGGACTACATATTCTGGCATGTTTCATGTCAATGCTTCTTTGTGTAAATCCAACAAAAGGTTGGCTGTCATAGTGTTAGACGATTGTCAGACATTTCTTAACCTCCCCCAGTCAGGGTAAACTGTCATTCCATATGACTGGGACTAGAATGGACAAAACTGCAGTCAACAATGCCAGGCGAGCTCAAGTCACAGGAAGCTCTGCGACTTGAACTCACAGCCATCTGGTTCGAAGGCAGGTGTTGTACCACCTGTGTTACCAGCCTGCCCAAGGCTAATTTTTTTCTCTTTTTTTCCTTAATCAAATGAGGGTCAAGCAGCTGGACTGTGTCCCATAACAAACAATGTGACCTCTCATCACAGATGATAGCTGGAAGACCATGAGTATTTTGTTACACTTTGACTTGAAAATCAAGTAATTGTAAATATTTAATAGGGTGAGACAATGCACTGGAAAGTTATGGGTATTCACTACAGTTTAGGCACTAGAGGACTTTCATTAGGCATCCTTCCTCACTGAACACCGGTGACCCTTTTGTGACTTTGATCGGTGAAATGGGGCTTGAGAATATTCTGAAAGCCCAAATAGCAGATCCTTAAGGTAAACCTTGTGGTTGGGAGAGCACAGGTCAGAAAGTTCCCATCACGAACACGAATCATGACAGGCAGCATTAGATTGCAGAATGGGACTGGACCTTCCATTCATCTTCTTGAGTCAAAGGTCATGAATGGCATTTGGAAATTTCAAGAAAAATGATAAAGGCATGCTGAAAACAGGCAAAAAAATTATTTTCTATTAACAACTGTCACTGGATATGTAGGTTCCAAGTACAAGGGGCAATCGAGCCAAACCCCATTGGTAAGTTCTGGAAATGCAACAGTAGTCATTTAATCTGTATCATATATTTAGTCTTGTGATAATCAGATTACATTTCATGACCATGACAAAACTAATATGAGACAACATTTGAGACCAGAATCCTGTTGTCCTCTAAATGTAAGATATTGGGTCAAATTTTCTTCTCCTCTGGAGGAGACTAGACAATGAAATAGTTGGGTGAGCTGGCCCTGGAGAGAATATTTCACCATTCATATAGCGTCACCACTTAATTCTGGACAAGAAGTTAGAGACTCCTCACTAACCTATTCAGAGATATTATTGAAAACTTCTGGAGCAGTTGGGACTTGAACCCCAGTCTCCTGGCTACCACTGTGCCAAAAGAGCTCTTTGGAGACTTTCTGAAGTTGCTGACAATTAAGGTTGGTATGGTGGCTCAGCAGTTAGCATTGTTGCCTCACAGTGCCAGAGACCTGGGCTCAATTTCACCCTCAGGTGATTGTGCAGAGCTTGCGCGTTCTCTCCATGTCTACATGGGTTTACTCTGGATGCTCCGGTTTCCTCCCACAATCCAACGATGTGCAGATTAGGTGGATTAGCCACGCTAAGTTGTCCATAGTTTCCAGGGATATGCTCGCTGGTTGGGTTAGCCATGGGAAATGCAGAGATAGGGTAGGGGGTTGGGCCAGGGTGGGACTGTCATCTGGTGGACTTGATAGCCCAAATAGCCTGCTTCTACACTGTAGGGATTCTTTGATTCTAAGGTAATGAAGCGGTTAATGAATAGCCACATGAAGGGCTCAATGTGCCTGTAACCCATTACATGCTTTTTGGCAGGTAGAAAATTGGCTGCTTTCCAATTCAGTGGTGCAGGCCTCCTGTCTGCTGGGATTTTGAAAGGGGTGGGGTGTCCATTTGCCCCAGTTTGGGGCCAGTTAAGGCTCTACAGGGGATAGGGTGAGATCTAAACTTTGCCTGGACTTGACATGTCATCCCTGTGAGTAGGTGTTGAGTTTCTTGAATGTTGCAGCTACATTTATCCAGGCAATTGGAAATTCTTCCTTGTAGATGGTGGACAGACTTTGGGAGTCAGGAGGTGAGTTACTTGCTTCAGGATTCATAATGTCTGAGTTGTTCTGATAGCCACGGTATTTATATAGCTAGTTTGGTTCAGAATATTGATAGTAGGCAATTTTATTATGTCAATGCTAATGAATGCCAAGGAACAATGGTTAGATTCCCTCTTGTTGGGGATGGTCATTGCTTGGCACTTGTGTGATGTGAATGTGACTTCCCATTTTTAATCTCAAATCTCCCCCCCCCCCGATTCATATTAACTCTACTTTTGCTGGAACTCCTTGATGCCACACTCAGTCAAATGTAGCCTTGCTGTCAAGGGCTGACATTCCTACCTCACCTCTGGTATTTAGCTCTTTGTCCATGCTTGAGCCAAGGTTGTAAGGAGGTCAAAGAGCTGAGTGGCCCCAAACTGAGTGTCAGTGAGTACATTATTGCTAAGCAAGTACTACTTGATAGCACTATTGATACCACCTTCCATCACTTTATTGATGATCAAGGAATTGGCCACATTAGCTTTGTCCTGCTTTTTGTGTAGAGGACAGATCTGTGCAATTTTCCACCTTGTTGGGTCAATGCCAATGTTGTAACTGTACTGGAAAAGTATGGCTACAGATGCAACAAATTCTGGAGCAAATGTTTTCAGAACTATTACTGGAATGTTGTTAGGACCCATAGCCTTTAACCATTTCTTAATACGGTGTGGAGTGAATGAAGTTGCTTGGAAACTGGCATCTGTGATGTTATGGACTTTTGGAGGAGGTCATGGCTGAATAACGCTTCAGCGTTATCATTTGCACTGACATGTTGCACATTGTTGTTAATGGGAAATATTTGTGGAATCTCCTCCCCCAGTGAGTGTAATTGTCCACGACCATTAGTGACTGTATGTGACAATACTGCAGAGTTTAGATATGATCTGTTGGCTATGGAAGTGCTTACCACTGTCTATCACTTGCTGCTTGCAAGTAGTCTTATGTTGTAACTTCACCAAGTTATTGCCTCATTTGTAGAAATAAGGTAAAAACAATGACTTCAGATGCTGGAAACCAGATTCTGGATTTGTGGTGCTGGAAGAGCACAGCAGTTCAGGCAGCATCCGAGGAGCAGTAAAATCAATGTTTCGGGCAAAAGCCCTTCCTCGGATGCTGCCTGAACTGCTGTGCTCTTCCAGCACCACTCATCCAGAATCATTAGTAGAAATGTGTGGTGCTGCTCTGAGCATGCTCTCTGTCTTCTTCATTGAACATGGGCTGATCCACTGCCTTGATGATAATTATAGAATGGGGGACTATGCCAAACTATGAGGCTACAGATTGCTTTGGTGTACAATTCTGCTACTGCTAATGGTGCACAGCATCTTGTGGATGCCCAGTCTAGAGTCAGTAGATCAAATTCTAGTGACACACACATGATGTAAGGTATTATCAGTGTAAAGGCAGGATTTCATCTTCACAAGGGCAGTGCTGTGGTCACCCTTACCAATATTGTCATGGACATAGACATCTGAAACAGGGAAATTTGTGAGGATGAGGTCAAGTACATTTTTCTCTTTTGTTGGTTTCCTCACCACTTGTTGCAGATCCTCCAGTCTAACAGCTCTATCATTTAGGACCTGACCAGCTCTGTCAGTAGTAATATTGTGGGCCCATGCTTAATGATGGACATTGAAGTTCCCCACCCATTAGAGTTTGCACTATTGCCACTTTGAATGCTTCCTCCAAGTGGTGTTCAACATTGAGTAGTATTCATTCATCAGCAAAGGGGGTGCAATACATGGTGCAGGATCTATTCTTATATTTTTGACCTGATGCCATCAGGCTTTGTCGTTTCCAGAGTCAATATTAAGGCCTCCTCCCTGCAGTTTCTCATTACGCTGCCTCCTCTTGTGTCCTGCCCACTGGGACAGAACATATCCAGGGATGGTGATGGTGGCGTCTGGGATATTGTCTTGCTCATCGAACAATATTTTACAGATAATGTCAGACTGTTGCTTGCCTAATCTGTGAGACACATCTCCAAACTTTGGCATGAGCCCACAATATTCAGAAAGATGCCTTGATTGGATCAATAGGGTTATGTTTGCCATTGTCATTTCCAGCCTCTCATAAATGGTCAACTGGCTTCATTTCTACTTTGAGGCTTTTTGGGTGTTGATCCAACTGAATGCCTTGCTAAATTGTTTCATACTGCAGATAAAGAGTCAACTGCATTGCTATAGTTATGAAGTCTCCAAATTGAGAATGCTACCTAGAGACAACCAAATTTACTAAGTTGGGAAAGGAACAAATTATTAACCTGAATTTTAAATCATTTAATTTATTAATCATTTAATTATTCTGGGTTCAAAGGAGAGTCATAGCAGACTTGAAACATTAACTTTTTCTCTTTTGATGCTGCTAGATCTGCTGAATTTCTCCTGAATTCCAGATGTCAAGCATTCGTTGTATTTTGTTTTTATTTAAATTATTGAGTTTTTGTCTCCTGAGCACATGCAAGCAAGGATCAGTGATTTATATCGTGATTCCATCAGTTTGAAAATACACTGGATCATGTTGCCATCGAGGATTAACACCATGTGCAGTTGGTATTTGCTTATGCCAATGTTTATTGGCAAAAATAAAAATCAGTACTTAATGTGTTAAATAATTAGCTCTTCATCAAAATGTTTCAGAACCCCAGAGGCTAGGGCAAATGGAACACTAGAGTCGGAAGACACATGGGCGATGCATCAGTAATCTGGTCTTCAGCCAAAGTTTTAAAACACAACCAAATTGTTGAACTTTATCCATGCAACTTTAAGTATTTCTCTTCAAGTGATTTAGCCTTTCACATGGCTGTCCTTTGTTCCAGCCTTTGATCCCTTCCATTTCAAACAAAAAAAATTAAACCTATTTCCAGAAGCTTGTCTAAAGTTATGTAAAACAATCCTGAGGGTATTACTGTGAGAATATTGCTTGAAATTAGAATTATTTTCTATTTATTGATGATCCACAATTAAATAATCCTTTTACATTAATTTTGTCATTAAGCTACGTCAATAGAAACAATTTGGAAGTAAAGTTTATGCTTTGTTTTCCTCCTTTAGATGAAAAATAAATTCCATGTAAGATATTTCTGATATGTGGTTGGAACACAGCAGCTGTGAATATAGCATCGTGACAGCCAAAGAGATTGTGTTACGGTTATGTGTTTGTGGTCATGATCTGATGTACGGAATATAAGATTGCGACAATGAGTGTAATGGGAATGAAAGAATGTCTCAAATATGTGACAGGAGGAAGAGTACAATATGGTTCACTACAAGCTGCAGCCAATTTATTTCATGCAGCATGTTTCTCCAAATAGTACAGAGCTACAAAATACTTAGATGTGGTTTGTAAATACCATGAGTACTCAAGTTGAGAATCCCCGACCTTTTATTAACATTAAAGCTACACAAAGGCACTCCCACCAACATGTTTACCCTAATCTGAAACAAGAGAATTTTACACAGGTTACCCTTTTTCTTCTTAAGCAGACTCTGGGAGAAGGGATAACTTGCATCCACATTGGTTGGAAGTGTGATAAGTTCACAATACCACTGGTAGATCAAAGGTGGCTTGGTGGTTCAGTGGTTAGCACTACTGCCTCATAGTACCTGGGATCTGGGTTCAATTCCACCCTCAGATGGCTGTCTGTGTGGACTTTACATGCTCTCTGTCTGGGTGCTCTAGATTCCTCCCACAATCCTAAAACGTGCAGGCTAGATGGTTTCGCCATTGGGAAACATAGGAGGGTGTGGGTCTGGGTGGTTTGCTTTTCAAAGGGTTGGTGTGGGCTTGATGGACTAAATGGCTTGCTTCCAAACTGTAGGGATTCTACAATATTGCTACATGCAGCACAAGAAGTGCTTAAAAAGCATTCCATAGCAAAAGAATTCCAACCAGAAATATGGAGAATTTCTGGGCCTATTGCGAGGAGAGGCAGTGTGAAACTTGCTGTTTTCTGATTACTGTCTGGATTAAAGAGAAAGTGTTGATCTAAAGGAAAAGGAAAATTGGGGGGAATGAGTCTGCCAGAAAAATCATATCAGTCAATTTTTTTCATCTTTCACTTATCAGGACAGTTCACAAGAATATCACTTCAAGGGGAGACAAACAGTTATGCTGCATGAGAGGAGAGTGCCGAATGGTTGGCAAATGGACTCTGAATGTTAAAGGCATTTCTATGGAGACGACTTTCCACCCATAGAGTTTTACAGCAGGGAATAGACCCTTGGTGCAACCAGTCCATGCTGAACGTTATTCCAAACTAAACTAGTCCCACCTAACTATTCCTGGCCTATATCCCACCAAACCCTTCCTATTCATGTACTTATCGAAATATATTTTAAACGTTGTAATTATATCCACATCCACCACTTTCTCAGGAAGCTCATTCCACACATGAACGACTCTCTGTGAAAATGTTTGCTCTGCATAACCATTTTAAATCACTCTCCCCTCACCTTAAAAATATGCCCTTTAGTCTTGAAATTCCCCATCCGAGGGAAAAGACAACTGCCATGAACTCTATTGATACCCCTCATTTTTTTATAAACTTCTATACGATCGTCTGTACAAATGTTGGTTTCCCCTTGCTAGTTGGCTTGTTCAGCGCAAGATAAAAGCTTTCACAAAGTGTGTCTTATTTTCAGCAACAATCAAGTTCAGTACCACCAACGATCAAATTATCAATTAACCTGATGGTTTCTTGATCGCACCATCATCGGAGATGATTTTGGCAAATATGAAATGATAAAAAAGGATAGACCACATCTAAAAGTTGAAGTTCTAAATTGGAGAAAGGCCAACTTTGACGGTATTCGGCAAGAACTTTCGAAAGCTGATTGGAGGTAGATGTTCGCAGGTAAAGGCACAGCTGGAAAATGGGAAGCCTTCAGAAATGAGATAACATGAATCCAGAGAAAGTATATTCCTGTCAGGGTGAAAGGGAAGGCTGGTAGGTATAGGGAATGCTGGGTGACTAAAGAAATTGAGATGATTTGGAAGTGCCGGTGCTAGACTGGGGTATACAAAGGTAAAAATCACACAACACCAGGTTATCGTCCAACAGGTTTAATTGGAAGCACACTAGCTTTTGGAGCATCGCTCCTTCATCAGGTGGTAGTTGAGGGCTCAATTCCAACACACAGAATTTATAGCAAAAAATTACAGTGTGATGTAACTGAAATTATACATTGAAAAATTGATTGTTGTTAAGCCTTTCATCTGTTAGAATACCATGATAGTTTCACTCCTTTCATGTGTAAATCACAAAACCTTTTTTTAAAAAGTTGTTGCATTCTCAGGTTAGCTGTTAACAATGGTGATAGCTAGACAATATGTTGAAGGTGTTAGCCCCCTGTGTTCTCTGTCTATGCCATGATGTTTAGATTGATCCTAATCTAAAAACCTGTTGGACTATAACCTGGTGTTGTGTGATTTTTAAAGAAATTGAGGGTTTGGTTAAGAAAAAGAAGGAAGCATATGTCAGGTATAGACAGGATAGATCGAGTGAATCCTTAGAAGAGTATAAAGGAAGTAGGAGTATACTTAAGAGGGAAATAATGAGGGCAAAAAGGGGACGTGAGATAGCATTGGCAAATAGAATTAAGGAGAATCCAAAGGGTCTTTACAAATATATTAAGGACAAAAGGGTAACTAGGGAGAGAATAGGGCCCCTCAAAGATCAGCAAGGCAGCCTTTGTGTGAGCCACAGAAAATGGGGGAGATATGAAATGAATATTTTGCATCAGTATTTACTGTGGAAAAGGATATGGAAGATATAGACTGTAGGGAAATAGATGGTGACATCTTGCAAAATGTCCAGATTACAGAGGAGGAAGTGCTGGATGTCTAGAAACGGTTAAAGGTGGATAAGTCCCCAGGACCTGATCAGGTGTACCTGAGAACTCTGTGGGAAGCTAGAGAAGTGATTACTGGGCCTCTTGCTGAGATACTTGCATCATCGATAGTCGCAGGTGAGGTGCCGGAAGACTGGAGGTTGGCAAACATGGTGCCACTGTTTAAGAAGAGTGGTAAGGACAAGCCAGGGAACTATAGACCGGTGAGCCTGACCTCAGTGGTGGGCAAGTTGTTGGAGGGAATCCTGAGGGACATGATGTACATGTATTTGGAAAGGCAGGGACTGAGTCGGGATAGTCAACATGGCTTTGTGCATGGGAAATCATGTCTCACAAACTTGGTTGAGTTTTTTTGAAGAAGTAACTATGAGGATTGATGAGGGCAGAGCAGTAGATGTGATCTACATGGTCTTCAGTAAGGTGTTCTGAGCTGAAAATGTGTTGCTGGAAAAGCCCAGCAGGTCAGGCAGCATCCAAGGAACAGGAGAATCGACGTTTCAGACATCAGCCCTTCTTCAGAAATGAGGAAAGTGTGTCCAGCAGGCTAAGATAAAAGGTAGGGAGGAGGGACTTGGGGGAGGGGCGTTGGGAATGCGATAGGTGGAGGGAGGTCAAGGTGAGGGTGATAGGCCGGAGTGGGGTGGGGGCGGAGAGGTCAGGAAGAAGATTGCAGGTTAGGAAGGCGGTGCTGAGTTTGAGGGATTTGACTGAGACAAGGTGGGGGGAGGGGAAATGACGAAACTGGAAAAATCTGAGTTAATTCCTTGTGGTTGGAGGGTTCCCAGGCGGAAGATGAGGTGCTCTTCCTCCAACCATGTGTTGCCATGGTCTGGCAATGGAGGAGTCCAAGGACCTGCATGTCCTTGGTGGAATGGGAGGGGGAGTTGAAGTGTTGGGCTACGGGGTAGTTGGGTTGGTTGGTCCGGGTGTCCCAGAGGTGTTTTCTGAAACGTTCCGCAAGTAGGCGGCCTGTCTCCCCAATATAGAGGAGGCCACATCAGGTGCAGCGGATGCAATAGATGATGTGTGTTGAGGTGCGGGGGGATATGGAAGTGTCCCATGGGGCCTCTTCAGTAAGGTGTTCGACAAGGTTCCCCATGGGAGACTGATTAGTAAGGTTAGATCTCATGGAATAAAGGGATAATTAGCCATTTGGATACAGAACTGGCTCAAAGGTAGAAGACAGAGGGTGGTGGTGGAAGGTTGTTTTTCAGATTGGAGGCCTGTGACCAGTGGAGTGCCACAAGGATCGGTGCTGGGTCCTCTACTTTTTGTCATTTACATAAATGATTTGGATGCGAGCATAAGAGGTACAGTTAGTAAGTTTGCAGATGACACCAAAATTGGAGGTTTAGTGGACAGTGAAGAGGGTTACCTCAGATTGCAACAGGATCTGGACCAGATCGGCCAATGGGCTGAGAAGTGGCAGATGGAGTTTAATTCAGATAAATGCGAGGTGCTGTATTTTGGGAAAGCAAATCTTAGCAGGACCTATACATTTAATGGTAAGATCCTCGGGAGTGTTGCTGAACAAAGAGACCTTGGAGTGCAAGTTCATAGCTCTTTGAAAGTGGTGTCATTGGTAGATAGGACAGTGAAGAAGGCATTTACTTTTGCTTTCCTTTATTGGTCAGAATATTGAGTACAGGAGTTGGGAGGTCATGTTGCGGCTGTACAGGACATTGGTTAGGCCACTGTTGGAATATTGAATGCAATTCTGGTCTCCTTCCTATCGGAAAGGTGTTGTGAAACTTGAAAGGGTTCAGAAAAGATTCACAAGGATGTTGCCAGTGTTGGAGGATTTGAGCCACGGGGAGAGGCTGAACAGGCTGGGGCTGTTTTTTCTGGAGCTTCAGAGACCGAGGCAAAACTTTATAGAGACTAAACCTTATAGAGGTTTACAAAATTATGAGGCATGGATAGGATAAATAGACAAAGTCTTTTCCCTGGGATTGGGGAGTCCAGAACTAGAGGGCCTAGGTTTAGGGTCAGAGGGGAAAGATATAAAAGAGACCTAAGGGGCAACTTTTTCACGCAGAGGGTGGTACGTGTATGGAATGAGCTTCCAGAGGATGTGGTGAAGGCTGGTACAATTGCAACATTTAAGAGGCATTTGGATGGGTATATGAATCGGAAGGGTTTGGAGGGATATGGGCCAGGTGCTGGCAGGTGGGACTAGATTGGGTTGGGATATCTGGTCAGATTGGAAAGGTTGGACCGAAGAGTCTGTTTCCATGCTGTACATCTCTATGACTCTATGACTCTATGCACCTTCTTCTGACAAGGAATGAGATAAGGATTCATTGGAATAATGAAGAGTTGTATCCAGACTTGCAAATTTTAGAACCTTTTTAACTTGAGTTAGGAAAGCTAAGAGATCTTCAAGATGATGGCAATTTTTTTTTGTTTTGCTGGTAAGGTGGGATAATAAACAAATTAAAGTTGAGGTCAGAACAAAGCTTCCTAGGGTGTGGTCAGGTCAGAGTTTGAAACTTTTTGCAACCTAAAATTACTGAAGCAGAATGGTAATCAAATCATTGCTTGAGAAAGAGCATCATTTGGAGCATGAAGAATGAGCTGAAACTAGAGTATGCAATAAGCTGATGACTCAGACTGAACAGGCCAGCATTTATTGCCCATCTCGAATTACCTTTGAGAAGGTCATGGCAAACTGTCTCTATGAAGCACTGTACTCCATGGGAGGTTACATTCAAATGAGATACATGAGATACATATTGCTGTTATGAAGGGAATTCAAAGATTTGACTGAGCTACAACAGAGGAATATAGTTCCATTTTGGGATGGTTTAGAGAGGAATTTGCATGTGGTGATACTCCCATGAATCTGCTGCCTTTGGCATTTGCTATGTGTATTGTCGTTGCTGACCCTCGAAGGTTCTGACTGCTCTTTGTGGGAGAGTGACAGTAGCTTCCATCGGGGTTGCCTGTTACACAATGCATTCAGCTCTCAGTTCCTCATGGTATTCCGGGGCCTCCAATTTAGGGCACTTACCATTAAAGGAAATACCATGGAGTGGGTCCCAGAATTTATTCAGGTATTGGTTTGCTGGTTACACAGACAAGATCCAATCTCACAGGCCAGTAGTTCGGATTGTAGGAAATGGTTATGTCTTTCAATTCTCCAAACTGACAGGTACCCAATTCCAGGCATGGAGTCTGACAAAACTGATGCAATTATGAAGTATAGGTGTATGCAACTATAGGTAAGAAAAAGAAACTGGTTTATTAGAAAAAGGGCAAATGTAAAGAACTAAAAAGATCGAAGCATTGTAATCTGGTAAGATGATGGTGGAGTAGGGCTTTTGACCCCAGGGCTCATCCACTCCAACCACTTTTCTTTTTGTTTCTTTTACTTTCCTTTCTCTGTAGCACGTTCTTTATTTTCTTTTAACTTACCTCTTGTTGAAGAGCCTGGTCACAGCAACCGCATCAGCATGAGTGGGTCCAGCAATGCAGACTCACTGCACCAGCGGTGGAAACGGGTTTGGATTCCAGAGGGTGCCTACTTCCAGCACAGATTCACAGAGGCAGCTTGGAGACAAGTTTGGATTCCAGAGGACATCTGCTTCTCGCACAGATTCACAGAGGCAGCGTGGAGATGAGTTTGGGCCCAGTACAAGACTCAGCGGTATCAGTAGCGGCTGCGTCAATGAGGTGGGCCCGAGGTGGACTCACGGTGGTAGAGGAGTCGAGTTTGGGCTGATGGGGTACCTGGTTCCATCTGCATTGGTAAGGTCCATTGAGGAATCAGAGTGGCGAGCGGGGTAGGTGGAGATGAGATGGTGCTGAAGGGTGGGCAACTTTCATTCCCTTCGCTGAGCCACCACTGATGGACCTCATGCCTGGCCACCATGCCCATGATGGAGCACTTAACACGCAGGATTGTAAAATTGAACTCTTCATTTTTCTGCCTTTATATTCAATGTTTTAATTTATCTTTCTGTGTTTTATGATGGTGCTGGAGAGTTGTGACACTGTACAACACATTTAACTGTATTTTGTAGCAAACTACACGTGACAATAAATAAATCAAATAAATCAAATGGGAAGACACAAATAGATTCATGAATTAGATCTAGGGATAAGAGCTCAGCACATGTTAATATATTCATCCAGCTAATATAGGGGTCATGCACACCTGTATTCATGTGCATCAGGTGTAATTTTAAACATCATGCAATAGATAGCTGGATATTACCCAACCAAGCGTTAAGGTACAATTGCATTTTGTTGTTTGTGACTTTTCTCCATCAATAATTTTTCACATCATCTGTTGGCAGTTATTCATGAGTTTTACTGATGTACTGCCAAAGTCATTAGCCTGTTTCCAATATAAAAGCTAGTTATTCTAATCCTAGATCATGGGTCTTCATATAAATGAAGTTTAATTGACTGAGAACGATGCTAAAACCCACAATAAACAGTCTGACTCAGTCCCATAACACTCTATTTAATCAATAAGTATTGGATAGCAGAATATGAAAAATAAACTATCAAGTAAATGAATTCCCTCAAGTAATTTATTTTTCATAATCTGTTTTATTATATTTATAGAACAACTTTAATGCATTTTCTCAGTAGATTTAAAAATGCAAAGTGCCATTATGAATAGCTGTACCAACTCCAGTCTCGTATCAGATTCTGATACTTTATTCATCCTGGCAGTGGAAAGGTTACAATGAAACACTGATTGTGACCAGTGCTAGAGATTGAAGTCTCATAATACACATCACTTTTTTGGTGCCTGTACCAGTAGGTGTTCCAGGTTGGGCCACGATAATGCTCAGTGTGGATTTTTTAAAAAATCAATGTGTAAAAGCTTCGCCAGTTGAAGAGACCTGCAGCCCTAAAGAAGCCTGGCTGAGCCAGGTTAATCCAGATTGTGTGGCTGGATAATATGGCTGTGATACTTGGCAGCCGACATTGTGCCCTCACTACATGATCTTTGCAAAGAGTGGTTCCAGCAGTAACATGTGCAGGTAATTAAACCACTGCTGGAACCACCAATACATGTGTAGCATAAATACAACAATTAACAAAACCTATAAACCTTTAATCCAACATCATTAATGAATAGGAATCCCATGATGTTATGGCATACTGATATATAGTGACATGTAAAACCCATGGTAATCATTATAATCTGTTTTCCCCTACCGTGATAATTGTAAACCAAGGCAATCAAGATAATTGTGATAAATCAAGTAGTTAAGACAACTATAGTGAGGCCTTCTTTACCTGTAAGAGATTTTCAGGAAAATTAAACAAAGTAAGAAAACATCTGTTTCACAATATGCTGACTACGGATCTAGCAAAATACTGGCCACAATTTAAAATAGTCATTTAATAATTTTGCAATTAATTAACTCACTTATTGCAAGTCTTTGCACGCCACAATGCTTTTACATATTGTTTCACTTCAAAATAATTTGGAGTGAAGGACATCCAAACACTGAGAGCATACCTCTGTAAAGACTTACTGCACAGATATAAAAATAACAATCCTTTAATTGGGAGTTGATAGTTGTATAACTATGGCATCTCTGTTCTGTCCTGCACAAAAGCTCTCAGTCCTTTGTTAGGAAGACAGCAGTTCTACAATGCATACTTCAGTCAAAAGTGCAAAATAATGTGTATGCTTGTTCCAGCAAAAAAAAGATTCATGTTGCAGGCCTGAAGATTGGTATCAGAGACTAGTCTCTATTCATCATCATCTGGGCAGGGAGACCTTTGAGCCTCTTTGTTCCCAGTGAGGAAAGTGAGTTGGGAAAGTGTCAGGAAAGTGTAAAAGCTGATATATAGGCTGCAGTTGTTTGTCTCAGTGACCTTTTGTGGGGACAGAGGTGATCTGTCAGGCACCCTTCAGCAAAAGTCATGCCCTGAGGTTGGTGGCCTTTGACCTCTGAGGAGCAATGGGTCAGACTGTGAGCAACTGTGCAAGCGCCAGTGATAGGACTACAGACCACTGAAACAGAAGAAAAGGCGCCTCACAGAAGAAAGAAGTCGGTGGGAAAAAATGCTAATTTATAGAAGTCGAGTACATATTTCACAGTGCCACGGTGGATCAGCTGACGGCACAGGTTAAAGGCCACAGTTAGCCTTGATTTTCTGAGCGTGTTACTGTAACATCTGTGTGTTAAGAGACTGCCAAGACCAAAGTTCTGACCCTAAGACATACAAAAAGGGTAAAGTGGGAGATTATAACTGCAACCACTGTTTGACTTAAGTTTAACCATCTCAAAGCTTTCATTTAGTCACCTCACTGTTAAATAGATTCAGCCTGGAAATTCATCATCTTCCTCCAGCAAACAGTGCTGCTGTTTATTACCCTGCTCCCAGCGTTAAAACAAAACAGTCTCTTCTCTTTAACTTGGAATTTGAGGAAACAACATATTGATTTGTATTTTTGTACAAAATAAAGCATTTGTGGGATGACCAATGTTGAGAAATATGGCATCTGGTAGCATTATTATTAGATATTTAACAGAAATTAAAATCTGTTTTTGCCAAGCATTACCTGCTGAACTTTAATGATGTTCACTCTGTCTGCATAGTGGGAAATCAACAAAAGCAATGTGTTTGTGCTCTATTGAGACACATCATTTCACTCCAAAAAGCCACACCGTTGCCCACAAATTAATTCTCAGCCAATATTTTGATGTGATTGATTATTGACACATGTACCTAGGTACAGTGAAATGTTTTAGTTTGTATGCTGAACAGGCAAATGATACCACACAATGTGCACAGAGTAATGGAACAGAAGGACAAATACAATGTTACAGCTGCAGAGAAGGTGCACAAAAGGCGAGGTTAACATTCAATTTGAAATTTGAGAGATCCATTCAGAAGTTCAGTAACAGTGGGGAAGAAGCTGTTCTTGATTCTGTTGGTGTGTGTGTTTAAGCTTTTGTAACATTTGCCCGATGGAAGAGGTTGGAAGAGACTAAAACCTGGGTGAGAGGGGTCTTTGATGATGTTGGCTGCCTTTCTTAGACAGGGAGAAGAATACATGGAGTCAGTGGATGGGAGGTTGGTTTGCATGATGTACTGGGCTGTGGTCACAGCTCTCTGTAGTTGTTTATGGTCCTGGACAGAGCAGTTGCCATACCAAGCTGTGGTGTATCCAGATAGAATGCTTTCTATGGTGCGTCTATAAAAATTGGGAAGAGTCTTTATGGACATTTGGGGTGACCGCCAACCACCCTCAAAGATGGAAAGTAGCACACTTCAACAACCAAGGCACTTGTCGCCCTCATACCTACTTGACTCAATCAAAGAACAACTTCATTTCATTCAACATTCACTGTGTATTACTAACAATATGTATGCAACTGGATGAGATACTTTTATGATGAAAGGTGCTAACTCTCTCTTCACAGTGCAACCTGAGTTTCTGGTTACTTCCAGCAATTTCAGTTTTTATAATACAGTAAGCACTTTTCATTTATTTCCTATTGCCATGTAACTCATAATTCACCATGACTATGAAGCATGTAAATAAGCTCATTTAAAAGAATTTTTATTAAAAATCTTGATTTTCTACTCCATAGACCTTTAGAGTGGGAAGAGAATTTATTATACATAAGAATCTAATTCCAATATTATTTTCATTAAGAAAACTTGCATGTAAATTGACTACAATTACAAATAAAAACTTATAAGACTCTTGAAGATTAGGTAGATAAGTGTTTGAAATTTGCATCTGAGGTGGCGGGGTGGTGTTCCACAGTTGAGAGAATTATGGGAGATAACCTCAAGCATGCTTCCCTTCTTTGCTTAGATCTTTGAATATAGGAGTTGGGATGTTATGTTGGGGATGCACAGGACATTGGTGAGGCATCTTCTGGAATACTATGTCCAGTTCTGCTGCCTTGTTATCGGATGGGTAATATTAAACTGGTAAACAAAAGATTTACCAGGATGTTGCTGGGAATGGAGGGTTTGAGTTATAAAAACAAGGCTGGACAGCTAGGACTTTTCTCACTGGAGCATCAGAGGTTAGGGGCATAGATAAGGTGAACAGCAAAGGTCTTTGTCTTAGGGTGGGGGAGTTCAGAACTACCAGTTATATTTTTAATAGGACAGGAGAAAAGATTTGAAAAGGACATGAGTGGCATCCTTTTTTGGAAAGAGAGTGGTTTGTGTGTGGAAGAACCACCAGACAATGTGGTGAATGTAGACACAGTTATGTTTAAAAGACATTTGGATAAATGCATGAAAAGGAAAGCTTCAGAGAGATATGGACCAAGCACAGGCAGGTGTGACTAGTTTAGTTTGGGAACATGGTTAGTGTGGACTAGTTGGACCAAAGAGTCTGTTTCCATGCTGTATGACTCTATGACTCTACATCTCAGCAGTTACCATCACTTCCTCCAGCTAATGACTGGAAAAATGTTTGATTTAATTTTAGTAATCATGATTTGAAATTCGCACTTGTTCTGATCTAAAAATTGTTATATCAAAGGGGTTGTTTATTTGTTAAAATTCAGTCTTAACGTTCATAGCTCCCATTCGTGGATGGTTTTAGGATCAAGGGACTATGGGCACAAACTCAAGGTTTTGGGCAAGAGATAAAGATGAATACAAGAAAGTAGTTTTTTTTAAGACAGTAAGTGGCAATGACCTGGAACTCACTGCCTGCATGGATGGTGGTAACGGTGGGAATGAACGAATTCAAAGGAAATTAGATTCGAACTGGAGGGAAAATAAACTTCAGGGTTAGGGTACGGTAAATAGACAAGGTCTTTTCCCTGGGTTGGGGAGTCCAGAACTAGAAGGCATAGACTAAGGGTGAGAGAGGAAAGATTTAAAAAGGACCGAAGGGGCAACTTTTTCAGCAGAGGGTGGTTGGTATATGGAATGAGCTGCCTGAGGAAGTAGTGGAGGCTGATACAATTACAAAATTTAAAAGGCATCTGGATGGGTATATGAATAGAAAGGGTTTAGAGGGATAGGGGCCAAGTGCTGGTAAGTGGGACTAGATTAATGCATGATATCTGGTCAGCATGGACGCATTGGACTGAAGTGTCTGTTTCTGTGCTGTACATCTCTATTACTCTATGAATAGGGGAACGTGACTGCATGTTCCACAGAATGTCAGTACAGAGTGACCTCCTACTATTCTGTACTGACTTTCTAATTATCCTTTGGCCCAGTATTTGCACGGGCCTGACCTAATTTCCATGGGTAGAAGGATGTTAAATGCATCTTTGAATTCTCTTCTCTGTTATTCGTTCAAGTTTTGAGACCCACTGGCTGTGATTTATAGGTCGTGGGGTGGACATGTTCAGTGGTGACAGACACACTCAGAAAGCTCATTGGATCATGCGCTAGTTGGTTTCTGACTTGACTGGTGAACCTCTTGATCTTTGGCAGACCTCAAAGGTGGAGTGTTTCTTGCCAGAAGCTGCCATCCAATCAGAGACCACAGTTTCAGGATCCTGAAGACCTTCGATCAAGTCTTAGTCTTCAGGAATTAGAAGGTTGGGTGTTTTCTTTTGTTTCTTGTCAGGAGGTGAGGTCATGGGGAGAGATGATATAGGGAAGATGGAGGCAAAGCTAGTGGCTATTATAAACCATGTCAGGACCTGATTCAGGAGAGAGTTGACCAAGTCCTCCATGAAGGTCCGAGACCAGTAGTTTATTGACAAGTGTTGAAAAGGGGAAATAATTGAGTGAATTAATCTCGTCCCCTTCTCACAATCTCTCTCACCACTTCCAAGGAGGAGAAAAATCTGCCTAGTTTGTGTTTAGTTACATGCACAGCACAATCCCATAAGTAAGTGTGAATATCACACACTAGAAATAAGTTTGGACCCACGTGCAGGATTAGGTAGATGAAAATTATTGTTCATGTGTAGTGGGGAAATAACTCCCTGCCTGTCCCATGAAATGTTTTCTTATCTTGCATTCAGCGCATGCTGGCCCAACTGTTTGTGGGGGATGGGTCTATTTCTAACTCCACCCGAAGCATCATCAATACAATTGTCAATGGCTGGCAGGAGGCACGAGCTGAAGCTGAAGAGAGGCAGGTTAACCCCCCCCCCCCCCACCGCCCCAGAGAAGATATGCCCCACTATCGCGTGGCATGGGGCACTGTGAGGAATTGAATAAACTCACCCGTGTAGGAAAAGTGAATTTAAGTGACAGACAGCCACTGACCCTAAGACCATAGCTTTCTTGCTGGGAGTTAAATGCTGAAGTTTTGTTTTCTGTCCACCCACTTCTGTTTCTTAAATTTACCTTGAGAAACCGTAGCATTATACTTGTGGAGAGAATTCAAAGACTGACCGATGCAGAAGTATATGAAAAAAAAAGACAATGACATTTTTTTCACCAAGTTTAGTTGAGCGAAAGAGTGACACAATTGTGTCTTGGCTCTGGCAGTAAACGGAATATCTCACTGCCGATGAGTAACTGGTGATCATTTATTCTTTCAAAAAGGCCACCATAACTCAATTCCATCTCACAACTTGTGAATTATAGCTCTTTCACACTTAGAAAAGAACAGCCATAAGTCAGCGTCATTGGTGAGGGACTCTCAATTTATTTTTGTGCAAAAATCTTCACCCACTCCTCAAGAAGCTAAAGGTTTGCCTAAGAATTTGTTCTGTGTTTACGGGCAAAAAGATTACGTGAACATGTACGCACTTGAAACTGAGAAAAGCTTAATTCTTAAAAAGGGAAAATATGATAACAATTTGGTTTTAACACAAGGCTTTCTAAAATCAAAACTTTAGGAATAATGATCCAGCAAATGTCCAGTTCGCCTCAGAGAATAGTAATAGATAAAAATGTATTTCAAGCAATAAATGCACATTTTGAGTAAGAGCAAAGTAAGTTTCTAAGCTGCATCTCTTTAAAGATCAAACGTGTTTTATTTTCCCATTTTATCATTCGTATTAATGAATTTATCTCATTATTCTCCTTTGCAAAGTAGACACAGAACATTTCAGCAAAGAAAACACATCCCCGAAGCAGTTCCCATTGTAAAAAATAATCAATTGGAAAGTGCTGCTCCGACAGATTGTAGCACACACCTCTGGAATCCCATTCAAACACTTTTAATAGGGGTCACAACTGACAAGCAGAGGGCTACTCCGTGAGTTCAGTGGGAAAAAAAAGTTCCACTGCAAGTGTATTTTATTTTTCTTTCATTTATCAGGCTCCCATAAACATGCTGAGCAATTTTCCAGTACATTAACTGGGGGATCCTTGATATCCAAGGGGGGAGAAGTGGACAACAGGCTGGAGGAAGATGAATGAGGATGGGATAGGAGTGGGCAGTTTTCCCACTGCCCCAGCCAGAGCCCTGGACAAAGTGCTCATTGACTGTGATGCTTGACATGAGCATCATAAACTAGTACAGGGTACAAAAGGTCTGACACCTCAAAGTGCCAGGCACTGTCCAGCTCTATACAACAGGCCTAAAGGGGCTGGCCCAACAGTTGCATCCTTTTGTGACTGGCTTCGACAAGAGTTTAAGATGAATAGAGCTGAGCTGAATGCATACGTGCAATTTTTCATCCCAAAAGACAACATTTCCTTACTGGCATGACATTATTGCAGTGAGTTGAAACATCTTCCCTTTTTCGCAAGAGGCTAATTTCATTTGTACCTTTCACAGCGAGGTGAGCTTGTTTTATTGTCCTCTCTGTTTGTTTTGGACTCTTTCTTTCTCATGGGAACCTTGAGAACAGCTAGACAGAAAAGGCAGCCAAATTAGTCTTGAATTAGTATTTTGCCAGGGAAAGTCTGTGTGCAATTTAGGATTACAGCACCTTACTGAATTAGTACTGAAATTAGGAGCTTAGGGTATTCTAATTATTCAATGAGTAATTGCCTTGCCTTAAGTTTTTAAACTTTTGTGTTATAAAAGATCTTTTTTTATTGTGGTCGAGCTGGTCTGTCACTTCTTGCTGAGCTAATAAATTATGAAAGATTGAAATAATCAGCCCTGTCTGGTGGATCACTAGAACTTAACTTAGTTGAATAATTTGTAAAGAAAGGAACAGAGGGAATGTGATGTTTTTATTTACTGAGCGACATGTGGTCTGATGTGTGGCCAGAAAGGGTGATGGAAATAAATTCAATCATAACTTCCGAAAGGAAATTGGACAAAAACAAGCGAAAATTGTGGAAGTATTTTCTAGAAATGCGATTGAGTTTGTTATTGCATTAGTGGTGCTATATGAACGCAAGTTGCTATTGGTGCACTGCAGTGCAATGGGGAAAGTGCAAGGGAGGAACACTAATTGAATAGCTGTAAGTAAGAGCCTGTAATGTACAATTAACTGGAAGACCTGCTTTGTGCTGCATCATTCTATATCATTCAAGATAATTGATACAAGACACTACCTGCTACACCTACCTAAATGCTGTTACTCTGCCGAATGCACACGTTAAAGTATGTAGCAGCAATATTGAATTCAGATTTGCTAAGTTTAGAATGTGGTCTGTAATGAACCAAGTAAGTGACAACTGGTTAATATTAGCATATATTATTATGGTTTAATTACTGGAAGTACATTTAATCACAGCTCTTTTCTCACCATGTTAAAATTATTTCATAAACTCTGAATGGCTAGTTAATCCTTTAGAATATTAAACATTAAATTTGCAAGTTTGCTCGCTGAGCTTGAAGGTTTGTTTTTCAAATATTTCATCACCATACCAGGTAACATCATCAGTGAGAGTCTCCGGTGAAGTGCTGGTGGTATGTCCCGCCTCTCTATTTATAGGTCTTGGTTTCTTAAGGTGATGCCATTTTCAGGTTTTTTTCAAGGGGTGGTAGATAGGATCTAAGTGGATGTGTTTATTGATGGAGTTCTGGTTAGAGTGCCACTCTCTAAGAATTCTCGTGTTTATCTTTCTTTCACCTTAGAGCCTTCACAGTGCATTCTTTTTAATGGATTACTTGAAAAATTAGCTTTCTAATGTCACATTTGATAAAGTACGATCTAAATTTCTTTAAAACTTCCAAAACATTTGCCTGTGCACCTGTTTTGAAAGGGTTAAAGTTTGAGGTGCATATATTAATAAGTACAGCAGAATCAGTGATGCTGTCCATTCCAATGAACATTTGAACACTGGTAACTGATCAGAACAGCCTGCCAAGTTGCATGGTATTCTCAACCTTCCAAGGAGTGACAACTGGCACAGATGAGGCTGCACTTTGTTTGGTGTAGCCACACTATCTGCCCACTTGATCTTTCGAATCAATGCCAAGTGACCTAGCCCTATTAAGCCCTAGCCAATACAGCAAGCTACCAGTCACTGCAAACCCCACGAAGCATATACAGCCAGGTGGTTAAAAGGGAGAAGAAAAAGTCAATGAATTTATCAAAGGTGCAACAAACAGTTGGCTCTCAGTGAACCTTAAGCAAACATGGGGGAGTAGTTTATTAAACAAGGCTATCAAAATGTGCAAAAGGCTGCCAAGATGAAGCAAAAAATATTGCAAGCTCAACTTTACTCACAAGAAGAAATGCCAAGCAACATAGGCTTTTTATTAGTCTCCTGTACTTAGTGACTCATTGCAATTTTTTTCTGCTTTACCTTGCTAGAAAAAGGAAAACAAAAAAAGAATTAACTTGTTTGATGATCTTAAATCCTACTACATGAAAGCAGAAATGATTATCATTAGGATTATGTTAAAATTACAATGATATTTGGTTCAATTGTAATTGGGGTGGTCCAGTGGTAAAGTGCCAGGGCACTAATGACACTCCATATGGATTTCCTGTAGAGACTAATGACCATGGACATCTGATTAAAACAAGCTATAAATCACTGCACAATGTTTATATTCGCCACATTATCTCAGATATTTTGTTGGCACTACTGAAAGATGAGAAGCCACTGAGCATCCTTTCCATTGGAATAAAAAGAAAGAAGAAACAAATTGCTCAAAAAGAGAAACATAAGCTTGATTGCACATTTGTGGACATGTGTGTCTGAACATATGGGCATAGGGAGTCAGAAATCCTCCCACTGGGAGGATACAGGAACAATGTCAAAGTGTTCGAACTTTGTCATTTTGCAGGTTTATGTCAGTCATGCATGAGCTTACAGTAAGTATCAATGTTGCCTATAGGTGCATAGAGGTAGGGATATATGACAGAATTATTCCCTGCATCTCTACAATTCTAAGTAAATATATTCCTCAAGTATTTTATTGTTATGTGAACAAAGTGACCAAAATATTAACCTGAAAATTATTTGAGATAAATATAGTTTGGTTGCTTGATGAACAAACAAAAAGCAAATCGAAATTCTGTGTTTTATTTTCAATAATCTGCCATCTAGCTCTGCTTGATCCCATGGAACTACCCTTCTGGGTATGGTAACACAACACTGACCAGCACTGGCATATTAATGTAAGATATTCTGGAAGATATCCAGTTCTGGTAATGACATATAATTATGCACGTTGCTCAAGAATTGATTCCAGACTAAAAGTATGTCAGGGAAAAGCACCAGAGTCTCTGTCTCTTTCCCAGAAGCAACAGCTGTTTTTTTAATAATGTGCCTGTTTTGTTTTCTTTACAGTCGGTCACTAAAAGGGAGCTATACATCACAAAGCTAATTTCAGGCTGATTGCAACATTGTTTAAAGGCCTACATCTGGGCAAGGCAGCCTGACTGGATTTATTTTGTTTGTTCAGGCTCTCTCTTTTAATGCCAATTAGATATAGACCATTAAAGCTGCAAGTTGCCATACCTGTCTCAATGAACTGTACAGGTACAACCTCACATCAGTCATGACCTCTCAGCTGTTACAGTTCACTAGGAGTTGGTGATGGATTTGTATTTATGGTTGGCCATTACGTCCAGCTTAGGGTGCAGTTGAGTAAACAAAACACACTATCTTCATCAGGATAACAAAGAGGCGGCAATGTCAATATTCCAGGCACAATGGGAACAGGATTGATTTGAACAAAAGAACTGCAACCTTTCAAAGCAGCTTTGTATTGACATCTGTATAACTATGAATACGAGAATCTACAATTGACATTTTATTGTGTTTTATTTCCATTAAAGGTAAAGGAGGTACAAATTGAAAAATTCATTAATATGACAGTACTATACCTGATCCAGGTCACAGATTAATAACAATTCTATGGAATCTGGAAGCCTTGCATTTAAATAATACCTTTCACTTCCGCTGGATCTCTCAAAGATTCAAGGTCAGAGAAATATTTCAGAAGTTAGTTACTGGTAAATTGTAGGAAACCAATGAAAGACAATGTCTGAACAGTAAATTCCTACAAGTAGCAATGATGTCCAGATGCTGATTAAAGGATAAACATTGGCCAGGACATCAGGCGTTAACACCCTACACTTTTACATCTAACTGAAAAACAGACGGTTTAACATCTCATGTAAATACAACATCTCTAACAGTGCATCTTCCCTCCCTACTTTGTTGGAATGACAGCCTCAATCTTGGTGCTTGAGTCTCTGGGGTGGGACGTGATTGCATAAGCCTCTTTTGCTTACAAGAATGCCGTCGTACTTTGTGAGGTTAAACTGAGTTACTAGAATATCCTGAGACAATTTACGACTGCTGGTTCAACATTTTGCTGGATTCCGAATCAGAAGTAAGATGTGTGCTCTAAAGTTTGCATAATGAGCTGATCAAAATAACAGCCGAAATGGCCTAAGGAGGAATGGTTGTCCCAAACCAAAGAGGAATATGACCCATGAATTTTACCCATCTTTCAATGCTATTCCTCAGTCATTTCCTTTCTGCAAATTGTTCACCGTAGTTTATTTGGAAGCAACTTCACGGCGGAATCAAAGAATTATAGCTTCAAGCTCACTCCAGGAACTTGAGAATAAAAATTAAGGCCACACTATTGGAGCTATTGTCTTTGGGATAAAAAGTTAAACCGTGACTTTGTCTCCCCTCTAAAGTGCATGTCACAATCCAACAACACTACTTCAAAGTACAGAAGGGAAATAGTGTCCTGGTAAATACTTTTCTTTCAATCAACAATATAAAAACAGATAATCTAGTCATTAATTATTTGTGAAAACCTGCTGAGTGAAAATTCTCCCCCACATTTCCCATATTACAACAGTAGACACTGGGTCTAAAATGCTTTGGGACATCTAATGGCTATAAAAGGTGCTATGTAAATGCAAGTTTCTTTTTGCTCGCATTATTAAATAGAAGGAACAATGGATTATTTATAGACTTCACTTACATTCTATCAATAGTAGCAAGAAATATTGTTGTAAAGATGTGCAGCTTAGGTGAATTGGCCATGCTAAATTATCCATAGTGCCCAGGGAAGCATAGGTTGGGTGGATTAGCCATGGGAAATGCAAGGATACAGGGCTAGGGTGGGATGTTGGGGTCTGAAGAGGATGCTCTTCGGAGGGTTGGTTGAACTTGGTCAGCCAAATGGTCTGCTTCCACACAGGCATTCTATGATTCTGTGAATGCATTGACATTATCCACAGACCTGATAAGGGGAAAATAGATACTTGGTGTCAGCCGTGGCCTTGTAACTGAAGTTTATATCTTGATTTGAGAGCAACATTTTAGGTGACAGATCAAATGTAACAAGTGTCCAGCATTGTCTCAGTTCAGAGTAAATTTTGTGCTGGGAATCCAAGTGAGGCTATGAGCCCAAATTCTCAAGTGGATGGAAAGATACCATGGCACTATTTTGAAGAAAAGAGCTGGTGGGTGATGATCAATATTTATATCTCAACCTGCATTAAAATAAATCATCTGGCTGTAATCGTATTGCTGTCTGTGGGATATTGTTAGACATTTTTTTCATGACTAATTTCTTACATTATGACAGTAACTAGATCGTAAAAAAGATTTCATTAGCGGAAATGAAGAAGGGGAGGAGAGACGACCCTGGTAATTATAGACCAGTGCGCCTTACTTCAGTTGTGAGTAAACTGTTGCAAAGGATTTTAAGAGATAGGATTTATAATCCTCTAGATTAAGGATAGTCAACATGGTTTTGAGAAAGGTAGGTCATGCCTTTGAGTTCTTTGAGAAGGTGACCAAACAGGTGGGTGAGGGTAAAGGGTTGATGTGGTATATATGGATTTCAGTAAGGCACATGATAAGGTTCCCCATGGTAGGCTATTATTGAAAATGTGGAGGCAAGGGATTGAGGGTGACTTAACGGTTTGGATCAGAAATTGGATAGCTGAAAGAAGACAGAGGGTGGTGGTTGATAGTAAGTGTTTATCCTCGAGTTCAGTTACGAGTGGTATACCGCAAGGATCTGTTTTGGGTCCACTGCTGTTTGTCATTTTTGTAAGCAACCTGGATGAGGGCGTAGAAGGATGGGTTAATAAATTTGGAAATGACACTGAGGTCAATAGAGTTGTAGACAGTGCGGAAGGATGTTGCAGGTTACAGAGGGACATAGATAAGTTCCAGAGCCTAGCCGAGAGATGGCAAATGGAGTTTAATGCAGAAAAGTGTACGTTGATTCACTTTGGAATGAATAACAGGAATACAGAGTACTGGGTATTGGTAAGATTCTTGGTAGTATAGATGAGTAGAAAGATCTCTGTGTACATGTGCATAGATCCCTGAAAGTTGCCACCCAGGTTGATAGGATTGTTAAGAAAGCATACAGTGTGTTAACATTTATTAGTAGAGGGATTGAGTTTCGGAGCCATGAAGTCATGTTGCAGCTTTGGTGTGGCCACATTTGGAGTATTGCGTACAGTTCAGGTCACCGCATGATAAGAAGGATGTGGAAGCATCGGAAAGGGTGCAGAGGAGATTTTCCAGGATGTTGCCTGGTATGGAGGGAAGGTCTTATGAGGAAAGATTGAGGGACTTGAGCCTGCTTTCCTTAGAGAGAAGAAGGTTGAGAGGAGTCTTAATAGAGACATACAAGGGTGGACAGTGAGAGCCTTTTTCCTTGGATGGTGATGGCTAGCATGAGGGACATAGCTTTAAATTGAGGGGTGATAGATATAGGACAGATGTCAGAGGTAGTTTCTTTACTCAGAGATTAGTAAGGGCATGGAACACCTGTCTGCAGTAGGAGTAGACTCATCAACTTTAGGGGCATTTAAATGGCCATTGGATAAACACATGGATGATAATGGAATAGTATAGGTAAGATGGACTTCAGATTGGTTTTACAGGTCAGCACAACATTGGTGGCCGTAGGGCCTGCACTGTGCTCGAATGTTCTATATTCTTTGTTCTAGTTATGCAATGTGTGGGGACACCCTGAGGTGATATGTAAATCTAATTCATGCTGCTTTTGTTGGCTGGCCACCTGGTTTATGATGACAAATAATGCCAATAGTGTGAGTTCAATTCTTGTACCAGCTGAGGATACCATGAAGGACTCTCCTTCTCAACCTCTCGCCTTCACCTGAGGCATGGTGACCCTCAGGTTAAACCACCAGTCAGTCTTCTCTCTCTCATGGTCCTCTAGTCCTACGATGATTTCACTTCTTTTTAAGCAATGGGGAAGTAACCCAGAAGCCTAGGCCAATGTCCTGCTGATGTGGGTTCAAATTCAACATGGGAGCTAACGGAACTTAAATATAATTAATTAATATGCTTAATTATTTCAAAAAATTCTGGAGCTGTATTTTAGTATCAATGATGGTGCCAGGAAACCATAATTATTTGCCACAAAAACCCATCTGGTTCAGCAATATCCCCTGAGGAGGAAAATCTACTGTCCTTGCATGTGACTGCAGACCCACAAATAGTGGTTAACTCTTAACTGTCCTCTGAGATGGTGCAGCAAGCCATCCCGTTGTACCAAATGTGACAGAAATAAACCATCAGGGATCACCCTGTATCAACTTAGTCATCTGTAATGACAGAGCAAATTTCGCACAGTGGGCCCTGCGAAGTCCTCTTTACGAATATCAGGGAGGGAGGCCTGTGTCAAACTTAGGAGGGGCTGTGGCCACATGTAGTGCCTCAGCATTGACTCTGGCTGCCATGGAGTCTAATGGTATCAGATCAAACATGGGCAAAGAAACATTCTACTGATTAGTACTCAACAGACTGCCCCTAGCCGATGAATCAGTACTCCATCTTAATAAAACACTTGGAGGAACCACTGTGAGTACAGAAGCACTGAATCTTGTCTGGGTGGGAACTTCAATGGCCATCACCAAGTGGAGTCCAATAGCTACAATTACTGACTGAGCTGACTGAATACTGAAAGACCACGTTGCTGCACTGGGCCTGAGGAATTTGTTGAAGAACCAACAAGGAGAGACCTACTGGATCTAAACCAATCTGCCTGAGCCTCCTTTCTATATGTATACAGTGATTTCCACTGCACAATCCTTGTGACAAAGTTCCATAATCACATACTGTCCATTGGGTTGTGTGGTCCTACCACTACTACATGTGATAAGTTCACAATAGATCGAACCAAACTGGGTAATGAGGTAGTATGGGCCATCACAGCACCAGAATTGTATTCATCACCGTCTCTAACTTCATGATCAGCATATGGCCACTGTACCATTACTCAAGACCAGGACCACTCCTGGCTCAATGAAGAATGAAAAAGAGGAAACCAGGACAATCACCAGGCATATGAGAGCTGTCAAACTGGTGAAGCTACAATGCAGGACCACTTTCATGTCAAAGCAGCGTGTGATGAACAGCACTAAGCGACCATCTCACAGCCAAGGGATCACATCAAATCTTTGCAGTCCTGCCACATTAATTGTGAATGCTGGTGGACAGTTAAACAACTAACAAGAGCAACTAACAAGGCTGAAGCATTTACAACCACCTTTACACAAAGGTACTCAGTGAATGATCCATCTCAGGGTCTTTTGAGATTCATCACGTCACATACCAAAGTTCAGCCAATTCGATTCACTTCAAATGATATCAAGAAAAGGCTAAATGAGCTTGAGAGTATAATAATTACCAGCCCTGATAGTCGTACTGAATACTTGTGCTCTAGAACTAGCTGTGCTCCTGGGTCCAGATATTCCATGACAATTATTACACTGGCATCTACCCAAAAATGTTCAGATTTGCCTGGCTATGTTCTGTATACAAAAATCTGTGACACTCCTATTATGACCAATTACTACTCCATTAATTTGCTGTTGATCACTAGCAAAGTGTAGGAAAGTCACCCTGATAGTGCAGTTAACTATCATTTACTTCGCAATAACCTGCTCATTGACGCTCAGGTTCGGTTCTGCTAGGGCCACTCAGTTCCTGACCAAACATGGAGAAAACAGCTGAATTCCACAGATGATATGAGAGTGACTGCCCTTGCTATCAATGTCACATTTAACTGAGTATGACAACAAGGGATGCTGGCTAAATTGAAGACTATGGTAATTGGGGACAATCATACTTCAGAAAAAAGAATAAGGCTATGGTTGCTAGACTTTAATCATCTCAATCCCTGGATATCACTGCAGGAGCTCCTGCAGATGTATGAGGCACAATTGACTTCAGCTCCTTCATTAATGACCTTCCAACCATCATGAGTCAGAAATGGGGATATTCACTGATGATTGCACAATTTTCAACAACATTTGAACTCCTCAGATAAGGAAGCAGTCCCTTTCCAAATGCAGCAAGATCTGGATAATATTCTAATTTTAGCTGATAAGTCGGAACTTAATTTCTCGCAACAGATGAGTACCAGGCAATGGTAATTTCCAGCAAGACCAAATCTAACCATTGTCACGTGGCAGTTAATAACATTATCATTGCGACTCCACTGACCATAAACTGAACTGAGCCAGGTGTGTTAGTATGGTAACTGCAAAAGCCATTCAGTGGTTGGGAATCCTAAGCAAGAAAGTCACCTCTTGTCTCCCCGAATCCTGATACCATCTTCAAAGATGTAAGTCAGGACTGTGATGAAATACTCTGCACTTGCCTGGATGAGTTCAACCCCAACAAAACTAACAAAGCTTAATGCCATCTTGGACAAAGCAGGTTGCTTGATCAACACCCCAACTATTAACCTAAGTTTTCCTTCTCTCTACCACTGATGAACAGTCTGTACTGTTAAATATGTACCAGACAGCAAGAATCTGGAATTAATGGTGACCATGTCAGCCCTGTCAATTGTGATTAAAATCCATCTGGTTTGTTAATGTTCCTTAGAGAAGGAAATCGTGTTTCCTGATCTATGTGACTCCAGCCATCGAGCAATGTGGTTGACTCTTAACGACCCCCTAGACAATTAGGGTGAGTAATAATTACTAGCCTAGGCAGTGATCCCCACATCCTGTGAATATGTTTTTAAAAACCCAAATGCAAACTGCACTGACCTCAGCATCATAGTCCCTTTTAAAAACGCCACCTAAACCCACAAACTCCACCATCTGGAGGGATAACGGCAGTGGACTTATGGGAACACCACCTGCAAGTTCCCTCCAAGCCACACACCATCCTGACTTGGAACAATACCGTCATTCCTTCACTGATGCTGGCTCAAAATCCCGAAACTCTCCTCCTACTTCCGATATGGGTTTATCTGGGGTAAGTGACAGCTTAATGGTATTATCATGGGACTGTCAATCCAGAGATCCAGGTAATGTTCTGAGGACCTGAGCTCACTAAGAAAAACCTGGAATTAAGAGTATAATGATGATCATGAGTCCATTGTTGTAAAAAAAACCATCTGCTTCACTAATGTCCTTTAGGGAAGGAAGCTGCCATCCTTACCTAGTCTGGTCTACATGTGACTTAGGACCCACAGCAATGTGGTTGAATCTTAGATACCTGCTGGGCAATTAGAGTTGGGCAATAAATGTTGGCCTAGTCAGTAACACCCACATCCCATGAACGAATAATTAAAAAAAGCATCTGGAGCACATAGACCAAAGATTTCATTGCTGACTGCTCCCATTTCAAGGTTAATTGGGACGAGCAGCTAAAGCTTTGTTAGCAATATCCACATCCCATGAAAGAACTTTTATAAATTACTCTCTTTGGGGATTCTGCAGCATATGGTAACTGCAGACTAGTCTATGACCCTCAGTGGGTGACCACAACTACACACTTAGGAGAAAGTAAGGACTGCAGATGCTGGAGACCAGAGCTGAAAAATGTGTTGCTGGAAAAGCGCAGCAGGTCAGGCAGCATCAAAGGAGCAGGAGAATCAATGTTTCGTACACAAGCCCTTCTTCAGGAATCCTGAAGATGAGCTTATGTCCGAAATGTTGATTCTCCTGCTCCCTTGATGCTGCCTGACCTACTGCGCTTTTCCAGCAACACATTTTTTTCAGCACAACTACACATTTACCAACATCAATTTCAAGGCTTTTGAGGCAATCCATGATAATTCTAATTACACGACATCCAAAAGGCTAATAATTGCATTATTTGAACACCATGCACTATTCACATCAGCAATTTATATCCTTTGCCAAATATTGCAACCTGCACTAAGAAAGATATAAAAGAAAATTTAAAAATGCCTGGAATGAGAAAGGAGCAGAAGTTTTTAATCCTTTGACCAGTAACATGACACTTTAGATTTTATCACCCATTTTCCACTCTTGTCCCTTCTGTATAATCTTCATTTAATTCAATAGTGTGAGTTTTGGTCTTAGCTTTGCAGATACTGAGCTGAAACTTTACCTTGACCATCAGTGTGTGCTTAAATCTAGAGACTAGACGATCGATGATGAAATAACTGCACAGAGGCCGGTATCGCGTCATGTGCACTGTGCATGGGCTCTTACTAGCTAGCTCAAAGTGAGGAAACTCTCTGAAACCTCTCTTTATATCTGTCTGCCAGGGCTCCCTGATTGGCCCAATCAAGGATCTCATACTCAACAAGATCCACTTGGCCAACCTCATTCCAATCAGTACAGATGAAGATCAGTCCTTGGGACTTGTCAGCATTCTTAAAGCAAATGTCGGCAGTGAACACAATTTCCCCAAGAAAATTTACAAAATTAGGCAATCAGTTACCTTGCTGGTTCTGGCTTCCAAGTAAGTCACAGGAGAGCTGATAATTTTTAAAGAGAGATGTTAATCAACCTAAAGGGAAAAACAAAAAAGAATTTGGAAATGAATGTACTGCTCATACTGGTGCTCCATTTTGAGGTATACAAGTCAGACCAGTATGTGTCATTTACCAGTTTTACTAGGGTTTTCTTTCAGGGAATTCATTTGTTTGGTAGCTGCTGAGGGTTACATGAAGAATCTTGAGTATAGCAAGCCCAAAGATTATTTTAGAAGATTCTGGTTAATATTCTCCAACAGCTGTGAAGCCCCTAACGAAAGATTTCCAAAATGTTAGCAGCAGGACCACATACTACACCGATTAGACACAGGCTGTCGTACTAATGAACAGGTATTTGTTCACACTATGTTACCCTTGTGATTTGGAATTATCACTTACCAACTCTGCTGTATCTAACAGTGACAAATCCACATGTGATTTGCACCAGATCAGAGATATTTATCCTTGAATGGAAGTATATGAACGTTCATTGTGTCTGACGTTGAACTTTATAAGGCCACAAAATTTTATTTGGAGAGGTCAAGGTTACCAATTGCTCGGATTTCAATACTATCGGATTCTTCAATAAAGCTATAGTTCCCAGCAAACGTTATTTAATTGACTTATTTCTATAATATATATTCTTTTGTCTTGTGGTTTTATGCCAAGATCGAAGAATTTGGCTCAAGACGGACTGGTCAAGAAGATGAGGTCTTCAGTCTTGGCTTTCTCTCGAACTCTGTTTTTTTTTTTGCAGATTAGTACCAAACACAACTGTACATAGTAATCTAAAATAATCCAAGCTCTAATCTTACTGTTACATTATTAAGAGATTATCTCCTGAACTGTATTGACCTTCCATTTTATACCAAACAAAGCCTCCCCATGCTGTGCCATTTGTGCCAAACTGTGAAATCATTGTAAGGTGTCTCCAGGCTCCTAAAGCCCTTACACATCTGTACAAACTGGGAAATTGTATTTTAATTCCTCGTGGCTATGGTGACTAGATAATCTGTGCATAATTCCACTATGTTGGGCTCTTCTGTTGAATCCCGAACTTGCACAGAGGCAGATACTAGGGATGGGGTGTTGAGGTCAGCACCTGCTCAACTGAGCAGCTCTTCCCAGTTTTCCATCCAGACCAGGAAAGCCTCAGAAAGGAATACATTAACAATGTGATACTCCTCCACTTAAACTGGTGCAGGGAAAAAAATAATTAAAGAGCGATTATAGGGCCACTGTAGTTTTAAATAGCTATTTGATTTATTTTTCAATTTTTAAAAATGGATGCAGGAGCTATTAACAAACAGCTATTACAAATGGGGCAATTACTTTAATAAGAGGCAAGGGAAGCAAAAGGCAGTCATTGTACAACCTATATTGACTGTCTGTGACATGGTACCCAAGTGATCTCAGAACAATATTAATCTGGGAGTGTGACACTGGAACACTCTTTCAAGTCACAAAAATAAAGATGGACAGTGAAGAATTATTTGCCATATTGCAATAATGTGGCTGTATAAGCTCACTTTGCATCTTAAAGCATAGGAAGATTCACATGTACTTTTTAAAGGCTTTAATCTCAGCTTTAATATTTGCACAATCTTTGATAAAATAATACAAATAATCCATGTAGTGGGACAGATTGATCATCCCTTGTGTTCTTCTAAACATCACTATGATTATTTTAAAATAGTATTGAATTAGATAACACAATATTAGCAATAGATGGGTAAGTAGTCAATTTTCACAATTTAGGGTTTATTTCACTGTATGTTTAAATTGGATAAGCATAGATGTTTTACCGACATAGAAAATATAGTGGGAATTTTAACCAACCAAAAAAATGGGAGTTTGTATTTGGTGAGAGGTTAAAGTGTTGAAAAATCTTCATTTCAACCCTCAACCCATATCCATGGCTGGCAGCCTGATATTTACCACTGTTAGAATCTTATGTGTACTGTTTAGACTGATTCTAATCTAAAAAAAAACATGAGTTAACAGAGTCTTACATGGATTCATGTAGTTATTGAGCTAAAATAAAATGTAACTCCGCAAGCACAACTTCACCTGACAAATGTACATGTGTATGTGTACATGTGTGTGTGTGTCTGGGGTGAGATGTTGTGAGTGTCTGTGAGAGAGGGTGTATGTGTGTGTGTGAGTGTAAAGGGGTCTAAGACTGTGAGAGGGTGCATTTGTGAGTGTGGGAGTGTGTGTGTCTGTAGGAGTGTATGTGAGTGTCTGTGTACGTGTATGTGTATAAGAGTGTCTGTGTGTGTGTGTCTCTGTGTATGTGTGTCTCTGTATGTAGGAGTGCCTGTATGTGTAGTGGTGGTCACCTGTAGTGTGACATCAACCCAAGGTCTCGGTTGAGGCCCTCTCTATGAGCTTAGCTATCAGCATCTGCCCGGCCACTTTTTGCTGCTGCTTATCCCGAAGTCTGCCTTGGAGGATGGTCACCCGAAGGTCCAAGTTCAAGTGTCCTGGACCGCTGAAGTGTTCTCCAACTGGGAGGGAACACTCCTGTCTGTTGATTGTTGTGCGGTGCCCATTCATCCGTTGCCATAGTCTCTGCTCAGTTTCACCAATGTACCATGCCTCAGGACACCCTTGCCTACAGTGTATGAGATAAACAATGTTGGCCGAGTCATATGAGTACCTGCCATGTAACATGGTGGGAGGTGTCCCCACACATAATGGTGGTATCCATGTCCACACTCTGACACATCTGGCAGCACGAACTGTGGCAGGGTTGTATGGAGTTGTCCTTAAAGCCAGACAGTTTGCTATGAACAATGACCTGTTTGAGATTTGGTGGTGATTTAAAGGCAAGGATGTCCTGAGACATGGTGCATTGGTGAAACCAAGCAGAAGCTATGGCAATGGATGAATGGGCACCGCACAACAATCAACAGACAGGAGTGTTCCCTCCCAGTTGGAGAACACTTCAGCGGTCCAGGACACTTGAACTTGGACCTTCGGGTGACCATCCTCCAAGGCAGACTTCGGGACAAACAGCAGTGAAAAATGACCAAGCAGAGACTGACAGCTAATTTCGGTACCCATGGGGAGGGGCTCAACCGGGACCTTGGGTTCATGTCACATTACAGGTTACATAATATATATATATATATACACACACAAACACAGATGCAGACATACACATGTAAATTTGTCGGGTGAAATTGTACTTGCAGAGTTACATTTTACTTTGCTCATAAACTGCATGAAGCCATGTAAGACTCTGTTAACTCATTTTTTAGATTAGAATCAGTCAAAACAGTATGGCATAGACAACAGCACACAGGGGCTAACACCTTCAACACATTATCTGGGCTGACACTAATTGTTAAAGTTAACCTGTGAATGTATCTTTTAAAAAAAATGTTTTGCGATTTACAGATGAAAGAAGTGAAACTAACATGGTCATTCTAACAAATGAGAGACTTAACAAACAATCAAGGTATTTTTCAATGTGTAATTTCAGTTACATCACTCTGTAAACTTTTGCTATAAATTCTGTGTCTTACAATTGTGTATTCCACAACCACCTGATGAAGGAACAGTGCTCCGAAAGCTAATAGGATTCCAATTAAACCTGTTGGACTATAACTTGGTGTTGTGTGACTTTTAATTTTAGAAACTCAGGTATCAGAAGGTAAATATCAAGAAGCTCGAGGCTGCTGTATTTCAGGTTGTCACTCAATATATTTTGCTTTATAGAACATAGAAAAGTACAGCACAGAACAGGCCCTTTCGCCCACGATGTTGTGCTGAGACTTAATCCTAATGTAAAATATCGTAACTTAACCTACGTACCCCTCAACTCACTGCTATCCATGTGCATGTCCAGCAGTTGCTTAAATGTCCCCAATGACTCTGCTTCTACCACCTCAGCTGGCAACGCATTCCATGAATTCACAACTCTCTGTGTAAAGAACCTACCTCTGATGACTCCTTTATACCTTCCTCCTAATATCTTCAAACTATGACTTCTCGTACCAGTCAATCCTGCCTTGGGGAAAAGTCTCTGGCTATTGACTCTATCTATTCCTCTCATTATTTTGTACACCTCGATCAGGTCTCCTCTCTTCCTCTTTCTCTCCAGAGAGAAAAGTTTGAGATTATTCATAAGGCAAGCCCTCTAGTCCAGGCAGCATCCTGGTAAACCTTTGTTGCACCCTCTCCAAAGCCTCTGTATCTTTCCTATAATAGGACAACCAGAACTGGATACAATATTCCAAGTGTGGTCTCACCAGGGACTTGTAGAGCTGCAGCAAAACCTCGTGGCTCTTCAACTCAATATCCCTGTTAATGAAAGTCAAAACACCATATACTTTCTGAACAAACCTATCCACTTAAGTGGCAACTTTGAGGGATCTATGTACTTGCACACTCAAATCCCTCTGTTCCTCCACAAAGTCAAGAATCCTGTCTTTAATACTATATTCAGCATTCGAGTTCGACCTTCCAAAATGCATCACTTCGCATTTATCCAGGTTGAACTCCATCTGCCATTTCTCCACTCAGCTCTGCATCCTGTCAATGTTGCGCTGCAGCCTGCAGTAGCCCACAATACTATCGACGACACCTCCAAACTTTATGTCATCTGCAAATTTACTAACCCACCTCTCAACCTCCTTATGCAAGGCATTTATAAAAACTACAAAGAGCAGATGCCCAAGAACAGAGCCCTATGGGACCCCATGCAACACTGTCCTCCAGGCAGAATACTTTCCATCTACAACCACTCTCTGCCTTCTGTCAGCCAGCCAATTCTGAATCCAGATAGCCAAATCTCCCTGTATCCCATACTTCCTGATTTTATGAATGAACCTACTATGGGAAACCCTATCAAATGCCTTGCTGAAATCCATATACACCACATCCACTGCTCGACTATCGTCAACCTGTCTTGTCATCTCCTCAAAGAGCTCAATAAGATTTGTGAGGCATGACCTGCCCCTCACAAAGCCATGCTAACTGCCTTTAATCACACTATGCTTTGCCAAATAGTCATAAATCCTATCCCTCAGAATTCTTTCCACAACTTTGCTGACCACAGACGTGAGACTGACTGGTCTGTAATCACCAGGGATTTCCCTATTATCCTTCTTGAAAAGTGGAACAACATTCGCCTCCCTCCAATCCTCCGGTACGACTCCCGAGAGTGAGGAGGCAAAGATCCTCGCCAGCGGCTTAGCAACCTCCTTTCTCGCTTCCTGGAGCAGTCTAGGATAAATCTGGTCTGGCCCTGGGGACTCATCAATCTTAATGTTTTCCAAACTTTCTAGCACATCATCTTCATCAATTTTGATCCGGACAAGACTGTATCCCAGATACTCTAAGTCTTCATTTACAACAGGTTCCCTTTCCTTGGTGAAAACTGAAACAAAAAACTCATTTAGTGCTTCCTCTATCTGCTCAGACTCCACACATAAGTTCCCTCTGTTATCCCTGATTGGCCCTACCTTTTCCCTGATCATTCTCTTATTCCTCACGTATGAGTAAAACGCCTTTGGGTTCTCCCTAATCCTTCTTGCCAAGCCTTTCTCATGCCCCCTCCTGGCTCTCCTCAGTCCATTTCTGAGCTCCTTTCTAGCAAACCTGTAATCCTCTAAAGCTGGGCTAGATCCTTGCTTCCTCAGCCTTACGTAAGCTGCCTTCTTCCTTTTGACGAGAAGCTCCTCTGTTCTCATCATCCAAGGTTCCTTGACTTGACCCTTTCTTACATGTCTCAGAGGAACAAATTTGTGCATCACTCGCAACAGCTGCTCCTTAAATAATCTCCACATGTCTGCTGTGCCCTTTCTGTGGAACAATTGCTCCCAGTCTGTACTTCCCAACTCTTCTCTGATAGTGTCATAATTTCCTTTTCCCCAATTAAGTAACTTCCCTCGGTATCTGCACCTTTCACTCTCCAAGGCTATGCTATATGTGAGGCAGTTGTGATCACTTTCACCAAAATGCTCTCCCACTGCAAGATCTGGCACCTGTCCTGGCTCGTTGCCGAGCATCAAATCCAAAATGGCCTCTCCCCTCGTCGGTCTGTCTATGTACTGAGTAAAGAAACCCTCCTGAACACACTTGACAAAAACGGCCCCATCCAAACCATCTGCACTTAGGAGGTTCCAGTTGATATTGGGAAAGTTGAAATCACCCATAACAACAACTCTGTTACTTCTGCATTTTTCCAGAATCTGTTCGCCTATGAGATCTTCAATCTCTCTACTGCTATTAGGTGGTCTGTAGTAAACCCCCACTGTGGTGGCTGTTCCCTTGCTGTTTCTAACGTCCACTCATACTGACTCAGTAGACAAACCTTACTCAACAATCTTCATTTCTGTAGCTGTGATGCACTCTCTGATTAGCAATGCTACACCCCCTCCTCTTTTTCCACCCTCCCTGTTCTTTTTAAACGTTCTAAACCCTGGAACATCAAGCAACCATCCCTGCCCCTGTGAAACCCACGTCTCCATTATGGCCACAACATCGTAGCCCCAAGTAGATCGTAGATCCATGCTCTCAGTTTGTCACTCTTATTCCGGACACTCCTTGTATTAAAGCAGACACACTTTAATCGATCCCTTTGATTCATCACGTGAGAAACCTTCCTGATAGATTCAATATATCCTATCACTGTCCCTGTCTGCAACTGGCCCCCTCTCAGACATGTGGCTCCGATTCCCACCCCCTGCCAAACTAGTTTAAACTCTCCTGAATCACACGAGCAAATCTCCCACTCAGGACATTTGTACCCCTCTAGTTCAGGTGCAACCCCTCCTTCATGTACAAGTCCCATCTTCCCCAGAAGGCTTCCCAATGGTCGAGGTATCTGAAGCCCTCCCTCCTGCACCAGCCTCGCAGCCACGTGTTAAGCTGCATTCGCTGACTGTTCCTCATCTCACTATCTCCTGGCACCGGTAGCAAGCCTGAGATCACTACTCTACTCGTCCTGCTCTTCAGCTTCCAACCTAACTCTCTGTAGTCACTTTTCAGATCCTCAATCCCTTTCCTGGCTATTTCACTGCTGCCAATATGTACCATGATTTCTGGCTGCTCACCCTCCCCCTTCAGAACCCTGGCACCAGGGAGGCAACATACCTTCCGGGAGTCCCGTTCCTGATCACAAAATCTCCTGTCAACCTGTTAAACTATTGAGTCCCCTATCACTAGCGCTTTTCTATTTTCCCATCTTCCCTTCTGAGACACAATGCCAGGCTCAGTGCCAGAGACCTAACAACTATGGCTTTCCCCTGGTAGGCTGTCCCCACCAGCAGTATCCAACACGGTATACTTATTGCTGAGGGGAGCAGCCACAGGGGATCCCTGCTCTGACCGTCGGTTCCCTTTCCTCCTCCTGACAGTAACCCAGCTGTCCTTATCCTTTGTCTGAGGAGTGACCACCTCCCTGTACATCCCCTCAATTTCCTCCTCAGCCTCCCGGATGATCCATAGTTCATCCAGCTCCAGCTCCAGTTCCTTAACTCGGTTTTCGAGAAGCTGGAGTTGGATGCACTTCCCGCAGATGTAGTTGACAGAGACATGTGAAGTGTCTCTCACCTGCCACATTCTGCAGGAGGAACATGCAACTGCCCTGACATCCATATCCTGCTACTCTGAAAGCCCGCACAGAACTAAACAAAGGAAGAGAATTTAAATAAGAGAAACCTGAAAATTTACCTAGTTTACAAACTCTTAGTAAGGTTAGTAAGGTTATCTTATGTTCCTGGCAATAAAGGAATTTTCCATTAATAGAACACAGTTTTACACATGCCCAGAGTGCAAGAGCTGCCCCAGAGTTCGGAACTAACCACCTGCCAGACATCACATGATCTGTAGCTTCCTATATCAGAACAGGGAAATAGAAGTATTCAAATTTAACCAAAGGTCAACCACTGCAATGCATCAGTGAAGCAGTGTAAGCTACAAGAATAATAAACGATACAAATCAGTCCACATAGGATTAACATATTTCCACTTGTGTGATTATTGTCAGGGGTCTCCATGAATAACCTTTTTTTAAAAGCATCACAATATAATGATTGTGAGGGAGAGTGAGCCTAATTTGATGATGCAGTTCACATCTTAAGTCAAAACTAAAACCTGTTTTATTTATGCTCCATTTCATTGAGTACTGTTTATGGCACAGTTGGTCTTTAAAGTTAGTTCTCACCTCTTGCCAAATAAGTACTGAGATCATTTTTTAAAATCTTAGTCAGTCTGACAGTGTCTGTGGAAAGAGAAGCAGAGTTCACATTCTGAGTCCAGTATGACTATTCTTCAGAATTGAGTTTAAGAGCAATATTCATCTTGAAACGTTAACTCTGGTTTTCTCTCCATAAATATTGCTGGAGTTTCTCCAGCATTTTCTGTGTTTGTTTCATGTTTCCAGCATCTGTAATATTTTTCTTTTATTTGAATGTTTTCTATCTTCTTGGATACTCTTCTCCTTTGGCCTGCAACCAGATGTATAACAGTTGACTATTGACCAAGGAGCATTCTACAAGTGCTGCAGTCACATGGCAGGCCCCGAAGCACGGAGGGAACATAATTCGATATCTTCCTGCCTGACCCAAATTAGGTTCTGAGTGGGAAGGGCCAAGCTCCACCTGCTGCCAAAATCAAGCCCTTAAGTAGTCAACGAATAACTGCCAGGGCCTCATCCTTCCTGGACCATATGAGAAAGTAGTGTGCTACCCAACTAGTGTGGCCAGACAGTCATTTTGGAGGAGAGGAGCAGTGGTACTATGGGGGCTCTTGATCTTTGCATGATATAGAGTCATAGAATCATAGAGAAGTACAGAATGGAAACAGACCCTTTGGCCCAACTCGTCCAAGCCAACCAGTTATCCCAACCCAATCTCATCCCACTTGCCAGCACTTGGCCCATATCCCTCTGAACCCTTCTAGCCCAAGACCAACAGCAACTTCAAACAGCTGCCAAACAGCTTCCAAATGAAGACGACACAGCCCTCAGGATGGGCAGGATGCATTCTCAATGCTATTTCCTCTAGATGACAGATGTTGTATCACCACAGATGGAGGATGCACTGAGACACTGGAACAATGCCAACTAATTGAGCTGGACCTATGAAACTGAAGGGATAGATGAAGACTCAGGATTAGAGTGGTGCTGAAAAAGCATAGCAGATCAGGCGGCATCCGAGGAGCAGGAAAATCGACGTTCCGGGCAAAAGTCCTTCATCGGGATAGATGAAGATCCTAGCCTATTGCTGTAAAGATGACAGTTACATTAAATTGTCAGATATCAGGAAGGATTTGGCAGAAGGGAGGGGTGGTGAATGCTAAGAGCCAGCCCCTTCTGCCCTTGCTTTTCATCCCTCTGCGCCTGTCCCACTGTAAGTCACACCCTGCAGTATCCCAGCAATAGTTTGACATCTTCTGTGGGTGGTCCTCCATCCTAGATGTTCGGGGGCTGCTGTACTGACAGCAGCCATTTCCTCCACTGTGACACTGCTGAGTTCTAGAACTGCTGGCCTCTGATTGGTCAGCAACTCTTGGTGGCCAGGATTTCCCTGTCTGGGACCAAAAGCCAGTAGAAAACTCACGGGCAATCAATCAGCTACTTGGTTACTGGAGGCTTTCCCAACTTTGTGGGCTGGGTTTTTTTGTCTTTTGCAAACTATTCCATTTTGAGATTTAGTCTGAAAATGGGAAAATACCAGCCTTAATTTCTGAACTCCTGAGCATCGCTACAGATACAAATCATGACAAACAAGACAGAGATTCGCATTGATTGCACTCATTTGTCTGGCCAGGTTACACACAGCCGACAACACGGTCACAAAAACAAAATGATTCCCTCCTGAGACTAAAGCAGGTTAATACTATCTATTTGAGATCATCTGACATATAATACTCCCCACTTTATTACGATTGATCCCTATCCAAATATACTTTCTGTGACTCAGAGCTACGTTGTTCAGCCTTTTAATGGACTCTTTCTCCCTTACTGCTGAGGACCATATGTAAGAATTTGGATGAGTTTGCAGGGATTTCCTGATGAAAATAACAGCATGGGAGCATAAAGACTGTCACTAGACACAGGCAAGAAATAGGGGAAAAATAAATGGAAACAATTTCAATCACAGTACTGTCCAAAAATTAACAACATATCTAAAGATCAACTAAAAAAATTGTTAAAGCAACGTAAAATAGCTTCAAAGATTTAGAAGCTTAACTTTGAACATAGAAACACATTAGTTAACAGGCATTCATAATTAATAAGGATGTATTTCCTGCCAGGTTCAACTGTTTGCAGCATAGTCTCAGTGAGTTGGAAGCAGCGCCTTTCCCTGCTTTAAACTCACACCCACCTTCTCACTGACAAGACCAGAGGGAAATGTACTGATTGATTTTAGTATTCGTCAAAAGAAGCTCACAGTTTTGTGGAAATATGTGCAAGATCTCTGATAGGTACAATAAAGATTTGATTGCAAGCTAACTCATTTCACTAAAAGTCTCCAGCATAATGTCAAAAAACAAATTTGAAACTAATGGGGTGTTACAACCAATTCACCTCTACCTCTTGAATAAAGGGTCTTTGTCTATGTCCTGAATTGTTTGGTGTGTAATAGTCAGTCTGATTTTCAAACAGAATTATCCATATGACAATTAATTGCACATAACTTCTAAAGAGAATAAAAGGTGCTAATCTATTTAGAAAATTATGATTTTTTTTGTTAATAATTTCCATTAAAGCACATAAAATCCTTTTCTCATTTCCCCTCATTCTGAGTAACAAGTGCATCAAAAGCAGAATCCGCACATTTGGAATTTATTTCATTTTTAAAAAATCTGGATCATTAGCTTGCAAACACAATGTTCTACCTGTGTGCAGGAGATGGTGAACCTCAGTTTAAGTTTAGAGGTTGTTTATGTTAACTTATTTTCAGTTTTTGCCACTTATAAAGCAAACCTTTTGAAATATACTGAACATAATTCAGCACAATCAGAGTTTTAAGATTCAGGATTCATTGCTAGATGATAAGGATTTGAGTGTTAATTTTGAAATTAAAGCCACAGTCATTCAACAATCAATTGAATTAAGAACCAGAGATTTCACAAAGATATAATTACAGCTTATTTGGCAGACACAACTATTGTAATTGTAATGTAGCATTCTAACAATCATTTTGGAATCAAGCTCAAGAATCCCATCTTCACTCAGACAGAGGTAATAATCTTTTTGGTACTTGGTAACAAACGATTTGAGAAGGAGAACACAACCAAATAAAACATTGAGTAAATTGTGAAAAAATTTCCACTTCTTAAAGATCATCAGCAAGGCCATGTTGTGCTGTGAATATCTCCTCCTTGGAGCCAATACTGTGTTTCAGTTCCTCTCCAGGTCTTGTGGACCATGAAATGTGTGTGAATAATGTAGCCAAATAGTTTGATCAAAAACCTGTAAATCTTTTCTGTGGCAGGTGGTAACAGTGCAAATGTTCTTTGATCATCCGTACATATTTGAGTGGTACCCTTCAAACTATGGCCTCTGGTGAGAGACTAGCAATATACTTCAGAAGGAAGAAAAATTGCTGTGGGACCAGATATAAGCAAAAGCTTTATCTACTTAATTTACAATGTAGCATGGGAAGAGAAAAATGAAGGAAGAGACATGAACATATCTTGAGTATGGAGTAGAATCATGCAAAGTATGCTGGGACAACAGTCCACTTAAGGCAATACCCGACTTTCATAAATAAAATGGTCTGACCTGATGTCAGCACAGATGCAATATCTTTCCTGGCAAATCCAACTGTCTACACTAGATTAGATTACTTACAGTGTGGAAACAGGCCCTTCGGCCCAACAAGTCCACACCGCCCCGCCGAAGCGTAACCCACCCATACCCCTACATCTACATTTACCCCTTACCTAACACTATGGGCAATTTAGCATGGCCAATTCACCTGACCTGCACATCTTTGGACTGTGGGAGGAAACCGGAGCACCCGGAGGAAACCCACGCAGACACGGGGAGAACGTGCAAACTCCACACAGTCAGTCGCCTGAGGCGGGAATTGAACCCGGGTCTCTGGCGCTGCGAGGCAGCAGTGCTAACCACTGTGCCACCGTGCCGCTCACTATGAACACTGAAATAATTCATCTAGATTTGGGTTAGGCCAAAAGCCACATGACACCATGTTGTTGTCCAACAGGTTTATTTAAAATCACAAGTGTTTGGAGTGTTTGTCAGATGAGTTGCAGAAACTTGATGCCTGTGTCGATATGCACGATATTCTTCAAGATCCTGTCCACTTTGACCTGGCAATTTGTGGTGTTGATGACAGCCATGATGTGGAGGTGCCGGTGTTGGACTGGAGTGGACAAAGTCAAAAATGCCAAGACATTATGTTGTAGTCCAATGGGTTTATTTGAGATCACAAGCGTTCGGAGTGCTTTATCAGGTGACAAAGGGGCAGTGCTCTGAACGCTTGTGATTTCAAACAAACCTGTTGGACTATAACCTGGTGTCATGTGGCTTTTGACCTTGTCCCCCTCAATCCAACACAGACACCTCCACATCATAGATTTGGGTTAGCTGAAGATTAGAACAGATAGAAAGTGGAGGAAGAGCAATCCTGGGTCCTCCAACAAGAATTGAAAGTATTGAAATGTTTGTGATTGGTAGATTATTAGTTTTGTGAGATAATGACTTTAAAATTTAAAGCACAGTATTTCAGATATTGGAGAACTTCAGATCAAAAATATATGAGGTTGCACTAGCAGCTTTTAACTCAGTGTCATTATATACATTAGATTATTTAGACAAGCAATTGTGGACTGCTTTATTCTTGGAACAGAATTGGCTCTGTAGAAAAATAGAAAATGTAAGAAAGGTTACCTTTGAATATTTGATACTTTTAGTTTGCTTTGTTTGGTTTGAATAAATCATGTTATGTAATGTAAGTGTAATAACTCAGGAAGCCTGGCTAGTAAGGAACATCTTTTGTTGTTGAAAACCAAATTGGAGTCATGATTTGGAGATGCCGGTGTTGGACTGGGGTGTACAAAGTTAAAAATCACACAACACCAGGTTATGGTCCAACAGGTTTAATTGGAAGCACACTAGCTTTCGGAGCGACGCTCCTTCATCAGGTGATAGTGGAGGGCTCGATTGTAACACAGAATATATAGCGAAAATTTGCAGTGTGATGTAACTGAAATTATACATTGTCTGTTTAGCCTTTCGTCTGTTAGAATACAGTGATTTCTAACTACAGTGATCGCTGTATTCTAACAGATGAAAGGCTTAACAGACAATCAATTTTTCAATGTATAATTTCAGTTACATCACACAGTAAATTTTCGCTATAAACTCTGTGTTACAATCGAGCCCTCCACTATCACCTGATGAAGGAGCGTCGCTCCGAAAGCTAGGGTGCTTCCAATTAAACCTGTTGGACTATAACCTGGTGTTGTGTGATTTTTAACCAAAATGGAGCAACTGCTTGTGGCATATATCAGCTAGTCCCAGCCTGGGACAAACAACTCTAGACCTGCATTCACCTTTTCCCAGAAATGTATTAACACACAACCAAAACCATCATGATTTTTTTAAACTAGTAACTACCACCAATAAAATCACTCATGTATCCAGTTGAGCATTTACAAACAATGCCCATTATGGGTTGGATCTGCTTTTTAAAATTTACTTATTTTTCTGTTCAGAGACACACCTCAGCAAGTGCCTCCTGGTCCAGGAGTAGGGACACAACCACTACACCACAAGAGGACAAGTGAGAGTGGCTCATGTGAGGGGATCTAACAGGGCAGGCCATTTCTGGTTACAATGGGAACTCATACTCAACAAGCTCCATGAGGAGATGAATAAATGATTCTGTGTGTGCCTTGTTGGTTTATCACAGTAAGAATTGTACTTTTTCCATTTGCAAGATTGTTAATTATTATCCAGATATTTCTGGGGAGCCCAGCTTTCTTCAAATTCCATCTTCAATGATAATGTTATAGTGATAAAGTATCAGAGTCATAGAAATGTACAGAATGGAAGTAGACCCTTTGGTCTAACACTTCCATGTCAACCAAATTTCCTAAATTAATCAATCCCACTTGCTAGCATTTGGCCCATATCCCTCTAAACCCTTCCAATCTTCAACACAACTGAAATTTGTGCATCGTGTTAACCAGGCAGTCACACAATACAAAGCCCATGACAAAATTTGGTCTCAATAAAGGTGACACCAATGGTTGATTTTTCAAGTGATGGTGAGGCCTTGTCATAAAGCAGAAACTAACGTTGCTTTAGTCAGTGACAGGATCTAGGATGGTATATAATTCACGGTGTCAATTTGGACACTGCCCCAAGACTTGCCTGCCATATCAGAGGCAAGGTAAGTCAGTAGCTGAAGCAGAGCTGCTGGAAGCTAATGTTATGGTTGCAAGACAACAGTACAGGATTGTCATTGGTAGGATGCCCTCAAAATGGGAAAAGTGTGATCGAGGGAAGCCAGGCAAAGCAGACAGGTCTCCTTGATTGGAGTCGGTATTGAACACTGGCAGACCTCTGGTAGGGTGATAGTTGCTAGAGAATGCCCAAAAAGGAGGGCAGGGGTTACCCATTGAAACGTCACATGGATTTATCTGGCTGTCTTCCCAGGTGATGGTGGGCCCAAGCCAGGTAAGGTGCCCAAGACCACAGTAAGTAATCCTGAAGAGACCTAATGGGCTGAGCTGCCAACCTTGCCACAGCCTGCTACGTGGGATGGCAGCAGGAAGGTTTCAGGCTGCCTTCTTGATGTACTCATACTTCCACTGATGTACGGTGAGCCTGACATCAGTGGTGGGCAAGTGGTTGGACGGAATCCTGAGGGACAGGATTTACATGTATTTGGAGAGGCAAGGACTCATTAGGGGTAGTGGGCATGGCTTTGTGCGTGGGGAATCATATCTCACAAACTTGATTGATTTTTTTTGAAGAAGTAATGAAGAAGACAAAGCAGTGGACATGATCTATATGGACTTCAGTAAGGCATTCAACAAGGTTCCTCATGGTAGACTAGTTAGCAAGGTTAGATCACATGGAGTGCATGAAGAACTAGCAAAGTAGAAGACAGAGGGTCGTGGTGGAGAGTTACCTTTCAGACTGTAGGCCTGTAACCAGCAGTGTGCCACAAAGATTGGTGCTGGGTCCACTGTTTTTCATCATTTGGATGTGAACATAGGAGATAAAACCAGTAAGTTTGCAAATGACACCAAAATTGGAGGTGTAATGGATGGTGAAGAAAGTTACCTCAGAGTACAACGGGTTCTTGATCAGATATGTCAATAGGTCGAGGAGTGGCAGATGGAGTTTAATTTAGATAAATGTAAGGTGCTGCATTTTGGAAAAACAAATCAGGGCAAGACTTATGCACTTAATGGTAAGGTCCTGGGAGTATTGCTGAACAAAGACACCTTGGATTGCAGCTTCATAGTTTTTTTGAAAGTGAGTCACAGGTAAATAGGATAGTGAAGAAGTTTTTTGGCATGCTTTCCTTTACTGGACAGACCATCGGCGGGGTGGAGTGGGGGGAGAAGGGGGGAGGGTAGGAGTTAGGACATCAAGTTGCGACTGTACAGGACACTTTTGGTTAGGCCACTTTTGGAATATTTTGTGCAATTCTGGTCTCCTTTCTATCGGAAGGATACTGTGAAACTTGAAAGAATTCAGAAAAGATTGTCAGATGTTGACAGGGTTGGAGAATTTGAGCTATAGGGAGAGACTGAATAGGCTGGGGCTGTTTTCTCTGTAGCATCAGAAGCTGAGGTGTGACCTTAGAGAGGTTTGTATAATCAAAAGGGTTATGGATAGAGTAAATAGACAAGATCATTTCCCTGGAGTGGGAGAGTCCATAACCACAGGGCATAGATTTAGGGTGAGAGAGGAAAGATTTAAAAGGGACCTAAGGGGCAACTTTTTCACCCGGAGGCTGGTGCGTGCATGGAATGAGCTGCCGAGGAAGTGCTGGAAGCTGGTGCAATTGCAGCTTTTAAAAGCCATCTGGTTGGGTATATGAATAGGAAGGATTTAGATGGAAATGGGTCAAGTGCTGGCAATTGGGACGAGATTAGGTTAGGATATCTGGTCAGCATGGATGAGTTGGACTGAAGGGTCTATTTCGACACTATACATCTCTATGACTCTATGACTCAACCATATCCATAACTGTTGTCACGGTAAACATAGGAACTTTCTATTGGGGACCTTGAATTTGGAGTTACACCCATATGAAAAGAAAATCAGTATCCATGGTTATACACGGAGCTCTGCTTATTCTTTTTGAACTGAATGATTGTTGATTGTACATACTCTAAACAGGAAATGCTGTTAAATTGACCAATTAGGACACTTCAGAAGGTTGGTTTTATGTAATTCCAGATTGAATAAGCATGCTGCTTGTGGCTTTTCCCTAATTTTGTGTAATTAGACTGTAACTTAAACTTTCCAAGTTCATTTTGTGTGTTTCTGGCTGCCTTTCTAGACCCAAGCATATCCAGTTTCAGCTTTGCTCTTTTTTTAAAGATTCTTTTTATTTAAGCCTCTTGCACTCCATTCAATTCTCATGACTCTTGTCACTCCTGCACTCTTTGACATTCTTCCCTACCAATTCCTTATCCCTTCAGTATTCCTCAACCTTCATGCTCTGTTACTTCCATCCCACACTCCTTCCATCTAACCAGCCAGCTCATTGAGGTAGTTGATACTAGCCCATGGAAAAGCTTGCCTTAATTTTCACATCCTAAACTGTCATCAATCTGGGCACCCAAAGCTTTGGCTTGGGGGTGAATCAATTTGTTGTGGAAATTGCTGGCCGTGTTAGCATTAATTGCCCATCCTTATTTGCCCTTGAGGAGGTGATGGTAAGCTGCCTTCTTGAATTGTCACCTTGGCAACTTTGTCATTATCTAGTTACAATTGTTGGTACATTCAGTTTTTTTTTCCTCTCAGTCACTTTCTGCCACTTTCTGACGATCATTTCAATACTACTAATTCCCTCTCTTACTTTGTATGAACTCGTTTATATTCCACACCATTCTACATTTGATGCCTTGTTTCTATTGTTTTATTTAAAACCCTCTTTACTTCCTTAGTTATGCAATTTTTAAGAACATGCCCCAGCATTGGCCCAACAGAGACCCCATTTTGGGTGCCAATGGCCCATGAACAAGGAACCATTTTCCCATATCTATCATCGATCTGGCCCTCTAACTATGTACCCTATGCCAATTAGCATGTAGCTCAGGTAATAATTTAGTTTCAATTTTGAGCCTAGATCCTTATAACGTCCCTGACGAACTTGATTCCTACTTCTACCTATGTCATGGCTACCAAGGTGGATCATGACGATTGTATCCTCCTATCTCACTGCAACTTCCTTTCCAGCACTGAGCAGGTGTCCTGCCATTTGCAATGGCTAGCAACACAGTCATTTGGACTCTTATTCGTTGCTGGAGAGAATGGTGTTAATCCCCTTCACTATACTCTTTTTACTATATTTCTTGTTGCTCCCTCTACCCTGAATAGCTTTATATTAGATCCCCTACAGTGTGGAAACAGGCTTTTTGGCCCAACAAGTCCACACCAACCCTCTGAAGAGTAACCCACCCAGACCCATTTCGCTCTGACTAATGCACCAATCCACCTGACCTGCACATCTTTGGACTGTGGGGGGAAACCAGAGCACCGGAGAAAACCCACGCTGACACGGGGAGAACATGCAAACTCCACGCAGACAGTCACCCAAGGCTGGAATTGAACCTGGGTCACTGGCGCTATGAGGCTGCAGTGCTAATCACTGAGCTACCGTTATGCCCCTTGAACCACAGTGGTAAAAAACAAGAACTGCAGGATGCTGGAAACCAGATTCTAGATTAGAGTGGTGCTGGAAAAACACAGCAGTTCAGGCAGCATCCGAGGAGCAGGACCACAGTGCCAATGTCAGTTTGCTCATCAACCTTGCAGCCTGGCTTTCACCCAAACAGTTTAGATGATTTCAAACCTATTGGACAATTGCAGAAAGTGACACTTCTGCTCTTTTGTCCTCTAGGTCCCCTTATCTGTCTCACTCACAGTCACACACTCTTGTTGTTGACCACTGACCAATTAGAAAACTCTATTCCAAGTAATGTGACTGGCTTCTGGCACAAGGAATCCAAGGAACGTACCCACTTCCAGTTACATCTTCATGCTCTGTTAGCATATGGCAGCCGTGATTCCTTTGGATCACAATGGTATCCAGGAGCTCCCACATGCTGCACAGCATCCAAACTCCAATTCTTAATGAATTTTAATTAGTTTTATAATTATGTTCCTCTTTAGCTTTTCTTACCTTTACCACTATTTTGTATACTATGGTAAAACTTAAGAATAAAGAAAACCTTAAAGTCACCAACCAGCGAGCTCTTATCTCGGTCATAGAGTAAGATCCAATTTCAATCAGCTCCAATGAATCTAGTTCTGTCTGTGTTCTCACCTTGCCTGCCCATCTTGGTGCTGACGATTGGATGTCTTGTTTTCTGCACGTTTCCCACTCCTCCTGATGGAGCTGACCTCCAGTCCTGGGGTTGTCACTTCACCTGCTTGTCTCCACTTTCCTTATGTATCTGGCTCAATGGAAGAAAAAGGTCTATTGTCAAATTAACTTACATCTGCACATCCATAATTGCAGCTATCTAGCCTTTGGTGTTCTATTTAACACAATATTCCTGTAGCTACTGATTTACTCAACCACACTCTTACTTGTATCACTGATATACTGCCCCCCCCTCCCCCCCCCCAAAGATATATTACCCTTTTCCATTCAGGTTTTTCCCCCAGCATAGCCATTATCTTTGATCCTTTAGGTCTAAGTAACACAGACTTGAAAGGATTTGGAGAGCAAATGGTCTAACCATCCATTAAGGTAGTTTTTTAGAAATGATTTACAATTCATTATTTTTAAATCAATAATTCCTAAGAAAACTTTAGGTTGAAAAGGTGAATGTGGGAGTAAGATGAGGTTGAATTAAGTTAGAATATCACTGGGGATATAGCAAACCACTTACAAAAGTTTGTCATGAGGTTAAATTAATTGAAAATGAGCTGAAGTTACAGTAATTTTAGAAAATGACAAACTTTACAAGTAATTATCTCTGCTGAACCATCCTGATGCTTCTTGTAAAAAGATTGCAAAATAACAGGCTATCAAAGAAATTTATTAAAATATCATCTTATAAAAATTTGTTAATATAGATCACAAAATCAAAGTAAAGATAGACTATTTTACAAAGCCATAAGAATTTAAACAATTCATGAACCATGTGGCATTAAGATGTGAAAGTTTGCTTTTGTAGGGACTATATTTTCCATTAGGCTTTCATTTGCTGATAAATATTTATGTCACTATTATGTTGCTTTTCTTGACTCAGTATTAATGGTGCATTGTAAGTTCAATATATTCCATGATTACATACATTTCTTCTGCAACTGGTTCAGGTTTGGACGTCTTTATGCAAGACCCATAAGTTTAAAACTAACAGCTACTTTAAGACACTTGACTGATCCAGCAATCCTTTTATTCTATTAGACTCTTAATACACATCTGTAAGTGTAATTTATGATTGCTACAATTTTCAGTCCCATTTTTCACTTAATAAATTATGGTGGAAAAAGCATATCACTTTGAATAATTCCATAGTCACCTGAAATTGCACAACTCAGAGCTATATTCAAGCACTAATTTGGAGAAAAAATGTTCAACACCATTCTTCAGTTTCTAACTGATAAATGCTGGACTAGAACTTCTCATAATTTAAATGTCACTTTTTGGTACTTTCAGTCTAACTTGATAAGATGTGTGCATCCAAAATGTCTCTTTGTCCAGTCTTTGGCAATTGCCTGCAGAAGTTACCTGTTAACAGTTATTCCATTTCCTGCTCTCACTGCTTGAGACCGACAGATTGAAAACAACACTGGTACATTTAATGAATATCCATGATCATTGATTGGCTGCAGGCAGTGAGAATGAACTTAAAGGGAGTCTTCTTTGGAACGTGAAATTGCTCAAATCAATTCATTTACTCGGTGCTATTACTTTCAGCTAAACCTCGCTGTTTGTTTAAGTGTCATTCTCTGGGTTTTTGGCTTCTGTCTATCACCTGAAACTATTTCACAGGAGAGACAATGCAATGGCCATTCAGCATTTCCCTTCATTTTCTCTGCGTTGAGGAAGAGGAGGGGAAATAGAGTCATAGAGATGTACAGCATGGAAAGAGACCCTCCGGTCCAACTCATCCATGCCGATCAGATATCCTAACCTAATTTAATCCCATTTGCCAGCACTTGACCCATATCCCTCTAAACCCTTCCTATACATATACCCATCCAGATACCTTTTAAATGTTGTAATTGTACCAGCCTCCATCACTTCCTCTGGCAGCTCATTCCATACATGCACTCTGCATGAAAAAGTTGCCTCTTAGGTTCATTTTAAATTTTTCCCCTCTCACCCTAAACCTATGCCCTCTAGTTCTGGACTCCCCCATGCCAGGAAAAGGGCCTTGTCTATTTATCCTATCCAATATTTCAAAAGTGGCCTAACCAATGCCCTGTATAGCTACAACATGATCTCACAACTCCTAAACTCAATGCTCTGTCCAAGAAAGGAAAGCATATCAAACACCTTCTTCATTTGTCTTATCTACCTACCACACAACTTTCAAGGAACTATGAGGCTGCACTCTAAGGTTTCTTTGTTCAGCAACACTCCCCAAGACCTCACCATTAAGTGTATAAGTCCTGCTAAGATTTGCCTTTTCAAAATGCAGCACCTCACATTTATCTTAATTAAACTCCATCTGCCACTCCTCGGCCTGTTGGCCCATCTGATCAAGGTCCTGTTGTAATCTGAGGTAACCTTCTTCGCTGTCCACTATACCTCAAAGTTTGGTGTCATCTGCAAACTTATAACCATACCTCCTATATTCGCATCCAAAGCATTTATATAAATTACAAAAAGCAGTGGACCCAGCATCGATCCTTGTGGCACACCACTGGTCACAGGCCTTCAGTCTGAAAGGCAACACTCCACCACCACCATCTGTCTTCTACCTTTGAGCTGAAGGAGCCCTTCCTTCAGCTCGAGGGTAGAAGACAGAGGGTGGTGGTGGAGTGTTGCAGACCATCAGACAGCAGTGGATGCATCCAGCACCCCCTCACAGATACAAGCATCCATACAAATTTTAAAAACAGCATTTTAAGATTTGGAGATGCCGGTGTTGGACAGGGGTGTACAAAGTTAAAAATCACACAACACCAGGTTATAGTCCAACAGGTTTAATTGGAAGCACACTAGCTTTTGGAGCGTTGCTCCACTATCACCTGATGAAGGACCGACGCTCTGAAAGCTAGTGTGCTTCCAATTAAACCTGTTGGACTATAACCTGGTGTTGTGTGATTTTTAGCTTTTTAAGAGACAGTGGTGAAGTGATAACATCACTAGACTAATAATTCAGAACCCAGGCGGAACGTTGCGGAGACAAGGGTTTGAATAGGATGATGAAATTTGAATTTAATAAAAATCTGGATTCAAAACCTAGCATAATGGTGACTATGTAACCATTATTGGTTGTGGTCAAAACCATCTGTTTCTTTAATGTCCTTTAGTGAAGGAAATCTCTTATCGTTATCTGGTGTGGCCTACCATTGGATCCACAGCCACAGCATTGCGCTTGACCCTGGGATTATTAGGGATGGCTAATAAATAGCCAGAAACACCCATGTCCCATGAATGAATAAAAACGTTTCACTTTGAGCTCAGGAATGCACTATAGTTAAGAATGCTGTGAGACAATATAGATGCTGTGCATGTGATTCTATGACTCTAAGTGGCACAGTTTTGACAGTGTCGATAAAAGTTACTGCAGTCCTCGGCCTTTGTGCCTGAGAGTTATTTCAACCTGCTCTTGATGACATTTACAACATTAGCCCTGACACTGATGCAGTAGTTGACCAATGCATACACTTCCCTATGGACCATGATTTGCAGTGCACCTTTAGGGGGTGACAGGATGTTAGTGACTGAATACCACACTGCCACACATACACCTTTTTACAAAGCAATAAACTTCCTCAACAATGGGCTTGTACTCAATGATAACAAATACTTTTCATTGATGGAAGTACTTGCTAGTGAGGAGTAGCAATATGGTTGATGCTAATTAGGGTCCCCTGAGATGGCCTTCAAAGCCAGTCAATTTTCTCAAGAACAATTCTAATGGGTAATAAACAAGGGCCTTGTAAGCAATGCCCACATCCTGTGAAGGAACAACAAAGGTCACCATACTTTGTGGTATGTTCTCCATACCAGTGCTGTTTACAACGCAGACATATTTCTGTTGATTCCTTGGCATGTTGGACTCACTTGTGAAACAGATCTTGGTCCTGGTTCAATTGCCTAGAGCTCCAGATTAACATCTATTGGATGAGGCACAGAGTGTAACCTTGATTATCATGGAATTTGGAGTTGGCATTTCAGAAATCATGCTTCAGCTACTTTGACAGACCTGAGGAGCTCGGCTGTCCACTACAGTTGAAGAGCATGGGTGTGTTTCTGCACCTCAAATGCTGTGTATATTGCTATTTGAAAGAGACTCCTCAACTCTCCTCAGAAGAAAAAGGAAAGCACAGTACAGCTAGGCCATCAAGAAAGAGGCAGTTGCACAAGGCAACCCTCTGTGAGCTGCAAAATACCTGTGAGTACAGCTTGTAAGGGAAACACTTTCTTAAGTGCTACCTGTGGCCTCTGTGCAAAATGTCTTGCCACCCTAAACTCCATTTGATGTAACTACAACTTAAAAACTTTTGGTTCTCCCACACAACTCTCATGTCTACTGATTTGGAAACAATTTACAAGTTATTCTCCAAGGTGTTCTCCCGTCTTGCCAAAAACTGGTTCCTATTACAACATCTGTTCCAACAGCCTATTAAATTATAGAGCTCTCAGCGACCTCCTGTCACTTATTTTTGTTTGCGGCCATACGTCCTCTCACGAACCCTAGTCCTAAACTCCAGTTTCATGCATAGTTGATTTGTTTGGTTGTCTGGAGGGTTTGAGCTATTGGGAGAGGCTGAATAGACTGGGGTTTTATTTCCGTGAAGTGCCGGAGACTGAGGGGTGACTTTATCGAGGTTTATAGAGTGAACAGCCAAGGTCTTTTCCCCAGGTTAGGGGAGCCCAAAACCAGAGGACATAGATTTGAAAAGGTACTGAGATGTAAGTTCTTTTTTAGAGGGTGGTGCCGGTATTGAATGAGCTGCCAGAGAAAGTGGTGGAGGAGGGTACAGTTTACAGCATTTAAAAGGCATGTGGGTAGGTATGCAAACAGGAAGGGTTTAGAGGGATATGGGACAAATGCTGACAAATGGGACTAGGTCAGATTGGGATGTCTGGTGGGCATGGACGTGTTGGAAATTGCACGATGCTATGACTCTATGACTCTATGACCTCCTTCATTTGGTGCTAAATAATTGTTATCCCCCTTGGAATCATTATTCTTGTTACTGCACTACCTCCCTGTCCCTTTAAACTGTTTTAGCACATTCAAAGTTGCTGAATTATTGGTTCCCAGCCCAAAACAAAAGCAAACTCAGTAACAGTGCTGGAAAGTGAGTCTTGTATATGATAAGAACCAGGTAAGGGATTTCTTTCACACCAAACATGGCAAAAATTTGGAACACTATCCCTATAAAAAGCGAGAGATATTGTGGCATTTGAAGTTTTCAAGACTGAGATGAGTCTTTGTTGGATAAGTTTATCGAGGGATACAGAATTGTTTTTCAGATCAGACATGAACTAACTGAATGGCAGAACAGGCTTGAGAAACTAAATGATCTACTGTGCTAATATTCCTGTGTTCCTGACAAAAGATATTGGGATTACAAAGAGCTCCCCCATGACTGTTCCCCCAACTGCCCCTCCAAATGCCAAGTCAACAGAATTACAATAAAAACACGAGCAAATTGTGTACAAAAAAAAGTGCAAAATGTTGGCTTATCTTTATAGTTGAAAGAACAATTAACTTGGCTTACAAAGGTACTCATTCCTGATGAAGGGCTAATACCCGAAACGTTGATTCTCTTGCTCCAAGGTTGTTGCCTGACCAGCTGTGTTTTTCCAGCACCACACATTTTGACTGTGATCTCTGGCATCTGCAGTCCTCACTTTCTCCTGACAAGTGTACTATAACCGATTTTGCTATTTTCACCTTTGCTTATGAAGCTAGCAACCAAACAGACCCAACTCACAATCATTCATAAACACCATGATATAGGGCTGAATTTTCCCAGCCCCTGAACAACTTGGGCAATGGTGACTCAGTTAAAAAAAAATAATGATATCAGTAAAGTGAAACTCCCGATGTTGGAACATAAAGTCCAATTTTCCACCCAAGGCTTGAATGGCAAGATGAGAATCTCACTAAAGAGCAGCAGAAAGTCTTTTTGCAGGAGTTAACTTCTCAGTATTGCCTGTTTTTGCCTCATTTATATGACGTTTACTATTCTCCCACACATGGCAGAGAGGAAATAAATAGCAACAATTCTGAACACGACTGTCCGAGTGGCCACTTAGCGACTGCAGTTCGCCACTTGCTCCTCTGGGCCAATAGTCCCCGACACCTCTGGGCAAACTCCACAGGGTGATGATGTCCTGCTGTCCCAGCTTTCCAAAGATTGGATTCAGACATGCACCAGCCTCACCACGTCATTGTGGCATATCTCCAACTCATTCCGAATACAGTTTTCCACTGAATACTATACTTTGGACCACACAGCCAGTTTCATTGTAATGTTGCTGCCCGAGTACATTGTGTGCATGGAAAGACACTCACGTCACGCATTGAAGTATGGTATAACTCAGGACTATTTGCTAGCTTTTTCTGTGCTATCTCACTTTGTGCCTATTTGGATGCTCAAAGCATCTTGCCTTATCCTATCCTTTTTGCTGCCTCATTCGGAACTGAAGGGCTGACAGTACTGTAGCATGCCTTGTTGTTTAGTGCAGATGGGAACATAGACAGCTCATCATGTCTGGAGCAGTGATCAGTTAAGAGGAGGGACATGTTGCTGAACGGCACCATGCTACGTCAATGTGACACCCACAGTCATTTACACGGCAAACACACATTTGCATCACTGAAATGGTCTTACCTCTAATGAAAGTAGTCCTCAGTCAAGTAAAAACAACTGTCATCAGCCAGGGCATCCCAGCATAACAAGTCAAGGGTAGGGGTTACTTTTAGTCCAGGTCCTTGGATATGGTCATTCGACTACTTAGGGTAGTCGGGATCAGGGGTTCGCTATCATTAAAGTCTGGGTGTGGGACATAGTCAGTCCTGCAGGTCCAGTGCAAACAGTTAAGAGATTAGCAATAACTCATAGTCAAGGAAATCGGTCAAGGGTTTGGTCACTCCTTAGTCTTTCCAAGTCAGTCGGAGGGGTGTGACCCATGAGCAATGACAAGATGTTATGCAACATTGAGAATTAGGGAAGGACACACTCTCCTTTAGATAGGGTTCTAACACGGTCTAGTGCTGAGGATGGATAGCTTCATCCTTGTAGCTGCAGTTACAATGACATTCCATCAGGCAGGTGATGATGTAAAGCATTTTCTGGATTAGTGGTGCTGGAAGAGCACAGCAGTTCAGGCAGCATCCAAGTAGCTTCGAAATCGACGTTTCGGGCAAAAGCCCTTCATCAGGAATAAAGCCTGAAGCATGGAGAGATAAGCTAGAGGAGGGTGGGGGTGGGGAGAAAGTAGCATAGGGTACAATGGATGAGTGGGGGAGGGGATGAAGGTGATAGGTCAAGGAGGAGAGGGTGGAGTGGATAGGTGGAAAAGAAGATAGGCAGGTAGGACAAGTCCAGACAAGTCATGGAGACAGTTACTGAGCTGGAAGTTTAGACCTAGGGTGAGGTGGGGGAAGGGGAAATGAGGAAACTGTTGAAGTCTACATTGATGCCTTGGGGTTGAAGTGTTCCGAGGCGGAAGATGAGGCGTTCTTCCTCCAGGCGTCTGGTGGTGAGGGAGTGGCGGTGAAGGAGGCCCAGGACCTCCATGTCCTCAGCAGAGTGGGAGGGGGAGTTGAAATGTTGGGCCACGGGGCGGTGTGGTTGATTGGTGTGGGTGTCCCGGAGATGTTCCCTAAAGCGCTCTGCTAGGAGGCGCCCAGTCTCCCCAATGTAGAGGAGACCGCATCGGGAGCAATGGATACAATAAATGATATTAGTGGATGTGCAAGTAAAACTTTGATGGATGTGGAAGGTTCCTTTAGGGCCTTGGATAGAGGTGAGGGACGAGGTGTGGGCGCAGGTTTTACAGTTCCTGCGGTGGCAGGGGTAAGTGCCAGGATTGGAGGGTGGGTTGTTTGGGGGCGTGGACCTGACCAGGTAGTTGCAGAGGGAACGGTCTTTGCGGAAGGCGGAAAGGGGTGGGGAGGGAAATATATCCCTGGTAGTGGGGTCTGTTTGGAGGTGGCGGAAATGTCGGCGGATGATTTGGTTTATGCGAAGATTGGTAGGGTGGAAGGTGAGCATCAGGGGCGTTCTGTCCTTGTTACGGTTGGAGGGGTGGGGTCTGAGGGCGGAGGTGCGGGATGTAGATGAGATGCATTAGAGGTCATCTTTAACCACGTGGGAAGGGAAATTGCAGTCTCTAAAGAAGGAGGCCATCTGGTGTGTTCTGTGGTGTAACTGGTCCTCCTAGGATCAGATACGGTGGAGGCGGAGGAATTGGGAATACGGGATGGCATTTTTGCATTAGAGGTAGGGTGGGAAGAGGTGTAATCCAGGTAGCTGTGGGAGTCGGTGGGTTTGTAAAAAATGTCAGTGTCAAGTCGGTCGTCATTAATGGAGATGGTGAGGTCCAGGAAGGCAGCAGAATACTTATGAATGCAACATGTCATTTCCAACAGAGTGTCACCCATATGCCCTTGAATGCTTTTCTTTTTCCATGTCTCCCTCACTGTGTTTCCTGTAAAGAGCTTTTGTGACTGGTGGTGATTAAGCTGGTGCATAGTGGAACTTTGAATGTGATGCCAGTGGTGGAATGCTCAGAGGAATCCGGTTGTGGAAAGTAATTCTGTTGCTAGTGACTGTAAGAGTGGTACTGTAGAAATGTGGTGCACATATGGTGTGGCAAACTGCAGAGTACTGCATGAGATAACTCGCTAAACCTCCTGGAAAAATAACCACAAATCTCCCCGAAGCTGACACTCCTTAGCCAACTTTCAGTTTCTTCACTCGTGACTCGATTTTGCCAATGTACCTCACTGTTCGTCATTCAGTGGAGATCTTCACCCAGAATTAAAGAGGTGCTGACATTGAGAAGGAGCAGGTGAATATTTAGCTATACCCTTTATTATTGCTCAATCAGATATGTATTTTACAACAGAGACATAGATCAGATAAGCAAATATCTTTGATAACTTTGCCAGCTTTAGAGAAGGTTGAGCTGCCTTCAGTGTTACTTTGTCAGTAGCAATTAGTATGATTGCTGTGCCCATCTTCAGTGCATGTCGTTCACTTCAGAAAGCTCAATCGTCAAAATCCTTTATGTTTTGAGCAGACCTCACAGGCAACACTTGCAATGATCAAGGGATTAAGTAATTATACTTCGTTTCCTTAGAACACCTGCCTGAACAGCAACAGCAAACAGGAATCTTGTGGTATTAAAGCAAGTCTCTACTTCCGAAGCTTAAAAAAACTGCTGCATAAAGGGATCATCATATTCAGACACTCAGTCACAAAGGCGGACCAACTTGCAAGTGGATAATCAGCCCAAATCCCACAAAGAATAAGAAAAAGCTGAAAAGAAAGAGCAAGAAGGTGATGTAATGGCCAAGTCACGGTTAGGTAGCATTGTGTAATGTATGTTGGATAAATACTAAAGCAAATGTTCCATCTTGAACAAAAGATTTGTCACTGGTGCTGATTAGGACAAGGCGGCAGCATCAGATCTACTGAACCTGTTTCTTTATGGATAAGCAATACAAGACTGAACATCGCACTGACTTGGACTTGCTGCTGTTTTGTGCAACACAAAAGGGCAGGAATTTTTCCCTGACCAAAACTGCACCCAGGAGCAGTCCTGTGAAAGCAGGCATGAAACCAACCTGAACTCAGATTCCACATGTCATGAATGTTTTTGGAGCCCATTGTGCCCCTTGGGCAATTCTCACCTTTATGCAGAATAATATTGAATAGCTTGTTCTAGAAAGCTCAGATCAAGGATATGTGACTGACTGAAGTTTTCAACAGGAAGAAAAGGTTCTCAATAAGAGTGTGCTCCATGTTCAAATCACTTCAAGTGTAGAATACTGCTTAGAAAACCCAGATAAACTAAAATTAACAAACTGTTTAATATCATTATAAACTGTTATTTTCAATCAAGATGTAAAACTCTAGGACTGTTAAAGACACTGGAAGGTATTGAGTAGATTTAAACGTGCACTAAATTTACCATCAGTCTCAAAGCAAGATTTTGCTTAAAACAATTATTCAGCTTTTCTAAGCTAGATCATTTTGAAAATATCCTGATTGTGGTTCAGAATGAGTGACCACAAAATTGCAACAACGCAGAATAAGGCCTAGGTATCAGCACCAGCTTTTTGAAGAAGCAATTCACCTTGTGTCATTCCCCTGTTTTCTCCCCTTAACTTTGCATATTGCTCCTTTTAAACAAAACAGTTACACTGCCTTTTATTGAACTTGCTACCAGCATACTACCAGGCAGTGCATTCCAGATCTTAACTACTACTGCATAGAAAAGGTTTTCTCTCATATCACTTTTGCTTCTTTTGCCAATTACTTTAAATCTGTGCCTTCTCATTCTCGGTCCTTACATGAGTGTGAACAGTTTGTCCTGAGCTCCTTGGTCCAAACTCCTCAAGGTCTTGAAAACCCTTATCAAATCTAAAAAATTGCTGTGTGTATGAAAATGTCCCATCCTTATTAGATTCTGCTTTACCCTGTTTATTTTTAAACTTGTGTTGTACTGCTAAAAGTGATGCTGAATCAGCCACATTTCTGAGAAACAGAATCCAGAAGTTAAGCGCTATCCTGTCTATTGGTCTTTGGTGAGGAAAGCAATGCCACTGTCATGCAAACTAACTTCTAGAGCTTTTTAGCAGCCTTCTATGGCTAGTGAGACTTCATAGCTGTAAAAGTTACAGGATCGTCAATTCTGCCTAATCATTAGTACTCCCAAAATAAGCGGGGAGATCGTCTGAGTAATTTCTGCATTCCAAGTTTTTCTTTTAAAAAAAGATTCATTTGACATTAGTTCATTCCATGATTTCTAGAGCAAACCACCGAGGTTCTCAGTGTTGTTATCTTTTGGTGTTAAAATGCACATTGCCCAATGCCCAAGACCAAAAAGCCATTGTATTCAGGCCGATCCCAAAATAAAATGCAACTTCATTGCAGCTACCAATTGTAATTGGTGTTTTAATCTTTTTGGAACCAACTACAATCAGTGATAAAAAGCAAGTCAATTACAAAGGGTCAGAATATTTTCTAAAATACTACTGGGAACCTAAGCTAGGAAATAGGTTCCTCGTTTACACATGTTAGATACCCAATTCCTGTTTAGACACTTGGACCTTTTCAGGCCTCCTCAGGACACAGGACAATGCTCCTTAAGTAAAACCTTTTTACAGTGGCATTAAGGTTTAATTGGGCTTGTCCAGAGTATGTTAATTGAAATGTACATGCTCTCACATATAGATCTATGAAGGCATGTGTTGATGCATTGGCACATGAACTTAAACATCACTATTATCTTGCTGTCTTGTGACAGTTCTCGTAATCTATTTATTTAGATTATGTGTTCACAGATGTTATTAAATGCACTTGTTTGCTAAATTATTAATTGGCTATCTTTTTTAACCTAGGTTACTGACACAAGCTTTATTTTCTAAATCAGCAACTCCTACATCTGATCTTTAAAACCAAGATTTTTTAATGGCAAATAAATCTGAGACTGACGCCTGTGTGTACCACAAGTGCTCTGAGCTGAATTCCGACCAGGCATCCCTGAACTCTTTTTTTGCTTCTTTCAAGGCAATAATTCCTGTTGATTCCACTGTTTTTCACAATCGCTTCCTGCATTCTTCCGCATCCCCTTTAGATATCTTGCATGTTTTCTGTTTTAATGCCCTCTTTCCAACCATCCTCAAAAATTCTTTGATGGAATACAGATCTGATTGGCATGACCATCATTTGTTGTCCTTAATTATCCTTAAGCCAAGTGGTTTGCTTGGATGCGAGCATCTAAGAGTCAACCACATGGTTGGGGGTCAATACAGAAGATTTACTTCCCTAAAGGGTATTTGTAAACCGGATGAGTTTTCAGTTTGTTGATGATTGTTTCATGGCCATCCCAGATAACTGAGTCAAACCCACAACCCTGGCATTAACCTGGGTTTTTGAATTACGAGTCCAGTGACATTATTTCTACACCACCATATCCCTTATATATATAAATATATATGTCTACTGTACATATATATGCATTAACTTTAAATCTTTTAATTTTACATTCATATTCTATTTCACATGTTGTAAATTGTATTGATGTATATCGTAATTGTATTAAATAAAAAGTATTGAAACAAATAATAACATGCTGTATCCTACTTCCAACATTCTCTTCAAATCTAAGAATAGGTTGTAGAGTCATAGAAGATGCACAGCACGGAAACAGACCCTTCAGTCCAACTCGCCAGATATCCCAAGTAATCTAGTCCTCTTTGCCAGTACTTGGCCCATATCGCTTTTAACCCTTCCAATTCACGTATCCATCCAGATGCCCTTTAAATGGTTTAATTGTACCAGCCTCCACCACTTCCTCTGGCAACACATACCATGCATACACTTTGCCCAAAAAAGTTGTCTCTTAGGTCCCATCTCATCGAAACTTATATCCTCCAGTTCAGGACTTCCCCACCCCAGGGAAAAGACCTTGTCTATTTACCGTATCCATGCCACTCATGGTTTTATAAACCTCTATAAGGTCATCCTTCAGCCTCCAACACTCCAGGGAAAAGCACTGTAGCATTGAAGAAATTCATCTAGCCCATCATATCCATGCTCGCTCTCTACAAGAATAACTCAGCTAATCCCACTCTCTGCATATCAGAGGAGCTCTGCATTTTTTTTATCTGTTTAGATAATCATCCAAGTCTTAGAATTCAATCTGCGTCCACCATACTCTCAGGCAATGCACACGAGATCTGCGTCACGTACTTTGTACAGAAGTTTGTTTTGAAGGTCTTAGCTTCAATCTCCAAATAAGGGTCTAGAAACTGTCAGGAATAGTTATACCCATAAATGGTGTTTGTTGTATTTTAAAGGAAAGCAATACCTGTGTATATGTAAAGATTATCACGAAAGAGAAGCATTTACTTTAGGGAAGGATAAGGTGTTAGCAAGACGCTATTTAGGATTGCAGTATTTTATGCAGCACAAGGATTATTTCAACTAGCCACTTTGTAAATGCTGAAACAACAAATCCACTGGAAATGTCTAGTTTTTATACAAGAAATGAATGCCCGTTGTTTACATGCTGGCATTTCATATCTGAGTCAAACACAATCATCAGCAATGTTTTATTTACTCTGTGTCTTTGTGGAAGAGAATAACAATTTGAAGGTTAAAGTGCTTTAATTTTGGCAAAACAACAAGGTTTATAGTGATTAATACAACATGTGGCCAAAAAAAAGCTTTAAGTACTAAAGAACAAAGAGATTAAAAACAATTTACATCCAAGTCTATGTGATATTTTGTGGTAAATCACTTACTACATTATATTACAGGGTAGGACATTAGTATACTACTATTGGCATACAAATATTGTTGATATCTCACAACAGTTTTTAATTCCTGTAACCACCAATGCAGCATCCTCGATTGAATGCCTCTTTCTTGCATCAAGATGAACAGATCTACTAACAGCTGTGGGACAATAGCTTAGCCTAATATTATTTCCTGCTCACCGTCAAGCCAAGAAACCAGGCCAGTTTCAATACAAAGCACAACACAGCATGCCAGGGGTAGCATCAGGCACACCTTACAATGGTCTATCAACTCTAATGAAGCTGTAACACAAGGCTAGCTGGATGCTAAAGAGCCAAAGCAGCTGGTGATGGACAGAACTTTGCAGTACTGGGCAGATCTAGAACTAATTTCCAATAAGAATGGCAGTGGGCAACTGGCAACAAATAAACAACACCAGAATTTATCATGGTGGAACCCAATTTGTGACTAACTGAGTCAAGGTTAAGTGGTTTCCAAGTGTCTTCAGGCAAAAGATTTGAATTGACCTCTTGTTAAACTGTCCACAATCTGTTATCCAGCAGATTAGGTTCACCCCACATGAAATGTAGAAACAGCTAGGTGGATAAATCACAGCAAAACCTGTTAGCCCTTACAAAATGAGTTGTAGTGCTGAAAATCTTTGCAATCGAAGTAGTTGTTCCTCAGCCAAGTTATTCCAGTAGCACTATGAATGGGCATCCAACTAATAATGAGGAATAGTAATCAGCTATGTTGTAGCTAAAAAGGAGACAAATCTAAACTGGCATTTACCACCTTCTCAGTCTGCTCCCAATCATCAATCGAGAGCTATAAGGAGTTATCAACAGAATTATTAACTAACTCCCACAACCTGCTCATCACTATAATGGAGTCTATACTGATCCTGCTGTGGATAAAAATGTAAATGTCAGAATTTAAATGAAAGTAGTCCTCTTGAAATCAAGGAGCAACTGACCATGTTTGACAGAGGAGAGTCCTAGAAAGTCTTGACTCAATGGAGGTCAAGGAGAAAACCAATCTATGGTGAGATGACACCTGGTTGCTCTCTCTGTAACTACCATTAGCCCTACAATACTGCACCGTCTCTGCATTCTTCCAATTTACTTTCTGTTGCTCTATTCTGTTCTTCTGTTGGAATAGTATTTTCACTGAACTAGTAGACCAGAAACCCACGCTAATATTCCATGGACATGGTTCAAATTCCATTTAATTAAATGGTGAAATTTTAATTCAAATAATAAATCTGGAATTAAAATCTAGTCTAATGGTGTCACTCAAAACATTCTCGATTGCTGTAAACCCCTACCTGCCCACTAATGTCTTTTCGAGAAGAAAATCTGACATTCTCACCTAGTCTGGCTTATACGTGACTCCAAATCGATAATAATGTGATTGACTCAATTGTCGTCTGAAATGGCCAAGCAAGCTATGGAGTTGTATTCTATAATTACACAGATAAAAATAATATAATTTGATGGAAACACCAGAGACAATAACAGCACACACAGTCTGCAAAGACTTGTCACACAGAGCCTGACTTGTCACATTTGCAACAGCCTGACATTATCTGTAACATAGGACTCCATGAGAATGACAATATCCCACACACCACCATCACCGTCTCTGGTTATGTCCCACTGACAGTACAGATCTACCAGAGATGGTATTACATGGTCAGGAAGGAGTTGCCCTAGGAATCCTGACCACTGACTCCAGACCTCTTAAAATCTCATGGCATCAGGTCAAACATTAACAAGGAGACCTCCTGTTCATTATCATCTACCAACACTGCTTAGCTGATGAATCAGTTCCAGTTCTGTTTGGAAACCACTTGAAAAATGCACCATGGGTGGCAAGAGCACAGCATGTCCTTGTTCTGAGGATGGGGTCGGTTGTTGTTGGTGGTGGTGGCAGAGATCCTCAATGTGTGCTAGGTACCACCAGTACTGACTTAAAGGACGTAATTACTTCACCAGGCTGTGGCAGGGTGAACCAATAAGAAAGGAAATGGTATCTGGCCTCATTCTCACCAATCCACCAATAGTACATGCGTTACTCCATCAGAGGATTGGTAAGAGAGATCACTTTGTGGAAATGCACTGTTGTCTTCGCATTGAGGTTACATTCCAAGGTGTTGTGTGGCACTTTCACCATGCTCTGTGGGTCAGATTTTAAACAGATCCTAGCAAGTCAAAACTGGGACCATCAGGTGTGTGGGCCATCAGCAGGAGCAAGATGTATCCAACCACAATCTTATGGCATATTTCCCACTCCACCAAGCCGTTTAAGGTGCATGTGACTGAACAAGCTGCCAACGAGATCAGATCCAAGCTTTGCAGACCTGCCATATCCAATTGCAAAAGATAGTGGACAATTTAAGATATGACAAGAGGGGGAAGGTTCAAAAATATCCACACCTTCAAAGATGGGAGAGCCCAGAATATCAGTATGAAAGATAAGGCTGAACATTTTGCAAGCAAGAAGTGTAGAGTGGGTGATCCTCATGAGCTCCCAGCATCACAGATGTTCTAGTTTCAGTGTGCATTTAAGCTTGGACTGAAAATGGAACAGATATACCACATAACTGCCAAGTAAAGACCACCTCAAACAGATGTAATCCAAAATAACTGCCCTTGACTTTAAAGGGCTCCATCATCACCAGCACTCCGACATGAGTATCTTTGACAAACCTTATCAACAACTTGCCTATAAGAACAGGGAACAGATTATACATGACAGAGGCTTGAACCATTTGAAAAGGCCATTCGGCCTCTAATGCTTGTGCCAGCTCTTTGAAACAGTGATCGATTTAGTCCCATTCCCCTACTATTAGCCCATGTCTCAACAAGGCGAAAGTCTCAGGAACAGATGGAGAAAATGTGCTTCAAGAGGTTTGGGCATAGCCAGAATGTAATGAGTCTACTTTGTCACCTGGTTTACAGTGATCTGCAATTACACTTGGGTATCGACACTGCCTTTTCATTGTAAGTGAAAGGTCGATGCTACCTTAAATTTTTAAACTACTTGTAAATTTCAGGCACCCACAGGAGACAGATTAGTGGGAAGTCACTATGCGGTCAATTGCTACATTAAAGCTGTGACTGACATGCTGCTTTGCCATGCAGAGAGATGCATCAACTTCATTAACCACCCTAACATCAGCAATAGAGACAGCTGCACTTTTATTGCTTTGCAAACTTCCCCAAGGTGCACGACGTAATTGAGTGCACACATTTGTGCACCAAGCAATAATCCACAATACATATGTCAATCAACATATGTACCTTCCTTTATAAGTGCAAATGGTACACAGTACTACCAAAGAGGCAAGTGTGTGTGAATGCCAGATTTTCAGGCATTATGTATGATCTGTGACAAGGACATGAGGCAGTAGTTCAAAGAGGTTGGAAGGAGGAAATGAATGTGGAATATGTGTTGAAGACATTGCTAATAAACTGCTGAGGTGAAACCCATTTGGATGCAGCATACAACTAAAATGAAGTATTCATTTTTCAGGGCAATTCAGATGTTTTTCCCAGTAAAGGACTGAGAGGAAAGACATTGACATATTCTCCCTTAATCAGATGGAAATTCATTAAGTTTTACTTCATGTTACATCATTTTGTTATTGAACTAAAGAACTGCAAAAAATGGAGGGCTTTCAAGGAGGAACTAGACTGTACAATAGTAGAGCAGATAATATAATCAGAAGAGGAGGCTTAGGAAGCTGGTATTGCTACCAATATGTTTTCGGGAATGGTCAGGTGATCAACATTGACTTTCAGAATAATTTCGATTAGAGATCAAAATATTTTTTGTTTCAAGTGTTAGACTGTTCTCAGGTTTTTGAGGGTCACAACTTTGGCTTTCAGGGCCCATTTTTAGCTTTTATCACTCCTTTTTGATTCTCACTAACTCATGTATTAAATGACGCAGTCACATGGTTACAGTAACTTTTGTATTTGTAAAGGCAGAATTAGAAGAATTCATCAACATCCTCAATAATTATCAAGACTCCTCTAAATGTAAAGCCAAAATACACGAGGTAAGCATTCACTTTCTAGACACCACAGTATTTAAAATGCTACAAGACAACAGGTGCAAGTTAACAATTAAAGTTTTTTTTTCAAAATAATTGAGACTCTCCACCACCGAAGATCCTAGCCTCATTCCTGATGAAGGGCTTTTGCCCAAAACGTCGATTTTCCTGCTCCTTGGATGCTACCTGACCTGCTGTATTTTTCAAGCACTACATGTTTGACACACCTTTACACATAAGCAACCATTGTCTTAAACATACCTTCCTCAGACTGATGAAGTCACAGCAAATGCTTTCCCATCGCATAAGCACAAATTTGGAATATTTTAACCAGGCAGTTATTACCCTTTTCTATTGAATCCCAGAAGTTCATCTCAGATTTAAATTTAACAATTGACTGTCCTCAATACAATACCATTTATTATATTTCTCCCTATGTAGCAGCGCCTGAAAACATGCAGCGTTATGTGAGAGAATCCACATTCATTTGCATGGAATTCATTACTTCAGGTGATTTCTATTTGTCTATGTCCTGGTTAACTGGGGGCTCCTTTGCGGACAGATTTTTAAAAGATTGTTTTTCTCACTATTGTTACCAAGCACAATATGCATTGAGGAGGATGTCACCAACCTATGATTGGAGGAGCATGTCCTCACCAATTCCACCAAACAGGATTTGGTGTAGGGAGAAGTAAAGCCGTTTTCTGTTACCTTGTATGCTTGCCTTCTATACGTAGATGGTATCTCTAATGCCTGCAAAATTTCATCAAGCATAATACATTTGTTATATAGGCAGTTAATTTCTGAAACTGAAGCTCACACTGGCATTTGCATTTAAGAAGTTCAGTTAACAAAAGTAGCTCTTATTCACATGGTAGCAGGTACAATTTCCAGTGCATCTATTTTTTCTTTAGTTATCCCCCCACACTACTGTACAGCAGTAGTGCCACATTCCAGCACCTATCTTGCATATGTCTAGGGGCAAGTAATCACAAGTGAAAACAACTTCATTAATACTCCACCACCAGGAAAATCATCCATGTGACCAAGGAAGCAGTGACAAGCAAAGCCCAGATCCAGCAATGTTCACATGAAATCAAAGGTGACGGGGAGGGCAGGGATTAAATCAAAATAGAATCCAGCGCATCTTTATATGGAGGGCACAATTAGTCAAATCATGCTCAGACAGAATAAAGTATGAACTATAATTTAACAAACTGCAGGGCTGGCTCGAAAATGGGGTGCTCTCCATTTTAACTGTTGTGTCACTTTGATGGTAATGAGCACAGCTTAATTAGAATGCTGCAATTTTGAACAGCTTGAACCCTCAGGACCTTTCCCCAGAATCTTTTGGGATACCTCTTTGCCCTTAGAAACGGGAACAAAGCAGTTTAATTTCTTTAGGAGCAAGACATCTGAGAATATCTGGAAAAAGTCAGAAACTGGAACACATTCAAGGAACTACATAAATGTAAAACCAGCACATAAGCCAGCAAATCACTTACCCTCTGCACTGCACTAATAACCTCAGGAGAGGAGTCTGATGCAAATGCTATCGTTATTAGAGTGGTACAAGCTGGCTACATTGAATTGCACCAAGAGTTCTGCATCACCTATCAGAAATGAAACACAACTGCAAAACAATGCTAGATGCATCGAAGATAAATTTTTAATGTTAAATGGAAATTAAAGATGGTTCCATAAGAACATCCTGAACTTTAAAATGAATGTTCGATATGTTGGTTTTTCAACTGCAATGTGTGGGGCTGTATCCCTGCGTAGAATTTAATCTGAAGCTGCTTTGACTGCTGGTTTGGAATGTTCACTTTTCAGTCACATCTAATGTGCAACCTGACTTCCAAATAACAGAAACCACCACATTGAAAGGCTAAGTTTTAACTAACCAATGCAGGTAAATTCTGATTGCTAATGCCAAGTGGAGCCACTGAAATTATTAAAACCCAGACTTAAGGACAGAAAGAAATTGTGGAGAAAGCGTCAGCTAAAGAAGTCCAATTTGTTGTGCAGTTCTCAGGACAAAATAACTCTCTGTTGTCTTTGATGGTGTTAACAAATCCCTTCAGTGTTGGTGCCAGGTAATATCTCTTTCAAAGACAACAACCATAGGTCCTTTTCCTTCCCAATCCTCCACGGTAATCGATAGGCCAAATTTATTCTGCACCAGTATTCCTGATCCCATTGTTGTTAGCTCACCTCTGCCTCTCAGCAACAAGAGCTAAGTACAGGCAAAATGTTGGCCAGTCTACAAAGTGTCGCTCTAAAGAGGATTTGTTGTTTCTCAGAACTTCGCAGCTTTAGCTCCTTGTCTTTCAAGTTCCAACCATTCATCTGTACTTAAGTCAAATGGTCTCCAGATATGTTGTCAGCACTAAGACACCGTGGGGATCAATACTGACTGGTGGTCTTAAGCATGAGGGAATTACAACCCACACAAGTTTTAAATGTTTTTTTCTCAAAATCTCTTTTGAGTCTCAACATGCTCATACAACAATCATCAATAGCTAAGAAAAACTTTTTTAAGGCTTAGATCAGCAAAGAAGACATAAGAAAAATAAAATGTACCGCATAAAGGATTGGAGAAGTCAAAATATCAATTGAAAAATGTGGACTGCTGTTTAAAAGAAAATTATTTCATTCTTGACTCATGACAGATCAAATGGAGTGAGGAGGATAGTGGGAAGATCTGCTTTATTGTAAATGCATTGAAAGGAGCGTGTCATGAGTTTGCCATTATAAGAACATCTGCAATACTTCCTCCAAGGTTCCCAGTGTGAATTAATACAAAGAAAGAAAAACAACAATGCTGAGAGTGTTGATATTTCAATAAGTAACAGCAGCTTTCATGATCACTGAAGCTCTCTTTAACATCTTCAAGATTGTAGTTTGGGCCCCGTAAATATTTAAAAGGAATGTTTGCTATTTAAGAAATTCAGGCAGGACCTAGATTGTTTTATACAATTGCTGATGACTTAAGACTTCAGGTTTGCCTGTTTATTTGCATTGGATCATTTGTAATAAACTGGGTCTCAAAAATGAGGAGAATTGGATTGTTTGCCAGTTCAGGAGGTTGGACCTGACCCAAACCTTATGGCTCCAGCTCAACATGAATGATGATAAAAATGGGAAACTTTAGCTGAAGATATGAAACTGTACATTACTGGCAGTTAAGTACTAACCCCTACATGAATTGTATTACATTTTATTATATTTAAAACAATCTGTTGACCTGCAAAAGGAAAGCTAACAAATCATATCTTAACTGGAATAGAACGCCGGAACAGAAGGAGGCCATTCAGCCTTTCATAACTATTCGGCTATTCAAGTAGATCATAGCTGATCTGTATCTTAACTCTACAATGATGTTTTAACTCTATTCCCAGTTCCTATCAAAGATCTTGCAATCACTGTTTTGAAATTTTGCAATGACCCAGCCACAAGAGACAAGTTCAGGATTTCCATTACACGCTTGTGTGAAGTGTTTTCTCGATGAAGAAATACCAGCGTTGGACTGAGGTAGACAAAGTCAGAAGTCTCACAACACCTGGTTATAGTCCAACTGGTTTATTTAGAATCACAAGCTTTCTGTGCATTGCTTGTTCGTCAGATGAGGTGACTTCACAGTACTTCACCTCAGGAAGGAGCAGCACCCTGAAAGGAAGCATTTCCTGACATTATGTTCGACTTTTCTGTTGCTTTAATTTTATGATTTTGTGAGAGGAAATAGTTTCTCTTTATCCACTCGATGGATCTTTGCATTAGAATTCACATCAGCATTGTTTGTCAAATGAGCAGATCATCAGGGGTTGCCACCTTTGCCAGTCATTTGTCACTGACTAATGCCAGGATACCCAAATTAAAACAGGTTAATTGAGAAGTGTGGAACAAATGGGATTCATTAAAATATTCAGAATTGTCAGATCACAATAATAAATTATATTAAATCCAAAGGACTTTGGTTTCACAAAGCCCACATGGCCTCTAATAAAGAAAATTGTAATTGACTAATATTAATAGGCTATTGAGGAGAGACAGAGGAAACCTGAAAGAAGCAAATTTAATAAGTTTTGGCATGAACCTTTCTAAGGATTTTAAATAAATATTGAAACTGATTTTTTCTTTGTTTAAGTGACTGGGAAGTACAATGATTCCAGAGGGCAACTCACCACAATCTTCCCCAGGGCAATTAGGGATGAGCAATCAATACTCACCTCACCAGTGATATTCATACCCCCCTGTAATAAGAAAAACATGAAGCCCTATCTCTGCCAGGAGATTGCCATTTGTTACTGGTTGGTTTTGAAGCAATCTTTTCTGCCTGCAGTTGATGATTCCATGTGATATCAGCTTGGTTAGTCCCGAGATAGTTTTTGGGTTAAAGGGATAAAGTTACAGCTGAAAAGTACAATAATTTGTCCTAACTGGCAATCATTCTCAAAACATTCATGTTCTGGAAAAAGAATTCTCACAACTAGTACACAAAAAGGATCTAACTACAGATTGTTTTTTTTAAAGTTGAGGCTCAAGCACATTATTGAGTAAGAATAACGAGTACTCCTCTCTGGATCTATTTCTGTAAGTACCTGATGTAGTTTGAAGAGGCAGAAGTAAAAAGTGACTAATTTTGTATGGCTTCAAAGAGTTCAAAATGAATTATCCACTCCCCACACCCAAAATCTAGATTAGATTCCAATAATGACAAAATGATCAGAGCAGTCAGCATAAATTTACCACAAGAAAAGAGTTACACAAACCCAATTAAATCAGATCCCCTCAGCCAACGTTACCTGGTGCCTAGTTCATTGTTCAGTTCATAAAAAATGCTTCTATGCGTGTTGGACTTTCATCCTAACATAAATATACTCTCAAGACTGCAAGGATCAAGTGCTCACAATGAAAACTTGATACTCCTATTCAAAGGCTGTAGAGGAATTTTAAAAGATAACCCACAACTTTAAGATTAGCATCAGCATAAAGCATGAGTAATGTTGGGAGTGCAAGAGTCATAATCATAGAGTCATAGAGATGTATAGCATGGAAGCAGACCCTTTGGTTCAACTTATCCATGCCGAATCAGATATTCCAACCTAATCTAGTCCCATTTGCCAGCACCTGGCCCATATCCCTCCAAACTCTTCTTATTCATATACCCATCCAGATGCCTTTTAAATAATGCATTTGTACCAGCCTCCACCACTTCTTCTAGCAGCTCATTCCATATGTGCACCACCCTCTGTGTGAAAAAGTTGCCCAGTAGGTCCTTTTTATATCTTTCCCCTCTCACCCAAAGCCTATGCCCTCTAGTTCTGGACTCACCCACCCCAGGGAAAAGACCGTGTGTATTTATCCTATCCATGCCCCTCTTGATATTATAAATCTCTGTGAGACCACCGCTCAGTCTTTGACACTCCAGGGAAAACAGCCCTAGCCTATTCAGCATCTCCCTATAGCTCAAATCCTCCAACCCTGGCAACATTCTTGTAAACGCTTTCTCAAGTTTCACAATATCCTTCCAATAGGAAGGAGACCAGAATTGCACACAATATTTCAAAAGTGGCCTAACCAATGTCCTGTACAGCCAAAACATGATGTCCCAACTCCTATAGTCAATGCTCTGATCAATAAATGGAAGCATACCAAACACCTTCTTCACTATCCTATCTACCTGCAACTCTACTTTCAAAGAGCTATGAACCTGTGCTCCAAGGTCTCTTTGTTCAGCAACACTCTTTAGGATCTTGCCATTAAGTGAATAAATCCTGCTAAGATTTCCTTTCCCAAAATGCAGCACCTCACGTTTACCTAAATTAAACTCCAACTGCCACTCCTCAGCCCATCGGTCCATCTGGTCAAGATCTCGTTGTAATCTGAGGTAACCTTCTTCACTGTCCACTACACCTCCAATTTTGGTGTCATCTGCAAACTTACTAACTATACCTCTTATGTTCATATCCAAATCATTTATATAAATGATGAAGTGTAGCCAGTACTGATCCTTGTGGCACTCCACTGGTCAGGCTACACAGATACTGACATATTCAGTCATGGACAAGTGCAGCACATCAATACAAACAACAAAACTGTGTCACTTATATCTTTAGCCAGACACACCAGGTTATATGATCCATCTTGCCTACCTCCTGAGGACCACAGCATTACAACTACCATTCCTCAGCCAATTCAATTCACTTCACATGATACAAAGAAATAGCTGAGTTCTTGGATAATGGCAAGGTGAGGAATTCTGACAAATTTCTGGTAATAATAGGCAAGGGAGTGGCAGATAGAGTTTAATCTCGATAAATTTGAGGTGCAACATTTTGGTAGGGCAAATCAAGGCAAGACTTATATGCTTAATGGTAAGGTCCTGGGGAGTATTGAGAAACAAAGTGACCTTGGCATGCAGATTCATGGTTCCTTCAAAGTGGAGTCACAGGTCAACAAGGTAATGAAGAAAGTGTTTGTAAACTTGCCTTTATTGGTCAGTGCAATGAGTAGAGGAATTAGGAGGTCATGTTATGTCTGTACAGGACATTGGTTAGACCCACTTTTGGAAAATTACATTCAATTCTGGTCTCCCTACTTGAGGAAAGATGTTGTAAAATTTGAAATGGATCAGAAAAGATTTACAAGGATGTTGCCAGGGTTGGAGGGTTTGAGATCATGGGAGAGGCTGAATAGGCTGGGGCTATTTCCCCTGGCACATCAGAGGCTGAGGGATGACCTTCTCGAAGTTTAGAAAATCATGAGGAGCATGGATAGGATAGTTAAAAGTAGAGGACATAGGTTTATGATAAGAGGGGAAAGATTTAAAAAGGACCTAACGTGCAACATTTTCACGCAGAGGGTGGTGCAAGTATGGAACGAGCTGTCAGAGGAAGTGGTTGAGGCTGGTACAATTACAACATATAAAAGGCATCTGGGTGATTATGTGAATAATAAAGGTTTAGAAGGATATATCCAAATGCTGGCAAATGGGACTAGATTAATTTAGGATATCTAAAGGGTCTGTTTCTGTGCTGTACTCAATGACTTTAATATTGAAAACATGTGCTCCATGTCTCTTGTCAAGCTTTTCACATACAGTTACAAAACCAACTCCTGCCTGGCTATTTCAAAAGCTGAGAGCTATATCCTGCTAATAGAAAGAAGGACAAATCCAAACTGGCAATTGTGGCTCTTGTTCAGTAATTGCCAGCTCACTGACACTCAGGTTGGTTCCATCAGGAACGCTTAGCTCCGGAACTCAATACAGCCTTGCCTAAACATGAACAAAAGAACTCACCTCCAAAGGCAGGTGAACTGACTGCCTTTGACATGAATGCAGCATTTGACTGAGAATGGTCTTAAAGAGCTAGGGTAGAACTGGAGTCAATGGGAAACAGGGAGGATCATCTCTAATGGTTGGAATTATACCTAGTACAATGGAAGATGGTTGTGGCTACTGGAGGTCAAACATCTCAGCCCAAGGATATTGCTGCAGAGATTTCTTAAGGTAGCACCCTAGGCTCAAGCATCCCCAGATATTTCAATGATGGTCTTCCCTCCATCACTTAAAATAGCTATGCTTTCAGAAGATTACTCAATGCACAGCCCTATTCACGACTTCTCAGATATTGGAAGTGTCTATGTGCAGCTCAAATTAGACCAACTTCCAGGAATGAGATGATAAATGATAAGTAATGTTCAAACCACTCAACAATTCCAAACAAAAGGCAAATCTGGCTGTCATGTCCTGACATTTAATGGAAAGACAATCACTGAATTCACTATCAGCATCCTGGGGGTTACCTTTGACCATTGTCAATAGGTGTCTCCTTATTTTCTAATAAATCTCTTCAGAAATGCTATCAGACACTACACGAGCTGGTAAGATTCGACCCTGGGCTACCTAGCTTCAAAGCAGGGACACTACAACTATGCCATAAGAGCGTTTTATATGTACTCACGTAACCAATCAATGAATACTTGCTACCTGCATATCATTAACCTTAATTTGTACAATTAACAATTGTTTCTTTTACTTTTTATCCTGTGGGGCCTGTGTTCACAGCTGAGAGAGCAGCACAACACAAAAAGAGAGTTTCCATGAGAGGAAATGGCTAAGCAAATCACTAAAAATACAAATTTTAAATACCCAAAAGGGCAAATGAATCAGCCAAATTGACTCTCGTGGATGCAATACTTCTGTGTAAGTCTTAATAACTGAGTGATGTCTCAATTAACTTAGTTCCTGTGTTAGAATGCTGCTTTGCCAAGACCACACATTTTGATGAGCTATTTAATCCCTTAGGATAACAATCTCCTATTGCAATTAAGAATTGCCTTTTACTATGTATCAGGTGTGTGTGTGTGTGTGTGTGTGTGTGTGTGTGTGCGTGTGTCCTTCTGAGACGTGAGGGAATATTTATTATCTACATCGGCACAGTGCAAATGGTTTGTTGTGAGCTCAAATCCTGATTCTTGATTTTTAAAATTTGTTTAAGGTTGGGAATACATTCAATGCTTGTTTTGTCCAAATGAAAACAATTGTGATACCTAAATGATAATCTTCTGCAGAAAGATATATTGGCTGTTATTATGAGAAATATCACACAGATCTGACAGGAGGGTAGAGTTTAAACATCACTCATAGGTGATAGTGCAAGATCCATTACACTACCTCAGCAGGGACTTATATGTATACTTAACTAACTATTGAGGGACAAATGGTATTGTTAGTCAAACCAAAAGTATATCTGCATTTAGGGTGGTATGGTGGCTCAGTGATTAGCACTGCTACCACCTCATAATGCCAGGGACACAGGTTCGATTCCCACCTTGGGTGACTGCCTGTGTGGAGTTTGCACATTCCCCCTGTGTCTGCGTGGGTTTACTCTGGGTGTTTTGGTTTCTTCCCACAATCAAAGATGTGCAGGTCAGGTGAATTAGCCTTGCTAAATTGCCCGTAATGTAAAGTACATTAGTCAGGAGTAAATGTAGGAGAATGGGTAAGTTATCTTTCAGAGGGTCGGTCTGGACTTGTTGGGTTGAAGGGCCTGTTTCCATACTGTAGGGAATCTAATATACAATTGACTGACAGTTAGCAGGGTCCTGATTATCGGCCAGGGGAACAGAAGAGGATTATTTATGCTGGAGTACTTCTGAATGTGAATGTGGTGCTTAATCCAGTGACTAAAATATTAAGGAATGGAAGGAATAGGACAACGTAGAAAGGGCAACTTTAAGAAGGAGGGGTTAACATGGAATTGAGTGATGAATGTACGCACGACCTGACTAATGATAAAAATACCCATTAGAAAAATGCACAGAGCAATGTTATGTGCAGGAGGTTCCCTCCAGGTGGGATGGCACAGTGAAGTGAAGGACAATGAGAGCTGACCTCAAGCTCCAGGACAAATTCATTAGTTTTCATGATTGTGACACAGAATCAGCGCACACATTTTGTCTCAATCTGCAACAAGTTTATTTATAAATCTGATATTTTATTTCTGGAAACTAACATTAAATGGACACACACAGTGATGTGGGTCAGCACCAGGGTGAATAAAAGGTTGATAAATTACCTTTCGGGGTGAAAAGAAGCTGGAAATAAATATGCAAATTAAATGGTGAAATGTACAAGAGTTGCTCTTCTGCCTTTTTTAAAATGGTTAAGATGCCTTCCTGACAAAGATTCATCTTAATACAGAAGGTTTTAGAAGTTAAAACATAGTTACTGTACATTTTCAGTTTCTTTTACAACATTGATAAGTAATTATAATTAAAGATGATTTACAACTGCACTTTAAGATCCACAGAAAATATTGAAAAGGTACATACCTTTGCAAATAGCTTAGTTTGAATAATCTATCACAAAGCTGGAGGAGGAAAAAGTAGCTATAATTTAAAATTATATTTATTCCTCATTTCAGGGTTAAGATGGCTGTGCTGAAAATGAAATACTTTATTTTGCTTGGCCACACTATTAAGCATTCTTCTGAAACTTTTGCAATACAAATGGTCACATATGATGTGGTAGAAATGTATCAGAACTAAAAATGTGTTGCTGGAAAAGCGCAGCAGGTCAGGCAGCATCCAAGGAGCAGGAGAATCAACTTTTCAGGCAATAGCCCTTCTTCCTGAAGAAGGGCTCATGCCCGAAACGTCGATTCTCCTGCTCCTTGGATGGTGCCTGACCTGCTGCGCTTTTCCAGCAACACATTTTCAGCTCTGATCTCCAGCATCTGCAAGTCCTCACTTTCTCCTATGTGTCAGAACTATTCAGGTGAAACATTACATAGTTATTATGTTGTCATCAGTTATTAATTGGACATTTTTGATGAGATTGCTAACATTCAGTGATTTTACAAAATTCCTCTGAACTCAGTAGGTGGGAGAAAAATGCCTTTGATATATTTGTTTCAGGTCAGGAATGTAAAATGATTTTTCTATTTTTATGCACAGTTTTATCTGAAACTGGAATGAACTGACATTTAGATTAGATTAGATTAGATTACTTACAGTGTGGAAACAGGCTCTTCGGCCCAACAAGTCCACACTGACCTGCCGAAGCGCAACCCACCCCCCTACATTTACCCCTTACCTAACACTATGGGCAATTTAACTTGGCCAATTCTTAGGCTTGAACAAAATTTACCATCAATGTGCAGGGATGAAAACAGCCATAAATACATGAAAATTGTATTAGGCACCAAGTATATTGGCAACATGCAGAGGTTCAGTCAGATTCAGAGAAAGAACGAAAGCTGAATTTGGCTGGAAATTGGTTATATCAATTCTGATGCATTACACAGAGAATTTCTGTTCTTTAGGACTAGCAACTTTTCTCGTGTTATCTCCCCAGCCTCCTCTCATTACGTATCCAACACGTTATTATGGCATCCCATTTATCATTTCATGAAATCCCTACAGTGGGGATGCAGGCCATTCAGCCCATCAAATCCACATTGACCTTCTGAAAAGCATCCCACCCAGACAAACCACCCTGCCTCCACCACTATCTCTGTAACCTTGCATTCCCTGTGGCCAATCCACTTAACCTACATATCCCTGGACACTGCCGGCAATTTAGCATGACCAGTCCACCTAGCCTGCACATCCTCGGACTGTGGGAGGAAACCGGAGCAGACACGGGAGAATGTACAAACTCCACACAAACAGTCACCCAAGGATAGAATTGAACCCAGGCCCTGTTGCTGTGAGGCAGCAGTGCTAACCACTGAGTCACCAAGCTGCCCGTTCCCCACCACGCCCCCAACACAGTATCCTCCCTCTCGCCACCGGTGGGGGTGCCTGTCACTGCCAGAGTCTCCTCGGATTGCCACTGCCATCTTTAAAATGCAGTTGTGCACGAAATGAAGCAATGTCAGTTCTGAGTGGCCTCTACTGTTTCTGCCAGTTGCCCCACAGGTATTGGATAAAGGGTAATTGTCATCTTACTTTGCTGGTAGGAATCTGGAGGACCTTGTAGATGAACTGGTGCACAGGGGATCCATCCTCTTCCTGTGGGACTGGCGGAGGAGGTCATGCCACCTGATGCTACCAGCCTGGCATGAAATTTCCATGTCCGTGCCATTCCCACAGGACAAAACACCCTGTAGTGCAGGAAGAAGGTCAATGACTTTTGCTGCTTTACAAAAGGGTAACTACCACTTCGTACTTTCTCCTGCACCCACCTTCCATGAAAGCTCATTATCTACCATTCCCACTACAGCATGCAAAAACATTCCTCACCCGCTCTCAGCCACCTAATGGCCCCAGCCTCAATCCTACATGACCTCAGCACTACCTGCTCTCTCACTTAGTCACTTCACCACTGATCTCCTATCTGCACCAACAGTACTTTTATCTCACTCAATTCCTTTATTTCAGTCCAGGAGGAAAAAGGCATACAACGTGCAGGAAGAGCCAAGCTGGATAGTGCGGGGGTGCCAAGGATTTGGTTCCTTCCCATACCCCTGCCACCAAGAGAAGGCGATCCTAATCCTAACTACTTCCAAATAATTGATTGACAGTGCCAAAGCCCCCAAACTGATATTGGATACTACTGTGTGCATATTTTACATGAATGGACTCGTGAAAGTGGTCTCCCTCGAATTGACTGAGGACTACTCCCCTTAGATGTTAAGACATGGCTAGTTGGTTGGTTCACATGCAGTATGTTTGCTGTGTGTGCTGGTGGCACGTGATGCAGATAAAGGATTAGGTTGACATGGTGCCATACAACATGTGCAAACTCTTGATTGTCATGTGCTGACCAACATGACAAACTTCCTAGCTTTGTGTCAGTTCTAAAAACCAAGTCAGAATAGCAGGACCGTGAGCCTTTGAGCTCTGCTTGGAAGGGACAAAAAGCAAAAAGTCATGGTAGGACAAAACTTAAATGGTGTAAGCATTCAATAGCTGCAACGTGAGTGAACGCTGTGATGGTACTGTGGCTTTAAGAGGTATGTTTTGTCCTGGTTTCTTTTGGAGAAAGATTGTGGGATAGGTGCATGAGCAGTCTATGAGAAGATAAACAACTTGTGAAGCCTTGGGTGATTTTTTTTTAAAGGTTTGAACAATAGAAGCAGCCTGAATGGGTGTGGTCAAGCTTTCACCCACAGAACTAGGAGTTGTAGTTCTTAGTTTTTAGCAGTTGCTGTTGGGGTCTTGAAGAAGTAGAAGCTGTGCCTTCCCTGTCTTGGTTACAACCAGAAGCTGGAGATTGTCTGCCCGCTGCAAGAGTTATATGTGAGACAATCTGATTTCTGAATTTGCCTTTTTCCAAGGTTGTGTTTATGGGATGTTACTAAATTGGAACAGCTAATTAGTAATAAAGACCGTATTTATTATTCTATTAAGTTTTCTCTGAGAGTTAAGTTATTCCAATTCTTTCTTTCTTTTGTTATATTTTATCTATTGTAAAAGTCATTGACAATATCAAAAAAGTAGCCAAAACTCAGCACAACTAAAAAAATGGGCATGAAATTCATAAAATGGGTCAATTTAGTGAAATAAAATTTGGTGTGATTACAAATTTTTAATTTTATATGCATGCTACCTGGCCATATAGACTCTGGGATGGAGCATCAGTATTGATGCTGGTCAGCTTCAGTATTGATATAAAATTGAATCCGTAGTGAAAAGTAGGAAGTTGCACAATGTTCCCTTTGATCTAGGAATGCTCTTATGTTTGACAGTTGTGTGTGGTTAAGTTAAGGTGACTAAGCAAGAACAAAAAAAAATCAAACTTCTGAAATGATTTCAAGCCTCTGACTAATTAGTCACACACACACACACACACACACACACACACACACACACACACACACACACACACACACACACACACTCCTGCACAGCCTTTCATTCACCATTGACGTCTGGCTACATGCCCTGACTCACTATTTCCATTCAGTACTGTTCTTACCTGGGACCTAAACATCACATTGCGAGAAAAAGGCTCAAAATAAATTCATTAGTTGTATTTACTCATGATTTCTGACATCTACACACAAAATAGTTACCGTAATGCATTACAATCAATGACCAAACACTAAATTATTAGGGTCATTTAGTTCCTTTTCTTCATAAATCTAGTAAGTCGTACAGTGGATTTACATATCTTGTATACAATGATACAATAATGAAGAATGATATAGTTCAATGACTTTGTCTAGTTGAACTCGAAACGCATCATGTAAAACATAGAAGTACACGATTACCTTTCCTGAGTGAAATGTGTATGCTGTATTGTTTATTTATGCCCCATCTTGTTTAAACTGAGAAAGGCGGAACAGTTTTTTAATTGTCAGATCTGTACTGCACTGCATCAGAGAGGAGAAGGTAGGGAGTATTCATTTTCAACTGTGCCTTCCGTGTATGCCAGCATGAGTAAGTTGTTAGTTAATAATGATGACAAGTAGTGCAAAGAGTTATTTTTCTATGTTTAGTTTACAGCAGTCTAAGATGCATTATGGACATGGTTTTATTCCCAAGGTATTGACAGTAGGGAAGCCTGCAGTGAAGCGAATGCATTTTGCACCTGGTGTAGTCACAAAAAAGGAATTTGTGCCAGCATCAGTGAGCAAGCCTTTTTTCTGAAGAAGGTGCATTTATACATAATACACTGATGCATCTATATGGTATATGGACATATGAATTAGGAGTACCATCTAACCATTCGGCATCTCAGGCCGACTCCATCATTCTGTAAGAGCACAGCTGATCGGATTGTGGTCCCAACTCCATTTTCTTGTCTCCCCCTTTGTGTCATTGCCTTTTTAGTCAAAAATCAATCTACCTCTGCCTGAAAAAATACTCAGCAGACCTGCCTCCACCACTCTCTGGAGAAGAGAATTCCACACACTCCAGACCCTCAGAGATTAAAAAAAAATGGCATTTCCATATTAAACGGGAGAGCTCTTAATTTTAAACCGTGTCATCCAGGTTTAATCTCTCCAACAAAAGGAAACATCCTTTGAACATTCACCTGTGATTCACTGTGTCAAGTTCACTGAGGACCTTCATAAGTTGTAATAGGATCACCTCTCAATCTTCTCAATTCCAATGAATACAACCCCAGATTGCATATCCTTTCTTCACAACATAATCCCCATACCAAGTTTCAGTCAAATAAACTTTAATTAAACTGCTTCCAATGAAATGAAGCCCTTTCTTAAATAGTAATGTTGTCTCCCCAAGGCGTTTACAACTGTAGCAAAATATCCCTGCTTTCCCTTTATAATAGACTAACATTCCATTTGCCTTCTTCATCACATACACTTGAAATTCCAAACCCCAACTCAATACAAAATTCTGATTCACAGTCCAGTCGTATTAACTCACAACAAAGCTAACATTCATTATCCAATTTTAAATGCCTTTCAGTACATGGAAAAGAACCATCAAAAAGTTGGTTACAGGATTCTGAGGCAGTAACAAAGAAGGAATAGTTGATATAGTTCTAAATCAGGATGCAGTGTGGCTTGCAGGTGATATTGCATGTGATGGGTCGTCCCATGCACCTTCTGCCCTGTTCTAGTAAGCAGTAGACTTTGTGGATTTGAAACATACAGCTGACCTATATTGGTATATTGGTAACTTGAAGATGGGTGAAGTAATAGTATAATGGTAACACCAATGGATGAACCAACCAGAAGTCCAGCTTAATGTCTTGGGGACATGGTTTCAAATCCCACCAGAGCAGGAGGTGAAATTTGAGTCCGACAAACATCTAGAATTTAAACTATGGTGACCATGTAACCATTGTTGATTGTTATAAAAATTTATGTAGCTCACTAAAGTCCTGCAGGAAATAAATCTACTGTCCATATCTGGTTGGCCAACTCATGATTCTAGACTCACAGCAATGTGATTGACTTTTAACTGCCCTCTGAAATGACCAGGCAAGCCAGTGAGTTGTATGAAATGACTACAAGAAGTAAAGAAAGGAATGAAACTAAATGAACCACACAGCATGGACTCTGGAAACGACAAGAGTTAACCCTACTGTGTCACCCCAGCAAAAACATCCTAACGTACTCCCAACTAACATATGAAGACCTGTGCCAAATTTGGGAGAGCTGTCCCACAGACTAGCCAAGTAACAGCCTAGCATAGTCATATTCATCATCACTGGGTACGTCCCATCCCACCAAAACATCAAAATCTCTAGTGGTGATAGGACAGTGGTATAAAGTCAAGAGGGAGTTGCCCTTTAAGTCCTTAACATTGACTCCAGACCTCATAAAATCTTATGGCATCAAGACAGGAAGGCAATCGCCTGCTGATTATTATTCATTCCAGCTCAGTTTATGGGTCAGTGCTCCTCCAAGTTGGACATCATTTGGAAATGGTGAGGGTGGAAAGGACACAGAATTTATTCTAGTTGAGGGACTTCAATGTCCTTCACTCATATTGGTTCAGTCACATGCTACTGATCAAACTCATCAATTCCTGAAGGACATCCCTAGTTAAACTGGGTCTGTGGCTAGGAGTAAGAAAACCAACAGGAGGGAAAAAAATCTGGTACACAATCTGGTCTTTACCCATGTACTCAGTACAGATATGTTTGTCCATTACAAAAATAGTAGGTGTGCCAACCACCCAGTCCTCATGGAGATGAATTCTCATCTTCAAACTGAGGACAGCAACCATTCAGCTTTATGGCACCACAGCCATCTTAAATGGGACAGATTCAAATAGATCCAGCAACTCAAAACATGGATGTCCGTGGGATGCTGTCGGCCATCGATAACAGCAAAACTGTACTTAACCACAATCTGTAACCTCATGGTCTGACATAATCCCTACTCTACCATTGCCAGATGATCAACCCTGGTTCAGTGGAGAGTGCAAACTTGACAATGAAGTATCACACTTATGAAGCTAAGGCACAGGACTGGTTGTATGCCAAACAGCATAAGCATCGTGCAATAGACAGGGCGAAGCAATCCCACAACCAATGGATCAAACTGAAACGCTGCAATTATGTCACTTTCAGACATGGTTGGTGATGGATGATTAAACAACTTACAGGAGGAGAGGACTCTATTAATATCCCCATCCTCAATGATGGGAAAGCCCAGAAGAACAATTCAAAAGGTCAGGCCAAAATATTTTTATCCCTTTTCATCCAGACGTACTGAATGAATGATCCACCTCAGCCTCTTCCATATCTTCTCAGCCAGTCTTCAGCCAATTCGATTCACACCATGCGAAATCAAGAAACATTTGAAGGCATTGGAGACGAATGAAGCTGTGGGCTTTGATAACATTCCAGCAATTTTACTAAAGATTTTTCCTCCAGAACTTGTGTACCTGAAATGAAGCTATTCCACAGTGGATCTAAATCATTGGCATCTACCCAACAATGTGGGAAAGTACCCAGGTACATCCTATGTATGGCAGGCAAGACAAATCCAACTGAGCTAATAAGCATTTCTGATGAAGGGCTTTTGCCTGAAATGTTGATTCTCCTGCTCCCCAGATGCTGCCTGACCTGCTGTGCTTTCCCAGCAACACACCTCTTGACTCTGGTCTCCAGCATCTGCAGTCCTTACTTTCTCCATTCAGCCCCTCGAGCCTGCTCTGCCATTTAATAAGATCATGACTGCTTTGTTTGAGTTTTGAATGCCACATTTGCCAATAGCCTTTGATTCATTCACTAACAAGAATTTGTCTACTGCTATCTTAACAATATTTAAAGATCCTGCCTTCACCACCTTCTGAGGCACAGATTTTCATTATGATTAGATTAGATTACCTCCAGTGTGGAAACAGGCCCTTTGGCCCAACAAGTCCACACCAACTCTCCGAAAAGCAACCCACCCAGACTCATTCCCCTACATTCACCCCTTCACCTAACACTATTGGCAATTTAGCATGGCCAATTCACCTAACCTGCACATTTTTGGACTGTGGGAGGAAACCGTAGCACTCGGAGGAAACCCACCCAGACACCAGGAGAATGTGCAAACTCCACACCGATAGTTGCCTGAGGTGGGAGTTGAACCCAAGTCTCTGGCACTGTGAGGCAGCAGTACTAACCATTGTGCCTTATTAAAGATCCAAACATGGGCAAAGGTGCTGAACTCCAAAGGTGAAGTGTAAATAACTGCCCTTAACATCAAAGTTGAGTATGCCATCACATAGCCCAAACAAATCTGGAGTCAAAGGGCTATTTTGAGACACACCTAGCTCAAAGAAGATGGCTGTGATCACCTCAGTTCCAGGACCTCTTTGCAGGGGAGTGTCCTAGACCCAACCATCTTCAGCTGCTTCATCTGTCCACCATAAGGTCAGAAGTGGGGAGATTCACACTGTGCAACACAATTTCTAGCATTAACCTCATCAGCAGTTTGTATCCACACGCAGCAGGTCATTGACAACATACAGCCTTGGGCTGAAAAGTGCTGAGTAACATTCATGCCACCCAAGTGCCAGTCACAGATTATTTCAAACAAGAGTGAATCCAATTATTTTGCCTTGATATTTCACAATTGCCAAGTCCTTTGCCATCAACATCCTCGGGATTATCATTAATCAGGAACTGAACTGGATTAGCAACTGAATTGTGGCTACAACAGAATGAATATAATAAGCTACAGCTCAGACGTGATATACCCGTGATGGGGAAAAGGTATGTTAAAGCCAATGGATGGGGCAGTTTACTCCATGATGGTGATGAATGTTGTTGGAGCTGTCAGACAAATGGAGAACGTTTCATAACATTCCCTGATGTGGACCTTGAAGATCATGGTTATATCAGAGCAAAGGGTGAACATTTGTACTGCATGCAGGTTTGCTCCAGACCTGAAGTTAGTGTCATATGTTTTTCCACAAACAAAAACATAAATTGCTAGAAACACTCAACAGGTCTGGCAGCATCTGTGCAGAGAGATCAAGGTTAACACTTCAGGTCCAGTGACCCTTCTTCCACAATGTTAACTCTGATTTCTCTCTAAAGGTGCTGCCAGATCAGCTGAGCTTTTCCAACATTTTCTGTTTCTGTTTCTGAGTTCCAGCATCTTCAGTTCTTTCAGTTTTTATTCTTATGCATTTTGTGTCAGGATACTGTTAAAGACATTTGAAGTTCCAGGTATTTTCTAATCAACTTGTTTATTCATTATTGTAAGGGAGCCATAGTGCCAGATGATGTGTTATCTCTCATACCTGAAAGAACACAAGCAATTCACTATATCTGAGATGCAAAATTTCAGTACCTGGACAGAAACATAGGTGACATACGGTATAGAATTCCACAGCAGTTATCCTGCCATGTCACTCAAAGATAAATTTCTTGCCCTATATCTTAGCGATACATGAAGACCTGCAAGTCTTGTTGAGTTGCTAACTTTAAAACATTTAACTTCACAGAACTTTCTCAATAATGCTGAACTTTGTTCGTGTAGAATCAAGGGATAAGAGTCTTGTATTTAGATCACAATTCTAATTTAGAATATGTATATGAGAACAAATGTGGCAAAGCCATTTCATCTAAGGATAGTATTCACTTATCCGAAACAATGAGACAACTTACATTGTTGAAGCCGATAGAATTCTGACCGTCAACCATGTCTATGCATCTCCTAATTTTATAGGTTTCTATCAAGGCTCCCTCAGCCTCCACCACTCCAGAGAAAACAACTCGTGTTTGTATCTGCACATACATACTATCAGCTTGTGGGGTGGCACCAGCGAACCAGTTTCAATTCCACCCTCAGGTGACTGTCTGTGTGGAGTTTGCACATTTTCCATATGTCTACATAAGTCTTCTCCAGGTGCTCCAGTTTTCTGCCATCATCCAAACATGTGCGGACTGGGTGCATTGACCATGCTAATTTGTCCATAGTGTCCAAGGATGTGTGGGCTAGGTGGATTAGCCATGGGAAATGCAGGGTTATAGGATAGGGGGATGGGTCTGGGTGGGCAGTTCTTCAGAGGGTCGGTGTGGACTCGATTGACCGAATGCCCTGCTTGCACACTGTCTGGGTTCTATTCTATCTGTGAAATTTACCCAAACCTTTTGCAAAATCTGACTTCGTAGCATTTAAATTATAAAATGCCACAATTTGGCTGTTCTGCAGCTATGTTCTTTCAATCTCACGGTTTGCCTTAATTAAGTTTGAACTATAATGTATAATCAAATCTGGTTGTTTTTCTGATGAAAGCATTGTTTCCATTTAATGGGATAGGCTTTGGCTTTGTGTGATCATGTTAAATGAGAGACGCCATGTTGGCAGTCCATTTTACATCTCATCTAAATTTTATATCTATTGAATTGACTGTCTATAAAAATAAGGAATGATGTCAAACAGACTGCTGATTCATTCCAGTGTCAGACAAAGTCAAGAGCTACTCTGCTAACTCTACACTTCAATATCTTTACTGACACTCATGGATGAAGTTCTATTTTATAGTAGTCGAGTGAAGCCATAAAGGATATTTGGCAGCTAACTTTGATAAATGGAAATATTCCATTAAAACCTGATTGCATAACCTACAATCAACAAGGTCATGAGCAGGTTATGTCATGGGTAAGTCATCATGCATTCCTTTTATCGTGTACAAATATCATAAAACTGCAACCTTTTAATACATTTTAATTGTGAGACCAACTATTTTTAAAATGAAATACTCACATTCACAGAGGCAGAATGATATTCAGTAAATGCAGTCAAAAGATGTCATTTTTACAGCATATCATTAGGCCTCCAAGTAGCCCTGGGTCAAACATCCATTTGCTGTTGCTATGGCATGTTGCTAGGCCCCAAGCAACCCTATGTGCTGAGGTATTCGAAAGGGTCTTGCTGAATGGTTCAGTTTTATGGTGCAATTAAGAGGTTACCAATTCAGGCTATACAACAAAAACGTTTGATTTCCTACGGTACAGTGCAGTCATCGTTTGAAAATGCATGTAAATCTTGCCACCAGGAGGTAAAATGGGGGATTTGATGCATATCCAGTGTAGGTCATCAAAAAGAATATAGCAGTTTTAAAAAGGACCCCAGCACTGGTGACAGTAGCAGCTGGAATGCATGACTATTTGCATGTAGTGGAAAACAGCTGCATCGCATTGCTAACCTCTGGGACAATGTGCATTCAATATGTGTTCAGACAGATTCGGTTGGGTATTGAGGTCAGTGCACTGTCAGCTACAGTCAGTAGGTCTGCAAAACCCAGAAAACCAGCCATGTTGTATAAAGTAGATATAAAACCTTTGCTTTTCATATCCCTTATTGTTTCTTTTCTTTCAAGGTCAAGGTCAAGAGATGAGTTCAGTTGAGTTTAATAAAGTATGAAATGTACAGCAAGAGAAGTGTTGCCCTGCTTACATGAATCTGTAGTTTGAGATAAATACTGTACAGAAATTAATTGAGTGGCCACACAACAGTCACTGTAACTTTGTGTATTTCACTGAAGGTCTCGATATGTCGGCAATATATTAAGATGTTGTAGAGATACACTCTTCACTCTGTTCTTGATATAAGTGTAGGGACATTTATAATTTGCAACATTGGCATTTAATTATGTCACAGTAACACCATTCCATAAATGGCAGCCTCTTTCTCAGATGAATATTGACAACCAAGCTCATTCTGAATCACTTTGAGGAAACAAGGTACTTTGAGTTTATGGGGTTATGTTGTCTATGTTAATGAAAAGTCCCTTACTCAATTCTATTCATTCGCGAACATTTCACCTGATTTATTTTACTCATACATGGGATGTGGGTGTTGCTGGTCGGGTCAGCACTTCTCACCCATCTCTAGTTGCCCTTGAGAAGTGATAATGAGCTGCCTTCTTGAATCACTGCAATCTATTCACTGTAGGCAGGTATACAATGCTGTTTGGGAGAGAGTTCCAGGATTTTGACCCATTGACACTGAAGGGACAGTGATATATTTCCAAGTCAGGATGGTGAGTGGCTTGGAAGGGAAGTTGCAGGTGGTCATTAAATCATTAAACCCCCTACAGCATGGAAACAGGCCATTTGGCCCAATAAGTCCACACCGATCCTCCGAAGAGTAACCCACCCAGACTCATTCTACAACCCTATTAGTCTATATTTACTCCTGACTAATGCGCCTAACCTACACATCCCTGAACTCAATGAGCAATTTAGCATGGCCAAAACATCTAACCTGCACATCTTTGGATTGTGGGAGGAAACCTACACAGATTGGGGAGAATGTGCAAACTCCATGCAGACAGTCACTTGAGGCTGGAACCAAATCCAGGTCACTAGTGCTGTGAGGCAGCAGTGTTAACCACTTAGCCACCCACGTCCTTCTAGATGGTGATGTTCATGTGTTTGGAATTGTTGTCTCAGAACCTTTGGTGCATTTCTGCAGTGCATCTTGTAGATGGTACACACTGTTGTTCCTGATTGCTTGTGGTGAAGACAGTGAATATTTGTCAATGAGTTCCAGTCAAGAAGGCTGCTTTGGCCTGAATGATGTCAAATTCTTGAATATTGTTGGAGCTGTACTCATCTTGGCAAATGAAGAGTATTCCAAAATATACCTAACTTGTGCTTTGCTGACAGAGACAGACTTTGGGAATTCAGGAGATGAGTTACTTGCTGCAGGATTCCTAGCTCTGATGTGCTTTGTGGTCACAGTACTTATATGACTGGTCCAGTTCAGTCTATGCTCAATGCTAACCCCTAGGATTTTGATAGTGGGGGATTCAGTGATGATAACGTCATTGAATGTCATGTGAAGATAGTTAGATTCTCTCTTGTTGGAAATGGTCATTGTCTGGCACTTGTGTGACATGAATGTTCCTTGCCACTTGTCAGCCCAAATCTAGATATCTAGAGGAGTTGTGAATGGTGGTAAACCTCATGCAATCATCATTGAATGTCCCACTTCTGTTGTTATGATGGAAGGAAGGTCAGTGATGAAGATGGACTTAGGAAACTACCCTGAGGAACTTCTGCAGAGATGACCTGGGGCTGAAGTAACTGACCTCCAACAACCACAATCATCTTCCTATGTGCCAGGTATGTCATTAACCAGTTGAGAGATTTTGCAATTCCTATTGCCTTCCTATTTGCTAGGGCCCCTTGATACAACACACTGTCAAATGTGGCTTCAGTGTCGAGGGCAGTGACTGTCTGGTATTTAGCTCCTTCATCCAGGCTGTAATGAGCTCAGGAGCTGAATGGCCTAATCATTCTGTATTTATATTTAAATAAAAATTACAAGCAATTGTTTCTCTGGTTTAACAATCATGTTCATGATTTGCTTGACCGATTGAACAAACTCAAGTGAGGTAATTGAAAACTTTAACCTGAGGATTATTTTCTAGCTTTACCAATTTGGTTTTGATGGGAGAGAGTTCCATCACCTTTTGTATGGAGACATGCTTCCTGGCTGAGCTTCATCAGCCTGAATGAACTAGATCTACATTGTGGGACATTCTCACAAGAGCAAAACAATAACTTGGATTTATGTAACATCTTTAATGGAATGAAAGCATTCCAAGTTGTTTCACAAAAACTTTACAAAGCATAATTGGACAGAGCAATTTATATCTATGCCACAAATGATTAAAAGCTTGCTCAAAGTGGACAATCCGAGAGATGTTTAGATTCCCTATCGTGTGAAAACAGGCCATTTGGCCCAACAAATCCACATCGACTCTCCGTGGTGGCAGCATTGTGACTCAGTGGTTAGCACTGCTGCCTCACAGCACCAGGGTCCCAGGTTCGATACTAGCCTCGGGTGACTGTCTGTGTGGAGTTTGCACATTCTCCCCGTGTCTGCGTGGGTTTCCTCCTATAGTCCCAAGATATGCAGATTAGGTGAAATGGCCATGCTAAATTGCCCATAGTGTTAGGTGCATTAGTCGGAGGGAAATGGATCTGGGTGGGTTACTCTTCGGAGGGTCAGTGTAGACAGGTTAGGCCAAAGGGCCTGTTTCCACACTGTAGGGAATCTAATCTCATCAAAAGAGTAACCCATCCAGACCCCTTCCCTATATTTACCCCTGACTAATGCACCTAACTATTGGCAATTTAGCATGGCCAATTCACCTAACCTGCACATCTTTGGATTGTGGGAGGCAACTAGAGCACCCGGAGGAAACCCATGCAGGCAGGGGGAGAATGTGCAAAGTCCACACAGGCAGTCCCCCCAGGCAGGGGTCAAACGCCAGGTCCCTGGTGCTGTGAGGTGATAGTGCTAACGACTGAGCCATTACACTGCCCTGTCTAGGCAGCTGATGGTCCAGCCAAAAATGATGAAATCATTAAAATTGGTGATGTTGTAGATGGCATTATTAGATGAGTTTTAATACCCAAAAGGACAGTGAAGGTGAAGGGATTACAGAGATAGGCAGGGCAATGGAATTTGTAAACACTGACAAAAAATTTAAATTTGAGGCATCTTGAGTGGAAGCCAGTATGGACTCTTATAACCTGAGGGGAAGACCTTGGTAATTTACATACACTGTTGCCAATCCTTCTCCTGTGCTATTCTGGGCATTTATGGTAGGTAATGGTAAACAGAGAACCATGAGTAAATCTCAGCAGAAGACTCTCTTGTCCATCTTCACAAGGTTTATCACATAATAGTAACTACAAAGGTTGCATTAACCCCGAGACATATCAATTGTTACTAACAAGAAGTACATAAAGCATATGAGTATCCAAGAGGTTCCAAACTGCTAGCTGCTAGAACTACCTAAGGCTTTCCATACTGTCTGATACTCCAAGTAGGGGCTGTTATATATCAGATTGAGCAGAGTTTCAGCATTCTTTAGAGATTAACCTTCTCATATCTTCAACTGAACATAGTCCCACAAGCTATTTTACTTTTAGTTAGCCCATTATACAATGGCATAAAGAGCTACATTACAGGCATCACTTTCTCTTCTCCCTCTGAAGTCTCTGGCTTCACAAATTGAAGTAAACAAGTGGATCCAGAATTCCTTCACAAGATATTCACTTCAAGACTGAAGTCTTGAAAATTTGATAGGTCGTTGGCTTGAAAATCGGCAACCTTGATGTTGATCACTTCTTTATTTCTACTCTGCAGGAATTGTTATCTTTCACTGAGGATGGGGAGAAAGTGAGGACTGCAGATGCTGGAGATCAGAGTTGGGAGTGCAGTGCTGGAAAAGCACAGCAGGTCAGGCAGCATCTGAGGAGAAGGAGAATCGACATTTCGGGCATAAGCCCTTCTTCAGCTGATGAAGAGCTTATGCCCAAAACGTCGATTCTCCTGCTCCTTGGATGCTGCCTGACCTGTTGTGCTTTTCCAGCACCACAATCTCTTTCACTGAGGATGTGGTTGGCCATTGAAGATTTTGCTTTTTGTGCTACATTACCTTCTTTGGAGGATGCTTGACTTCATGAATATCCTTTATGGAAGACAATTGTGCTGATAAAAAAAGCAGCTTCATCTTTAGTATTTCATAGAATCCCTACAGTACGGAAGCAGGCCATGCAGCCCTTCAAATCTATACTGACTCTCTGAAAAGCACCACACCCAGATGCACCCTTTACATTTCACATGGCTAATCCACCTAGTCTGCACATCCTTGAACACAATGGATAATTTAACATTGGCCAAACCACCTAACATGCATATCTTTGGACTGTAGGAGGAAACCAGAGCACCCGGAGGAAATCTGCACAGACACAGGGCAAATGTGCAAACTCCACAGAGACCGTCGCCCAAGGGTGGAACCAAACCGAAGTTGCTGGCGCTGTGAGGCAGCAGTGCTAACCACTGAGCCACTATGCCACCTCTGTGTGCTGGTCATGTGGCTAATCTCTCTCAAGAATTTGGACATGTTACATATCTTCAAACATGCCTTGTGTTTTTTTTTCACTGGTGTAATAGATTTTATTCCACACCAGTGGCATTGACTGTTCTGTGGTGACAACTGGGTGCATCAGTTTGTTGTGCTGTTAGCACTGGATCGACTCAAAGTTCATCAACAATCTCTGGGGGACTGTCTTGTTCAATTGAGGCAGCAGTATTTTCTTGTTGTCTCAAGTTTTGCTGATAGTTATCCTCTGGAGGATTTTTCAATGGATGCAAAACATTTCCTACGGCCCAACGAAATCTGTGGCTTCTTCCCTGCTGATAGAGTCCAGAGATTTCTTTTACACTAATAAATGGTTTCTGCTGGCTGAAACTTCTTTTGATGAAACAGATTTCTGACACTATCAAGACTTGTTGAGTTGCTCCAGTGCTTTCTGTTTTTATTTCCAATAAAGTGGATTTCTGCACGGTCAGTTTTCTTTTTAGGTTCAGCTATTAATCTTAGGAGTCCTATTATGTCTTCCTGTGGATGCGTTTTCCTGGCTTGGTCAATAATAGTTTTCCTTTGTAAGAGGGTATACAGGCTCAGCTTATATCCTCTGGAGTTTAGAAGAGTCAGAGGTGACCTAGTTGAAACATATAGATCCTGAGGCAACTTGACTGGGTGAATGTTTAAAAGATGTTTCCTCTTGTGGGAGAATCTAGAACTTGGGATCACAGTTAAAAAATAATTTCTTGAGATCTTCAATCTATTTTGCCTTCAGCACAGTGGCTAATACTGCTGTCTCATAGCGCCAGGGTCCCAGGTTCAATTCTACCCTTGGGTGACTGTCTGTGTGGCATTTGCACATTCTCCCCATGTCTGTGTGGGCTTCCTCTGGGTGCTCTGGTTTCCTCCCACAACCCAAAGATCTGCAGGTTAGGTGGGTTGGTCATGCAAAATTGCCCATAGCGTGCAGGGATGAATCAGGCACGGGAGATGCAGGTTACATGGATAGTGAAGGGTGGTGGGATGTTTTTTGGAGGGTTAGTCTGATGGAACAAATGGGATTCACCTATTTAAAATGGAGTTGAGAAATTTATTTTTCCTCTGAGGGCTAAGAGTGGTTAGAATTCCCTTCCTTTCCTAAAAGGCAGTGAATGCAGGATCATTAAATATTTTTATTGCAGTGGTAGATAGATTCTTGATTAGCAAGGGGACGAAAGATTATCAGGGTATTCAGGAGTGTAGAGGTGAGGTTAAAATCACACCAGGTAAAAACAATAACTGCAGATGCTGGATTAGTGGTGCTGGAAGAGCACAGCAGTTCAGGCAGCATCCAACAAGCAGCGTATTAAATAGTGGAGGAGGATCAAAGGGCTAAGTGGCCTGTTTTTCTTCCTGGCTCATATGCACAGTTATGAATTTATTAAGCTGCAAACTTCCTTATTCAAGAGTGAGCCTTGTTGGTTCTGGATCACATACACGTTCTCAAGCGGTCATTACTCTTTATGCTGTTGTGAGATCAGAACATTCCGTTGATCTGTGGTGTTGTTCCACCTGCATTACGCAACTCCAGACCTGTCAGTTGCAATTGTATGTGTTTTAGCCAAAGTTGGATAAGACAGTGACAGTGGTCCTGACATCAAGTTTAAATTGAGTATGATGTTCATTAATATAAATTCAGCATATCTGCTTGTGGAAAGTGTCTCATTTCCTCTCGGAATTTCACATGTATGTCATGGATCAGACAGGACCCTCTCAAAATATATTAAGAAGGAACTTTTTCTAATTTTAAAGGCAAATGTGAGGTGCTGTGTTCCAGATACAATTCAATTGGTTTAACTACTCAACATTAAGCAAAACAACTTATTTAAACACTATAGTTAAAATACAACAAAAGAAAGCGGAAATTGGAATAACTTAACTCTATTGGAAATTTTAACAGAATAATAAATTATTTAACTACTACACAGTAACTGTTCCAACATAGTAATCTCCCATAAACACACCCTTGGCAAAGAGCAAATTCAGAAAACGGATTGTCTCACATACAACTTCTGTAACCAGTAGAGAACCCTCAAATTTTAACTGTAATCAAGAGAGAGAAAAATGACTTCTACTTTGTCCAGACACCAACAGTAACTGTCTAAAGTTAAACTAAAGACCCTTGTGCTGTGGTTGTTTGTATTGTTCCAACTTTTAAAAAATGCACCCAATGCTTCACAAGTTGTTTATCTTCTCATAGATTGCTTGGGCGTCTGTCCCCTGATCTCTCTCTAAACGAAACTAGGGACAAAACTATATTTTAAAGTTACAGAGGTGTGTCTAACTCATCCATGTTGACAGGATATCCTAAATTAATCTAGTCCCATTTGCCAGCATTTGGTCCATATCCCTATACAAAGGAACCTCGATTATCCGGCATTCGATTATCCAAATTTTGGATTATCCGAACAAGATTGCAAGATCCCGATCCATGGCTAAACTATGTTATCCAGCATTCAATAATCTGGCATTTGATTAACCGAACAAAATACTCCCTGGCTGTTTCCTTTGGATTATTGAGGTTCCTCTGTAAACCCTTCCTGTTCATATACCCATCCAGATGCCTCTTAAATGGTGTAAATGTACCAGCCTCCACCACTTCCTCCAGTAGCTCATTCCATACATGCACCACCCTTAGCATGAAAAGGTAGCACCCTAGGTCCCTTTTAAATCCTTCCCCTCTCAACCTAAACTTATACCTTGTAGTTCTGAACTCCCTCACCCCAGACAATAGACATTGTCTATTCATCCTATCCATGCCACTCTTGATTTTATAAGCCTCTATAAGGTCACCCCCAACCTCCGATGCTCCAGGGAAAACAGACACATTCTATTCAGCCTCTCCCATAGCTCAAATCCTCCAACCCTTGGAACATCTTTGTAAATCTTTTCTGGACTCTTTCATAACATACCTCCTATAGGAGGGAGACCAGAATTGTACAAAATATTCTAAAAGTAACCTAACCTAAGTCCTGTACAGCTGCAATGTGCCCTCCAAACTCCTGTACTCAATACTCTGTCCAATAAAGGAAAGCATACCAAAAGCCTTCTTCACTATCCTATCTACCTGTGACTCCACTTTCAAGGAACTATGAAGCTGCACTCCAAAGTCTCTCTGTTCAGCAACACTCCTTAGGACCTTACCTTTAAGTGTATAAGTTCTGCTAAGATTTGCCTTTCCAAAATGCAGCACCTCACATTTATCTAAATTAAACTCCATCTGCTGCTCCTCAGCCTATTGGCCCATCTGATCAATATCCCATTGTAATCTGAGGTAACCTTCTTTGCTGTCCACTACATCTCCAATTTTGGTGTCATCTGCAAACTTACTAACCGTATCTTCTATGTTCACATCCAAATCATTTATATAAATGATGAAAAGCAGTGGACCCAGCACCAATCCTTGTGGCACTCCACTGGTCACAGGCCTCAAGGCTGAAAAACAACCGTCTGCAACCACCCTCTGTCTTCTACCTTTGAGCCAGTTCTGTGCCAAATAGTTCATTCTTCCTGTATTCCATGTGATCTAACCTTGCTAACCAGTCTCCCATGGGGAACTTTATCAAACACCTTATTGAAATCCATATAGATTACATCAACCACACTGCCCTCATCAATCTTTTTCATTACTTCCTTAACAAAACTCCATCAAATTAGTGAAACATGATTTCCCATGCACAAAGCCATGTTGATTATCCCTAATTAGTCTTTGCCTTTCCAAATATGTACGAATGCTGTCCCTCAGGATTCCCTCCAACATCTTGCCCACCGCCAATGTCAAGCTCACCAGTCTTTAGTTCCCTAGCTTTTCATTTCTACCTTTCTTAAGTAGTGGCATCACGTTAGCCAACCTACAGTCTTCTAGCACCTTACTGGCAACTATCAATGGTATAAATAATTCAACAACGGGCCAGAATTAACCTCCCTAGCTTCCCACAGAGTTTTAGGCTACAACTGATCAGGTTCTGGGGATTTATCCACCTTTATGCATTTAAGATTTGATGTTATAACCCAACCAATGTTACTACCAATCAAGTCAGATCCCAGAACTAAATTTGGCTTCATAGATTTTATTAAAAAAATTCAATGCAGTGGCTTTTCACTAAAATGTGAGCAGATGAGGCTGCAGATTTGGTTTCAGAAGTTTATTATGCAGAGAAATATAAAATAAAATAAAACAAACTATGCTATGCATAAAAAAATTCAATAACACCCAGCAAAACAAAGCTGCATCAACCCCTGAACATCATCATTTTACTGGTAATCAAAATCAAGAGAAATTTCCTTCCCTACCACATCTATCGATTGACTTTACTGCTGCTTTTTCGTTCTGGTCCCATGACTGTAACAACTGAGCTCTTTCTCAGCTTGGAATAACCAGTGTGGATTTCTAATCAAACAATCCTGGTATGGAAGTTTTCACAAACTGAAACCTTCACACTGAGGTAACATATTCCCTCAACTGCTCTGAAAAATATCCTTTTCCTCAGATCAACTAGTCTTTCATGTAAATTCAGCCAGGTCTCTTTCAAACTGAATACAAAGCTTTCAACTGAATTGTAAAGATCTAGTTCAACCTAGCTTTTGTTAATGTAATTTTTTGCCTCTTTTAAACCAAATAATATAAGCAAACTTATTTAATACTCCAGATCCTTCCAGTCGTCCACTCCCTGGCGTATACTCATTTAAAACGATGATACTGAAAATGCTAGCCGTTCATACAGATAGAGCAGGCACATGCCATGACTTTAAAATCAAAACTCTAAAGAAAAATTTATTTATATATAAATTGCATACCTTTCATCATCAAGGTAATTGTCGATTGCTTTTGTAGCATCAACAAATTACCTTTTTTTGGTAGTTTTTGACATCATCAGCTATAGTACCAATTAAATATAGTAAACTCTGTTTCTGACTTGGTATTCAATTTTGAAACTATTCTATATCCTGGCAAATATTTTCTTCCTGATTTCTAATGTTGTGCTCTTTTCGAACCATTGCTGATGTTGAAATTGCTTGGAAGCATTCGGTCTTTTTCAATTTGTCCTGAATGTGTTGATTAATCTTATTACTGTGATGTAATATATAACATGCAATTGCGATTTTACTTGCAACTGTGTCAAATAATGCTTTAAGTTGCATTTACTGGTAAATAAAACCGAAAGAGGAAGGTTCTGAGGAAGGGTCACCCAAAACATTAACTCTGATTTCTCTTCACAGATGCTGCCAGACCGGCTGTGCTTTTCCAGCAACTTCTGTTTTTATATTTACTGGTGGTCTGTAGGAACTTACTGATACCAGCACTGAAATCTTTTTTTTCTTGCAAAGCATTGCTATTTCTAAATGTTGCTTAGAGTTTTAAAAGTCTGTACTATAGCTATGGCCTTCTAAAAAATAATTTATGGCTCTTGTATCTATTTTTCAAGATATTTGATAGCATTTACAAGTCATGCTCTGGCTAATAATACCCTGGTTTTAGGAATCAGAGGATTCCCACCCATTCAGCTTCTTCTTGGAAAGTCATAGAAATGTACAGCACAGAAACACCCTTCGGTCCAATTCGTCCATTCCAACCAGATATCCTAAATTAATTGAGTTCCATTTGCCAGCATTTGGCCCATATCCCTCTAAACCATTCCTATTCATATACCCATCCACATGCCTTTTAATGATGTAATCGTACCAGCCTCCACCACTTCCTCTGGCTGCTCATTTCACACATGCATCAGCCGCTGTGTGAAAAAGTTGCACCTGAGGTTCCTTTTAAATCCTTCCTCTCTCACCCTAAACCTATGCCCTCTAGTTCTGGACTCCCCCAACCTAGGGAACAGACCTCATTTGTTCATCCTATCCATGGCCCTCATGATTTTATAAATCTCTATAAGGTTACCTCTCAGCCTCTGACGCTCCAAGGAAAACAGTCCCAGCCCTTTCAATCTCTCCCTGTAGCACAAACTCTCCAACCATGGCAACATCCCTGTAAATCTTTTCTGAACCCTTTCAGGTAAGTGTCCCACCATTTTGAACAATATGGAAGGCTTTGTGACCTTTGCTTGCTTCGTGGGATGATTGCCCTTTTACTCCTCTGAGGTCCTTGCTATTTTTCCATGCTTTGCATAATTTATTAATTCTAATAATTTTGTTTTCTTGACAACCTATGCTCCCATCATAACCCTACTGAATTAACCAGTTGGGCAGACATCAAAACCAGTGCGGAGATTATGTAAGATAAAGTCCTGACTTTCAATTGCAGATTTCTCTATATTACATCAAACTCTCTTTCTGTGCTCATAATTTAAAAACTCCATACTGTTATCATTCTGATGAACCTGCACTGTATTTCCAACAACACCAACAGGTATTTGCTGAAGTTAGCCATCCAGAATAGAATGCTGTATGGTAATAAAAATGTGACAACATGTTCAAAAATATGCACACCTCCAAGATGACCAATGCTGACCCAGTATAATCAGAAAGAAAATGGTCTGCATGTTTATGTTTTTCCAATTCATTTTTCCCCGTTTGTAAAGCCTCTCCACCACATTTGATCTGCAGCCAGCATGCTGAGACTGGCTTGGTTGCAGATGTAGTCTGCTGATCTAAAGACCTCTCCATACTGTTCACAGAATGGTAACACTGCTGCTGATAGCACAGACAGTTCAAGGGTGATACAGTATCCATTGGGTTTATCTGCAAATTCCTGAAACTCAGACAGTAAATACAAGTGCAATGGAGTAACAGGCATCATTGAGATATGTGTGCATGGCCTGCTAATTTGAAGTGAGAGTTGTTTTCATTTAAACTGCACATACTTCTCAAAAAATGGTTTCAGAAATTTTTTTTAAAATCAGCACAACAAAAGTTCACAACAGGCTTAGCATTGAATGCATTGGTCCATTAAATGGTAAATAGTCAAGAAACACTATAAAAAGAAACTCGTCTATAATAACTTAGGGACTGGCTTCAAATGTTTTAATTATAGGCAAGCAGTCTCCCGATTTTAGGTTGAAGTTGAATCATTCATTTATTATTGAGATTTACTCATACAAAGACCCCTGCCATTAATGATTGACACATGCTGCACATCACCAACTATCAGTAACTCGAGATGTTTTTGAAACATCTTGAAAACTTCTTACCCTGAGTACTCACCTACTCTTTCCTCAATTTTATTTCTCCACTCTGCTTAGCCAAATTTGTACAACTTTCCGAGACTGTATAAATCAGGAGTTGATTGCATAAATTCAGTAAGTCAATTCAAAATCAATATTGCACCAAATCTGAAACAGATCAAGGATTATGTTTTCAGTTTGGCGATGCAAACTGTGTGATTAAGTATTTAAATGTCATTTGTTGCAAGTTTGGTTCTTTGATTTCAGGGGTAGTGAGAGAAAAGAGTTTTACTGGGTTTGAAGGGACTAATTTCTGTTGGTATTATGATTTCTGTTAAAACAGTTTAGGAAAGTACTTATACACTAATGGATTTTTCTTGATGTTGAATATCACGTTAATATATTATGATTTGTTCGGAAAGTTAAATCTTTACATGACTGGGCAATATTTTTGCTTCAGCATTCGAATTAAACTGAGAAATACATTGGTAGAAATTACATCTGATTTTGTAACTGTTGACTCGCTAAAACAAGTTTAACCTTTTAATGAAGCACTGTTATAATTTTGAATGCAGTAAACTTGTTTATGTTAAATATGAAGGGAAACCAAGTTACCAAGTGTTCTGCATGTGCTTCAGATTGACATTTTAAGTTGCATTTGCCTCACAAGAATTTGGCTGTCTGAAACCCACAGGATGTGAAAGACTGCAACATAGGATGGTCACTGACCTAACTCACCATTGTGTTTAGACAAAAGGACTTTGGTCTTGTCGCAGGTCGTACAGAAAAGACTTATATGTTACCCATTTTTAAGAATAACAGCTGTATCTGTTCCAGAACAGTTTCTATCAGAAAGACTATGCGAAAAGTTATTGAACGATCACCAAGACACCTTGGCAAATAGTTATCCTCATCTAGCATCACAAAGCAGGTTCAGTTCATTCTTACATTGATGCTTGTGGGAGTTTGCAGCGTGAAAATTGACTGTTGCATTTCCTACTTTAAAATCTTGACTATACCACATTAACTGTAAAGCTCTTGGAGATGTCCAATGATTGTGAAAGCATTATTTAAATGATAGTCATTTAAAGTTGACAAAAAGAGACTATTTTATACTTAGCTAACATTACTCAGTGTAATAGTCATATGAACATACAAGGTTTAGTGAAGTCTGAACATTTTTATTTGTTGCAAGCAGCTGACAGTGAGATGTCTGAATCGATCACTCTGAGACCCAATTCAACCTACAGTGATTTTATCAATAACTAGTTTAACAATAAACATTTTAAGTGAAGACTCTTTGTCCAGATTATACATTCATCAGCTTTACAGCTCACATTAATTATAATCTTTTCACGTTACATTCTTTTTGGCAGCTGCACTTTGTATTTTATAAATCTTTTAACTGCATTCAGTAATGTGTCAGAAATATGCTTCTAAAACAGTTGCGCCATTTACACTACAGACTTTGTACTGGCATAAATCTGGACGAAAAGTCCCCAGTTTGACACACAAAACTAGAAGCAGAGACTGAGACTAGATTAAATGTCATTTCCATATGTATAACATTATTATGTTGTGAAATTAGATGAGTAATATTGACACATTACTCACAGGAAAGGAGACTCAAGAACAAATTGAAAAACATTGGCTTAGAAAACATTTAGAACGTTAATTAGTTCATTGTTTCTTTTCTGTTTCCTCCAATGGCATTTCCATATCCAAAATTGGATTTGAGAGTTCAGGTATTTTTTTCATTAGATTGGGGGATAGGGATAATGGCGATAGCAAAGCCATCAATTACTACCTTTGCCAAAAACACTGGTTGGCTCACTTTGTGGGATTTTTAAAAGGACAATTCTAAATTGGTCTGTGGAACCTTGTTTAGAAAAATTGCATGAGGTTGGCCATTGAATGTGTGGTCAAGTGACCAAGGGCTCAAAATTGGACATGCTAAAGCTGGAGAAATTGGCCTGACAGGAAATTGGCCAAAATAAATTAAACGGCGCTATTGGATACAGACAATCATGGAAATCAAGTTTACAAAGGTACAGAGGGAACTCAGGGCTTGACTAATGGAGAAGTATTGATCAGACTTTCTTGGACCTTGACTCTCAGCCAGCACATGAGGACGTGCACATTACAACTCCATGACGTGGCAACAATGAAGGGTGTTAGCAAGACCCAGTTGGATGCTTTATACTCTGCTCATGACTCCATTGGCCAAGGACCACTGAACATTTAGTAAGATCTGAGGTGAGGGGTGATAAAAGCACACACCTTGAAAGTGGAGTCGCAGGTCGACAGGATCACGAAGAAGGCTTTTGGAATGCTTTCCTTTATTGGTCAGAGCATTGAGTATAGGAGCTGGAAGGTCATGTTGCAGCTGGACAGGAATTGGTTCAGACACTTTTGGAATATTGTGCGCAATTCTGGTCTCCGTCCTATTGGAAGGATGTTGTAAAACTTGAAAATGTTCAGAAAAGATTTACAAGGATGTTGCCCGGATTGGAGGATTTGAGCTATAGGGAGAGGCTGAATAGGCTGGGGCTGTTTTCCCTCGAGCGTTGGAGGCCGAGGGGTGATCGTACAGAGGTTTAAGAAATCATGAGGCGCGTGGATAGGGTAAATAGACAATGTATTTTCCCTGATGTGGGAGAGTCCAGCACTAGAGGGCACAGGTTTAGGGTGAAAGGGGAAAAATTAAAAAGAGACCTAAGGAGCAACTTTTTCACACAGAGGGTGGTGCATGTATAGAATGAGTTGCCAGAGGAAGTGGTGGAGACTGGTACAATTACAATAGTTAAAGGGCATCTGGGTGGGTTTATGAACAGGAAGGGTTTAGAGGGATGTGGGCAAAGTGCTGGCAAATTAGACTAGATTAGGTCAGGATATCTGGTTGGCATGGACAAGTTGGACTGAAGGGTCTGTTTCTGCGCTGTGCATCTCTATGGCTCCATGACTCTATGATCAGGAAGTCACCCCCTCAGCAAAGTCTCACAGTAAGACTCATGGCAGAAGACTGCACAGAATTTTGTGACTGTGAGTAAACCCTTGGTACACAATCGCCAAATGTCACTACATATCTACCTGTCCTTAGCATTGGGAAGGATGGGTCTAGCCTTAGTGCCACGAAATGCTCCAAACAGTTGGACCGTTCTGTATCACCTGTCCTTCATGGAAAATTGCAAAGAAAAACACTTTTGACCACAAGTTAGTCAGGAAAATGGTCAGCACGCAGCATCCTCGAGACACTGAGGAAAAAGGACAGGGCGGATCCTGCCATGTGTTTCTCTGAGCAGATTGTCAAAGTCATTTGGCAGAATGCTTCATCAGCAGAACCTTCCAAAAAAACACCAAGAGATCCTTCAGTCTCTTTGTGTCACTGCACACTGCCCTCGAAATGGCTGTGCTGGGGAGAGATTGTCATACATCTTCTGGATTGCGCATTTGCAAAGAAGGTCTGGAGAGAGATGCAGTGATTTTTCTCAAGGTTCATCCTGAGCAGCGCCATGACTCAGGAGTCGGTGCTATATGGCTTGTTCCTTAGGTTGCACACCGAGACAAACATCAACTGGAGGATCATCAAATTGGCGAAAGACATGTTTGGTCTGCCCAAAGCCTATTGGTCTTCCAGTATAAAGAGTTGCCCTTGATCGAGTGTTGCAAGACTGGCACATTCCAAGGTCCAGGACGATGTGCTGAGGGGTGCGTTAAAGCTTGGGGCAGCTGTTGCCAAGGTGCAGTGGGGATAGACCACAGCTTAAGGTCTTTCTACCAAATTATAATGAGGGATCGAACCCTCTCAGTGCCTCAAAATGAACATGTTGGAAACACCTTTTTTTTTAGCAATTGTACAGAGGCTCTGAGAAATGTCAAAATTCCAATGTTTCATTTTATTTCTCTCTGCAAGGGTTGTACAGACCTGCTTTGTAACTTTATCTGTACTTATTGATGATTTTTATGAATTAAGTATGTTTATAAAATTAGAAAAAAAGTGCAACAACTGGAGAAAACCTCCCCTGACCTGCAAAGCCCACCATCGTGGAAGACAGCCCCAGCTCCACACTGGAGAGGAAGGAGATTCCAACAGCCCAGCTCAAACACTTGGATCATTGTGGGCAATGTCCTCTCTCAGAGCTTGGTAAAGAGTAAACATTGTGGGAATTTGGGAAACACTCCCATTGTGTTTTAATAAAGAACATTTTGTTAGTGAAATACAGTTTAAATGCAAACTGAATTCTGTGAACCTTTGTCATCTCACCGACAAGAGCACTTGAGTAAAATGTTGTTGGTAGACAAACTGATTGAAGTGTCCAAAAGCATGGACAATGGTAGGGAAGAGGAAGCTCCAGATTTGATTTCAAATCTCTTGTCCTTCCCTTTCTCTGTTAGCTCTTCCAAGCTTCCAATACCTCCTGCAATTTGAACACTTTGGGTAATAATGACTTTTTATCATCAGAATTTTACATTTTCCGGCCAAGTCCAAGATGGATTGGATTTTTTTGGAGTGATTTTCACCATCAGGTCTGGTGAGTTCCCGCAACATATCTTACCAAAATGTGCCACATCAATTACCTACCATGCTCCTATGATATTTCTCACACCCAATTCCTGCCCCAGCTTACCATGTGACATTCCCAGAACAGTTCAACTTATTGGATATGTTCTAACAGACCAGCACATGTCTATGCCATCTGGACACGCACTGGTATTCTCAAGCTGCCTTGCTCACTCTGATGGACAGGTGCTGACCATGTCAGAGCAGGGAAAGATGGCACATGATTTTCTGGTGGCAAGTAGATGTCGTGGTTGAGGGGGTGATGCAAAGGAGAAGTCTTTTCTTCCCAGAGGACAAGCAGAGGAAGCCATGGCACCTGACAAACTGGTCCCACGTTGCCATTTGGGTCAGTGCTATTTCCAAATTGTGGAGGAATGGCTAGCAGTACATGAGGAACAACCTTCTCCAGTGTTTCAGAAGAAGTTTCACACTTGACTCTCTGCTGACATTCACTGCAAATCTATTACATCCACCTTGAAACAAGGCACATGCTCTATTGAAGGCAATTGATCCCCCAATCTCTGTCACTGACCCCAAAACATCCCACACAACTAAATCTGCCTGCTGTCTCTGCTGTCTTCCCACTCTCCCAGAACACCTCACTACCTTCCTAACAGCTGCACCAACATCAACAGCTGTGCCACCCACTACCATCTCATTCAATTCCTCCTTGTCTCTCAATACAGGAGAAGATAGCCCAAAGCAGGGCACAATGTGCCCCCACAGTTAACTTGCCATTCCCTCCGAGGAGAGAATCCTGGCTCTTCAGTAGAATTCTGGGATAGCTGTTGTGGAGCTGCTGAGACAGCCATGTCCCTCCAACCAAGTATTACCCTATAGGCCACTGCAATCGCATATTAACCCCTTGTTGTTGTCATTCATTTCACTCCTGCTATGCCATGTTTCTCATGTCTCGTAGATAGGGTCAGCATCACACCTTCTTCAGAGAAATGCCAAGATCCCCCAAAGGCCAGATCTGGATTTCTGATGATGAAAATCCCAAGGCTTGAGTTAAAGCATCGCCAAAGTTGCCTCCTGCATCTCCCGCCAGCTCTGATATGGATACCCCTGTGGGAGTGTTTGCCTTCGAGACCACGTTCTGGTGAGCAGCTGACAGCTAGCTGAGGACAAAATGTTCTGGGCTGCTGGCACTCATTGGACCATTGGAGACCAGACACCAGCTCAGCCCCAAGTAGGGAAGGAGCTGGCAGTGTCAGCAATCAGGGAGGAATTGGAGCAGGAGACAGCTATGTAGGAGGCAATGGCCCTTGGTGGCCCAGAGAGTTAATGGGTTCATGGATATCACGATCCACATAAGTATCAAATTGTGGAGAGGGAAGGTCCACTCAAATGTGGAGAAAGCCTGAGAAAAACCCATAGCAAAGAATGTGGGTAAACAAGAAGAAACTTAATCACAGTAATTAATTCGTATAGATTGGAAACCGTTACATAAAGGATAAGCACACAAGTCCATGGCAGATTAAACTCAATTAATTCAATGTGAGATTGAAAGCTGGTCTCAGTGATGGCGAAAGTATCATTGATTGTTGTAAAAACCCATCTGCTTCATCAATGTCCTAGGGAAAGGAAATCTGCCGTAATTACCCACTCTGACCTCCATGTGGTACCAAGACTCACAGTGATATAGTTCACTCTTAACCATCCTCCAAAATGTTCTAACAAAGCCACTCAATTCAAGGCCTCTTCAGGATGGGCAATAGCTGTAGACTTTGCTAGTTATACCCAAATTCCATTGAAAAAATAAATGTTTCTGACGGTTTGATTAGATGGGAGGTATCGCAGAATAGTCATGTGCCCAACACATTGGGAGTAGGGTTTCACCACATGAGCATCCATATCAACTATCTGAAGTCCAGCAAAATGTGCCTTTGGATGACTACTGCTGGGATAGAAAAGGCCATACCAATGTGGCACTTTGGGATATAATGACCGACTACAGAAGGAATCTCAGCGCCAATTCAAAAATACCTTTAGGAACTTTCAATGCAGCTGTGTTTTGGATGCAGGAAGGGTATACATTCCACTGGAGAAGCCCGAGGCCTTGTCTAGGCCCAAGGCGTATGGTGTTTAACAATGAGGTGGAGCATCAATTGAAATGTTTTGTACTGGCTCACTTGGGATCCCCACTTGATGGAAAGTTTATAAAAGCTCATAATGTATGTGTCATATAACCCACAGCCCATCAGACATTCAGCCTCTGTTTAAAGTGGGTGGTTCGGAGAGGTTGGGAAAATTGGAATTAGAAGCAAGTCAGCACTTCGAGGGAGGTTGGGGGAGGGAGGTGGTCCAGGGGCAAAATTGTCGGGGTGGCTTGTGGGCCTGATCAGTGCTCTACGCAAGACCTCATTGTAGATTTAGTACATGTGGTCAGTTGGAGGAATGCTTATCACTGAGTGGGACGGCTTTGAACTCATTCTACCTAGATTGAGCACAAAATACAGGTGGATATTCCAAAGAAATATTGTATCATGGATCATGAAAATGATGAATTTCGAGGGCTACAGAGATAGGGCTGGAGCTGGGTAGCTCTTTCAGGGAGTTGGTACAGACACAAAGATTTAAATGGATTCCTTCTGAACTATGAAATTCTATGATTCCCTCTATCACCTTTAGGATGGCATATTAAACCAAGATCCTCCTGCTCCCTATGGTAGACATAAGAGATCCTACACCACTTTTAAATGAAGAGATGTAAAGATTGTTAGTCAATATTTATCCGTTAGATAATATTAAAAACAAATAATCTGGTCATGAAAGTAACTGCTGCATTTTCTAGATTGCACAAAGTGACTGATTGATAAAAGTACTTAATTTTGATACTTCAAAAAAGTACTTCAGTGTTTTACGATGTCCTGAAATTGTGGGGAAAAAAATCATATATATTCTCCTGAATCACAGTAAGTACCTTTTAAACCCTCAGTGGATGTGTTTGGAACAAGTGCAATGTCAAAATTTAAATGGTATCAAACCCAACCACAACCTACCTATCTATATTTGGTGTTAAAGGACCATGCCACTCTGAGATGAATATGTTCTTTATGATATTATAGCCACACAGACTTTTTTTTCTGTTTTCTAGGTTTAATCATGGCTGGCCAGCTTCCTCAGCATTTAAAAACGTGAAGACTGGTGTGTCGAAGCGGTTAGAGTTTCCACCTAAAACCTCCAAAGAAATCTATTTCTCCTCAGAAAGTTTTGGATCCCTCCATGACACCATCACTACTCCAACTGCAGGTTCCCTACCTTCTTCAAACCATTCCTTACCCAACAGACAGCCACATCTGTCAACCACGCTGGCTTCTAAGCAGGGAAACTGCACAAACACCATTTAGAAAACCATTCCAGTCAAAATTAGTCCGGCATAACGACAGGGGCCTGAGGGAGTTGTGCAGATAAAGTCATAGTGTCATACAGCACGGAAACAGACTCTTTGGTCCAACTTGTACATGTTTCCCACTTGCTTGTGTTTGGCCCATATCCCTCTAAACCTTTCCTATTCATGTTCCTGCCCCAAGGCCTTTTCAACTTTCAAACTGTACCTGCATCCACCATTCCCTCAGGTAGTTCATTCCACATACGAACCACCCTTTGTATGAAAATGTTGCTCCTCAGATCCCTTTTAAATCTTTCTCCTTCCATCTTAAAAATATGCCCTCAAGGTTTGAAAACCCCTAACCGAGGGAAAAGATCCTTGCTATTCAGGTTATCTATGCTCCTCATGGTTGTGTAAACTCTGTAACATCACCTATCAGCATCCTATGCTCCAGATAAAACAGTCCCAGCTTGTCCAATCTCTCCTTATAACTCAAACCCTCCAGTCCCAGAAACATCTTTGTCAATCTTTTCTGCACCCTTTCCAATTTTATAATATCCTTTCTATAGGAGGACGATCAGAACTTTACGCAGTATTCCAAAAGTTGCCTCACCAACGTCTTGTACAACTGCAACATTACATCCCAACTCCAATATCAAAAGTCTGACCAATGAAGGCAAGCATGCTAAACGCCTTCTTTACTACTCTGTCTACCAGTGATGCAACTTTCAAAGAACTATGTACCTGAAACCTTTGGTCTCTCTGTTCGACAACATGTCCCAGGGCCCTACCATTAACTGTATAAGTCCTGCCCATTCATCTGAACAAAATGCAACATCTCCCATTTACCTGCACTTGCTTTCTTACAGCTCAGTTAGTGTCATTAAAGGACATTCCAGGCAGATTGTCCATTAAGGCAATACAGGAAGATCAACAGATGTCAAATCGGTGAACATTCCACCAATATGTGCTTTGACTGTCATCATTTTTGTGGTGGACCTGCTGATGTTAGGGAAGAATACATTCTTGACAAGCAAACCTTAGAAGTAATCTACATTGCTCACATGTATGTTATGTCAATCAACCACATTGGAGTTAAGCCTCTCACACACCTTGGGAGAACCAAATTAAAAATCACACAACATCAGGTTATATTCCAACAGGTTTATTTGAAAGCACTAGCTTTTGGAGTGGCACTCCTTCAACCACCTGATGAAGGAGCAGCACTCCAAAAGCTAGTGCTTCCAAATAAACCTGTTGGACTATAACCTGGTGTTGTGAATTTTAACTATGTCCACCCCAGTCCAACACCGGCAAATCCAAATCATGACCTTGGGAGAAATCCCTTTCCAGGTTAATCATGTACCTGTAAAATAGTACTTTCGATCTTATGATGGATAAAGGCTTCCCGGCAACAGCTGGTCCAATTCAGCAGCATTGGGCATGGCGGACAGGGATGCAATTTTCTGCATACTTAATATTCATGAAAATGTAATATTTTTCTGGAATATTATTCTGCTTTTACTTGTTTCCCCATTTACTTGACCCAGTTACTTGGAGCCTTGTATGAATAATTAAAGCAACTTGGTGCATTTCCAATACATAATGCAATAGGTCAAGGTAGAATTGGAATAAGGCTCTGCCCTCTCAATCAATATTTTAAATGTCAAGACCCAAAGCAAGATAGTCTCAACATTTTTGCATATACAACAATTGCAATTCTGGTCGAGTTCATGACTTGAGTGCTACATGTGGAAATAGTCATCTTAAACTTAATCCAACTGTCATGTGAAGTGACACCAGAAGCAAGCAATGAAATGTGCCTGTTGAATTGTGCAGATCCCCTTTAAGTAAAGATTCAGAGATAATTCCATTAGATATCAATTAGCCCATTTACTCAATACTGTTGCTTTAGAACTGAAGTTCTATGCAGAAATTGCCACCCAAATAGACAGGGTTGTTAAGAAAGCATATGGTGTTTTGGCTTTCATTAACAGGGGGATTGAGTTTAAGAGCCATGAGATCTTGTTGCAGCTCCATAAAACTTTGGTTAGACCACACTTGGAATACTGTGTCCAGTTCTGGTCGCCCTATTATAGGAAAGATGTGGATGCTTTGGAGAGGGTTCAGAGGAGGTTTACCAGGATGCTGCCTGGAATGGAGGGCTTATCTTACGGAGAGAGGTTGACTTTTATCATTGGAAAAAAGAAGGAAGAGAGGGGATCTAATTGAGGTGTACAAGATAATGAGAAGCATAGGTACAGTTGATAGCCAGAGACTTTTTTCCCAGGGCAAACATTGTTAAAACGAGGGGTCATAGTTTTAAGCTGTTTGGTGGAAAGTATAGAGGGGATGTCAGAGGCGGGTTCTTTACGCAGAGAGTTGTGGGAGCATGGAATGCATTGCCAGCAGCAGTTGTGGAAGCGAGATCATTGAAGATATTTAAGAGACTTCTGGACATGCATATGGTCACAGAAATTTAAGGGTTCGTACATTAGGTTTACCTTACATGAGGATCAATGGTCGGCACAACATCGTGGGCTGAAGGGCCTGTTCTGTGCTGTACTGTTCTATGTTCTATGTTCTATGTTCTATACTTGAGCGCAAAATGCAGAATGCATTTCTTGTTAAACACTTGCTGTACAGTCAGAAGTGTCACTTTTCTGAGGAGATTTTAAACTGAAGGCCTATTTGCTCTATTGTTTGAAGAAATCCATCTGAGTTCTCCTTAGTTTATTTGCCAATATTTATTCCCTCAATCAACAGCAATAAAACAGATTAGCTGGTTATTATCAGATTTGTTGTTCGTGGCATCTTTACATGCAGAACCTAAGAAATAGAAGTACATGGAGGCCATCCAGTCCTTCATTCTGCTCTCCCATTCTCGATGATCGTGGCTGAGTTTCTTCCTCTATTGCACCTACCCACACTAATCCATAAATCCATTTGATTCCAAAAAAAGTGTCCATCTCTGCCTTTAACATATTTAACTACTGAACATCCACAGTTCTAAGTAATAGAGAATGCCACATCCTACAACTCTCTGAATAAAATAAAATTTCATCTGCATCGTAAGTTGTGAATCCTTTATTCTGAGAGTCCCAGTTCCTAAATCCAAAGCTAGAGAAACATCCTCCTGGCATCTACCACATCAAGGCCTCTTAGGATTTTACATATTTACTACTCCTCAAATATATTTCCATCTCCATTAAAGGTGCTGGATATATTTAAGAATTTCTTAAATTCTTTCATTAAGCCTATTAAAAATAATTGGAAAATAATCAGACATGATTTGGGGAAACATGATATTAAGCAGTTAGTTATAGAGTCATACTGCATGGAAACAGGCTCTTCAGTCTAACCAGTCCATGCAGACAATAATCCCAAACTAGTCTGCACTTGGCCCATATCCTCTAAACATTTACTTATTCATGTACTTATCTAAAATGTCTTTTAAACATTCCAGCTGTACCCGCATCCACCACTTCCTCTAGAAGTTCATTCCACACATAAACCACCGTCCGTGTAAAAGGTTTGCCCCTCATGACTTTTCTGAATCTTGCTCCTTTCACCTTAAAATATGCCCCTCAACTTGAACTGCCCGACCCTAGGGAAAAGTACCTGCCATTCACCTCATGAATTCTATAAACATCTGCAAGGTCACACCTGAACCTCCTACCTTCCAGTGAAAATAGTCCCGGCCTATCCAGTATATCCTTATAACTCAAAACCTCTAGTAACAGTCACATCCGTGTAAACCTTTTCTGCATCCTTTTCAATTTTAAAAAGTACTGCCTGAATAGTTTGCAGGAGAACAACTTTCAAAGTTGAATTGGACTGTAAAAATTGGTAGAGGCCACGGGGAAAGCTTAGGGAAATTGATCCAATTGGATCGCCCTTTCAAATAGTCAACATAAGCATAATGTGCCATTGATACTCACTTCACCAGCTCCTTCGAGCAGCACGTTCCAAACCCACAACCACTCCCATGTCAAAAGACATGGAGAGCAAATGCATGGGAACATGGCTCACTACAAATTCCCCTCCAAGCTCCTCACATCCTGGCTTGGAAATATATCATTGTTACTACAGTTGCTGTGTCAAAGTTCTGGAACTTCCACTCTAATGGCATTGTGAGTCTAGCAACACCAAATGAACTGCAGTGGTTCAAGAAGGCAGCTCATCATTACCTTATCAAGGGCAATTAGGGATGTGCAATAAATGCTGATCGAGTCAGCAACACCCATGTACCATGAGTGAATGAAAACAAATCTTTGTTTATATTTCCACTTTCCATCGATGTGACGGATTGCTGGTTAAATTTTAACATGAAAAATGGAACTTGAAACATGATCTTGCACTGATGAGCGCATGGCAATATGACAGAGCCTGCTCTCATCCTTTATATTTTGCTAAGTTTTCTAGCTCTTGCAAATTTGAAATAATTGTGACTTAAGTGGCTTCATTGAGTGTAGTCCTTGGAGCTTTCCATGTGGTTGGTGGACAGATATATTAATCACTCAACAGATGACTGCAGGGCAGCAATAAGATGTGGATGTACACCCCCAAAAATAGTTCCTATTCCTTTACAAGTAACAATATAACATATTTGAACTAGAAGTGTATGGTTTTGAACTGAATTCCAGACTCGTGCCCAATCACAGTTCAAACTGAATCTTCATTAGATAAGGTATCTCAGTCCAGAAGTTAACACAAGGCAACTTTGGTGTTTATCTCTTCATTTTATTCATAAATCATCAAGAACAATCATTCACTGTTAATGAAAACATTCACACTCTCTCTTCCTCCCTTAGCTCAAGTCTAAATTTCAAGGAGATGTGCATACATTTTAACCAAACTGATTCCCTACAGTGTGGAAGCAGGCCCTTCAGCCCAACAAGTCCATACCAACCCTCCGAAGAGTAACCCAACCAGACCCATTTCCCTCTGACTGATGCACCTAATACTATGGACAATTTAGCATGGCCAATTCTCCTGGCCTGCAGGAGGAAACCTACACAGACATGGGGAAAGCATGCAAACTTCACACAGACAGTCACCCAATGCTAGAACTGAATCTGGAATCCTGGTGCTGTGAGGCAGCAGTGCTAACCACTGAGCCACCGTTATTGCAAATTATTTAGTTGCATTTCAAAATTGATTTCATTAGTGCAAATGGTTTGAACAAAAAAAAAGTTTGTTTTAAAAAAGAATTCATTGAGGCAGAGTATGCAAACTAAACCAAATTTTTTGCTCTCAAATCACTTTAAAACAAAATGGTGACTCCAGCAATGTTTCTTTTTTCATAAACTGCAAATGTTGTGCAAGTACATTTTGTTCCTTCACTTATATATAGGGTGCAGTCCTGCCTCTCCACACCTGCTTCTTTATCTCCCAGTCTGCATTCCCACTCGCTATCTGCTGCACCTGTGCTCTAACTTGTACCATCACTCACATAAATACCATAAAAGGCCTTGACCCGAGCAACTCGGAATAAAAAGCATTTAACTCCTCACTCTCCAGATGAACAAAAAAAACTTTAGCAAAAACAGCAGAAGGACGCTCCCAGGGTCTGAACTCACTCATCTGGGCTAGCTGCTGGAAGTGTTCAATATTAAATCAAAGTGGCTCTGCGTCCATGTACACGCAGGCACAAGCCAAACAACTGTATTAATAATTAATGGGTTTATCAGTGACTAGTTTTTCCAATGTGAAATGTAAACTGAAACATTAAAGCCAAATAACTAACGCTGACCAAACTAGAATTATCACAAACTTGAGAAACATATTCAAAATACTTCAGCTTGATTTTAGCTGTTATATGGCATCCTGATCATTATTTTAAAATGAAAGTGTATATTTTACAGGATTTTTTAAGTTAGGGGATGTTAGTTATAAATGAACAATTAAAACCAGTTATCTTGAATGTCTACCATGTTGAACACTGATTTGTGCCGATTTGCCCCATTTGCCAGGCTCCTGATCTCATATGGCAAGCAAAGATGGCATGTCTCACAGCAGAAGACCGCACCTGAAAATATCTCTTCAAGCCGTGTTTGCACACTTAGAGTCATACAGCACCGAAACAGATGCTTCAGTCCAACTAGTCCATGTCAAACATAATCCCAAATCAAACCAGTCACACCTGTCTGCGCTTGACCCATCTCCCTCCAAAAATATTTCTTATTCACATACTTTTCCAATGACTTTTAAGCATTGTAATTATACCCACCTCTACCACTTCCGCTCAAAATTCATTCCACAGTTGAACCACTCACTAAAAGAAGATACCTCTCGTGTCTTTTTTACAACTCACCTTAAAAATATTTCCCCTAGTTTTGAAATCCCCCAAACTAAGGAAAAGACACTTGCCATTCATTCTATCTATCCTTGTCATGATTTTCTAAACCTTTGTAAAGGTCACCCCTCAAACCCCAACACTCCAGTGATAAAAGTCTCAGCCTATTCTCATAACTCAAACTCTCCAATCCAAGCAACATCCTGACAGGTCTGTTCTGAACCCACTCCAATGTGATAATATCCTTCTTATAACAGGGTGACCAGAACTGGACACTACTCCAGACGAGTCTTAAGAGTAGATCCATCACTAATACGAAACTACTCTGAATCAGGAGGCTTGGGCTCAAGTCCCACCTGCTCTGGAGGAGCGTAGCAACATCTCTGAACAGGTTGAGGAGGAAAAATATCTGTTACAAAAGCTATGGAGTCAGAAGTGAGGACAAAATTAACAGAAAAATCATAGCCTGTGACTTCGATTTGAACTTTCCTCAGATATGATTAGAATATAGGCTGCATCAAATAAAATATCTTTAAACATGGTGACATTTTAATCATACGTAAGTTATGACCCAACTTTATGAATAAGTATCTGAAAGTTTTCATGTTGTGTCAGAAGTCCATTTGCCTTGATTATCCCTGCTCAAAAAACTGGCTGTTGTGTCTATCTCTGAGAGTAGTGTGGAGTGTTTATCACATAGCACTCAGGCAGTGAAGTTATTTCGCCGTTTATCATACCTCCAATAATTGAAACCCAATGCTGTTTGTCTTTCTCTGACTGTTGTAGTCACTTTAAATTTCTTCAAAATCAGTTTAAACGAGCCCAAATTCAGTGATCAATCCAATGAGTGATTAATTTATTCAGGAGAATAGGACACACCTGTGTGGCTTCAATTGGCTGCTGGCCCTGTTTCTTATTTACCAAGGGTAGATCAAAGCAGGGGATTGAAGCCAATTATAAAGTAAGGCACAGAGCGTTAAATCAGTCAGTAGAAGAATACTTCATTTCCGAGCAATGTCAGTCCGCTTTGTCATGTTTTCTTGTGGTCACAAGTTTATTACAATAGCTGGCTTAATTATACTGATCTACTGAGATTTTAGGTACGCGCTTATGCTCATAAATTTGAGGATGGACCAGCGTCTGGCATTGCCTTGGCAAAACTAACACATTATGCAATGTATGTTTGGCACATATGGATGATATATTTGGAAACACATAATTAGCATCAGTTCATGAGTGTGCGCCAGGTTGGAGCTGATCAAATTCCTCATGTGTTTAAAAAAAGTTCACAGTTAAAAAGAGAGAAAAGGGAGATTTAAAAAAGTTCCCTCGACTCTTAATGTTACCTAATAATCCTTTTGGTTAAGGATTTATTGTGTGTGGTAAGAGGTGTGGCGTTTACCTGTAGCAAGTCAAAAGGTTTAGACAATCCTTGATAATCCAATGCTAGAAAGACCATCACATCCAGAGAAATAAATTGATTGACAGGTACGCCATTTCAAACTTGGCAGCCTGAGGGCTGAGACTGTGCCAGGTGTCGGGTTTTGACGGAATTCAAATTGGGTAATTTTGGGCAGATGCTGATTTGGGGCAATCCAAGCGAGGTCAGGTCAGGGTTCACTTGTAGTGTGAATACAGACCAACTTGCAAGCAATGGAACAAGTAACATGCAGTGACTGACCAAATTATTTTAATTGAGTAAAATAAAAATGAACTAATGAATGGCACATTCCAAAAATGCCCAATCTTTGGGCAACATTGGTTTTCAGACAGCTGGTTTGGAGAGATCATACCTGTAGTTGTGAATACTTGTGCAGGTTCTTTGATCTACATGTAATTCTTACTAACATTGCAAATCTGCTTTCATTGTGATAGGATGAGTGGATGAAGTATGAAAATATATTTACTAAAAATGCTGGAAATCATAACAGGTCAGGCAGCATCCGTGGAGAGCGAGCAAGCTAATGTTTCTCGGCTAGATTACTCTGATCAAGAGTCATCCAGACTCAAAATGTTAGGTTGCTCTCTCTCTTTCTCTCTCTCTCTCTCTCTCCACAGATGCTGCCTGACCTCCTGTGATTTCCAAAATGTTGTGTTTTCAGTACCGATTCCAGATTCTGCAGTAATTTGTTCCTACAAATACTTACTGATGGGAAGTTTTATCAATCACATGACTGTCTCCTTCACTGGAATCTCTAGTAACATTAGTGTTCGCTTATATCTGTATTTCTTAGAAGTTTAGATAAGATGGGGGTTCCACATATGATACCAACTCACTGAATGCGGTCCACAGGGCTAAGTTAAATCGATTTAGTGATTTTTAAAGACTGAAGCTCAAATAGAACACTCCAACTGTGGAAGTTCCACCCCCAATACTTACTGGTCGATATACCCAACAGGAAATTTTCTCATTTGTACATCAGCCCAGTTGCCTGGAAAGCATGGTCCAAAATACCAACATTAACTTGGTTTTCTGTTGTGTAGGTTTGGACAGGGGATAAGACAAACTCAGTCTGGGGTTAGGTGTTAAAAAACATGTGAAGGAAGCAGAGATAGATTTGGAGAGCAAGAGAAGTCTAGTGAAGAGCATTCAGCATTAAGAGCCTAGACAGCTTTGGATGCTGACAGTGGAGAGTTGGGTTAGTGAAGAGTTTTTTGAGGTTGTTAGACTGAAGGAGGTGGCAGCGAAAGGAAGTAGGAAGCACCATATGAAAATTTGAACACGATGTTGGTGCACAGGGTGCCAGTCCACATCAGCAAGCACCAGAACGAGGGGATGGGATAAAGAATTTAACATAAAGCCTGTGAAACTTGAAATTAAATCAGAGGTTTCATGAAAGTTCCACTTCACTACTTCTTTCAGGAGGTAATAAGGTTTCATACATTAATTTTAAAACTTCAGAGGAATTTTGGTTACCTCTCCAGTTCTATTTCAAAGTTGTTATCAGTTACAGATAAACAACTCCCTCAGATGTGTGGAATGGTGAAAGAAGCTAATTCTCTGACACAAGCAACATATAATCTTCCACAAAAATATTACTCCTGACAAGAATGCAATATTTTGTAGGGTTAAATATATTTTTATATATTTTGATAGGTGATTATTGTACATTCGAGAACAAGTGTTCTGAGGATGTTCAGTTCCTTAAGATGTGCCCGGATAGTAAATTAGAAATTGCAGATCTATTCCCTGTATTGAAACATTTATAACATTAGAGTCAGTAACAGAGAAGAAAAATACTCTGATAAAATCCAAAGCAAGTCTGGCAAAATATTTTTTGCAAATAAAGACCAGATTAGTTTTTGTCACAAAAACATTTGCATTTATATAGCAACTTTCACAAAACAAGACATTCCAAAATGCTTTACAGCCATTGAAGTTTTCTTTTCAACATCACACCAGTTGGAATGTAGGAACAGGAGGAGGCCATTCCAGCCCCTCGAACCTGTTCCACCATTCAATAAGATGATAGCTTCTCTGTGACCTAATTCCATGTATGGCCTATGGCCCATTTTCTTTAATAGATTTTGCTTAAAATTTGTCTCAGATTTAAAGTGAACAACTGATCCAGCATCCACTGTCATTGTGGAAGCGAGTTCCAAAAGTCTCTCATCCTTGGTGTATAGAAGTGCTTCCTAACATTTCTCCTGAAGGGTCTGGCCTGAAGTTTCAGGTATAATTGTAGAATCTACAAACAATGGAAATATTTTATCTTTGTCTACCCTGTCTTTTCCTGTTAATATCTTGAAGGCTTTGATCAGATCACTCTTTATCCTTTCAATTCTAGAGAAAGCAGGTCTCAATTGTATAATCTCTCCTCATAACTGAATCTCAAAGTTCAGGTATCATTCTTGTAAACCTGCACTGTATTCCCTACACCGCCAATGTATCTTTACTATGGGTGGTACAGGTCTGTTCACAGCACTCTAAGTGTGATCTAACCAGGGTTTTGTATAACTGCAGCATAACCTCTACACCTGATACTTCAGTGCCCTAGATAGAATCATAGAGTTGTACAGCACAGAAACAGACCCTTTGGTCCAACTCATCCATGCCGATCAGATATCCTAACCTAATCCCATTTCCTAGCACTTGGCCCATATCCCTCTAAACCCTTCCTATTCATAAATCTATCCAGATGCCTTTTAACTGTAGTAATTTTACCAGTCTCTGCCACTTCCTCTGGCAGCTCATTGCATACATGTAAATAGGGCAGCTCTCCATGTAAAAAGCTGCCCTATCGATCCCTTTTAAATCCTTCCCCTAAACCTATGCGCTCCAGTTCTGGACTTCCCCACCCTAGGGAAAAATACCATGTCTATTTACTTTATCCATGCCCCTCATGATTTTATTAACCTTTATAAGGTCACTCCTCAGCCTCTGATGCTCCAGGGAAAACAGCCCCAGCCTGTTCAGCCTCTCCCTGTAGCTCAAATCTTCAACCCTAGCAAAATCTTTATAAATCTTTTCTGAACCCTTTCACAACATCCTTCCAATAGGAGGGAGACTAAAATTGCACTAAACATTGCAAAAGTCACCTAATCAATGTCCTGTGCAGCCAACTCCTATACTCAAATTTCTGACCAATAGGAAAAAGCACACCAAACGCCTTCTTCACTATCCTATCTACCTGTGACTCCACTTTCAAGGAGGTATGAATCTGCACTCCAAGGTCTCTTTGTTCAGCAACACTCCCTAGGACGTTACCATTAACTGTATAAGTCCTGCTAAGATTTGCTTTCATAAAATGCAGCACCTCGCATTTATCTGAATTAAACTCTATCTGCCACTCCTCAGCCCATTGGCCCATCTGATCAAGATCCCATTGTACTCTGAGGTAACCTTCTTCGCTGTCCACTTCACCTCCAATTTTGGTGTCATTTTGTAAACTTACTAACTATACCTCCTATGTTCACATCCAAATCATTTGTATAAAGCAGTGGACCCAGCACCGATCCTTGTGGCACACCACTGGTCAAAGGCTGCCAGTCTGAAAAGCAACCCTCCACGGCCACCCTCTGTCTTTTATCTTTGAGCCAGTTCTGTATCCAAATGGCTAGTTCTCCTTGTATTCCATGAGATCTAACCTTGCTAATCAGTTTACCATGGGGAACCTTGTCGAACTCCCTATAGATCATGTCTACCACTCTACTCTCATCAATCCTCTTTGTTACTTCTTGAAGAAATCAATCAAATTTGTGAGACATGATTTCCCATGCAGCAAGCCATACTGACTATCCCTAATCAGTCCTTGCCTTTTCACATATATGTAAATCCTGTCCCTCAGAATTCCCTCCAACAACTTGCCCACAACCTATGTCAGGCTCACCGGTCTATTGTTCCCTGGACTTTCCTTACCATCATTCTTAAATATTAGCCAACCTCTAGTCTTCTGGCATCTCACCTGTGACTATCAATGATACAAGTATCTCAGCAAGGGGCTCAGCAATCACTTCCATAGCTTCCCATAGAGTGGGAAGAGGTGATTTATCCACTTTTATGTGTTTCAAGACATCCAGCACCATTTCCTCTGTAATAATTACATTTTTCAAGATGTCACTATCTATTTCCCTACATTATATATCTTCCATGTTCTTCTCCACAATAAACACTGATGCAAAATACTCAGTTAGTATCTCCCCGATCTCCTGCAGCTCCACATAAAGGCTGCTTTGCTGATCTCTGAGGGGCCCTATTCAATCCCTACCTATCCTCTTAGAACATAGAACATAGAACAGTACAGCGCAGTACAGGCCCTTCAGCCCAAAATATTGCACTGACCTGTGAGCAATTCCCAGCTCATCCCCCTACACTATCCCAACATCATCCATGTGCTTATCCAAGGATTGTTTTAATCTCCCTAATGTGGCTGAGTTAACTACATTGGCAGGTAGGGCATTCCATGCCCTTACCACTCTCTGAGTAAAGAACATCTGTCAAAGAACATCTCTGACATCTGTCTTAAATCTATCACCCCTCAATTTGTAGTTATGCCCCCTAGTATAAGCTGACATCATCATCCTAGGAAAAAGACTTGCACTCTCTACCCTATCTAATCCTCTGATCATCTTGTATGAATGTATCAAATTCCCTCTTAGCCTTCTTCTTTCCAATGAGAACAGACTCAAGTCTCTCAGCCTTTCCTTATAAGACCTTCCCTTCAGACCAGGCAACATCCTGGTAAATCTCCTCTGCACCTTTTCCAATGCTTCCACATCCTTCCCAAAATATGGCGACCATATCTGTGCACATTTTTCCAAGTGCTGCCACACTAGCGTTTTGTGTATTTGCAGCATTAAAAGAAAGAAGGGAGTGCTCAAGCAATGCTGCTTTTGCCAAAACCCAGGATTGAATCAGGGACCTTCAGATCTTCAGTCTAATGTCCTCCCAACTGAGCTGTTTCAGCTTGTTTTTACTGTATTAATAAAATCCCTTCGGATTCTCCTTAACCCTAATTGCCAAAGCTATCTCATGTCCCCTTTTTGCCCACATGATTTCCATCTTAACTATACTCCAATTGCCTTTATGCTCTCTAAGGATTTACTTGATCACTCCTGCCTATACCTGTCATATGCTTCCATCTTTTTCTTAACCAAAACCTCAATTTCTCTCATCATCCAGCATTGCCGACAAATTGTGCACAGACAGCAATGCAATAATGACCTGGCAATCTGTAGCTTTAGAGACTGCAGTTGAGGAATAAGTATTTGTCAATATCCCTCTCCCCTACGTTTCTTTGAAATAGTGCCATTACGTCTTTTATATGCACCTGAGGGAGATGGTAGGGTTTGAGTATAATGGTTCATTCAACATTCTGCATCTCGGGTACTGCAGCACTCCCTCAGTATGGGCACTGGGAGTGTCAGCCTGATTTATGTGGCAAGACCATGGGAACACGATGTGAACTCATGGCTTTCTGGCTGGAGAAAGGAGAGAAACACACAATCATTAATGTTGTTTTCACCATCCAGTTAGTTTTAATCACGTTACCCTGAATTTCTTTCAATGAAAGAGTATTGAGTCTTCTGCCTCAGCAAGTGGCATGTTTGGCTTTGGGGAGTCATGAACCAATGCCAGTCTCCAGCAGTGTGATATTAACTCAGGGTGATAGTAGAAAGCACTATATCATTTTGTAAGTGAGTTGCCTACCGTCCTCCTTGCCCTCTTCCAGACCAGCTACCTGCATAGCTCGACATCATGCTGACAGGTAACACTTGCACACATAATTGTACTACCCCGTGTGAGAGACTACAGCTCTCAATGCGTTTGAATCCATTCCGAAAAATAGTCATGTGCCATCATCTTACTGTTACCAGACTGACAAGCTTCTATCAGCTGGAGTTGAAGACAGCACTGGAGGGAGAGCTGCCACTTCTTGGCTCACAGCCTCTGTGTTATCTTTAACATGAAGAGGAAATCTCAGACCCACTAGAGAGAGCACAAGAAAAACTCAGTTCTAACAAAGTGCCTTATGTTGTTTTTTACCACTGTCTGGTTTGGTTACTAAGCAGGAACTCAGTCCCCTACCAAAGTCTCAGGATACAATCCTTGTTGAACTTCAAGTGCCCAGAAAAAAAGTCTTTACCCATGAGGTAATATCAATGAAGTTGACCAGCAGTTAAAAACAAAGCATTGGCTTGTTTTCTAATAAGCCATCATGGCTTATTCTGACAGAAATCAAAGGAAAACGGGCAAACAATTGCTGGTGTGGTTAAAAAGACTCAGTATAAATCGTAAAGTTGACTTTTCTCACAGGATAAACTTCCTTTAAACTGATTGAGACTAATGAGGTGCCCATCTGCTTATTTTATTATGATGACAGCTTTTTAATATCACTGAATCAATACAAAAAATGGTGAGCACCACATCAAGCTTTAATATCTTTTGTCTCTAATTTTCTCCCATTAGCTCGATTGTCTTGATAGTGATCATATTAGTGAACTGACCATTCCTTAATGAATTCAAATAATGTGAACAGTCCTTCAGGTTTCCCACTCCCCCCGCCCCATAAACTTGTTAGTTTGAGGGCATAGATGCCAAAGTGTAGAGTGCTTTCGGAACACAGTGGCTGAGTTGTTCCTGTGCCTGTTCAGTCCCTAAAAGTGAGAGTGTCTGCATTGGAACACAAGCTTGTGTCCTATGATTTCCCCTTTTAATATTTTCTGTTGTTTAATTTTTGTTTAACTTCTTCAATGAGCAATTTAAAATTTTACAAAAGGTCCTTCATGTAATTGTATCAATCTAATACTGTAAACCTGAATGGACTGTTTATTTACTTAACTAAGCAGCTTCTAATAATATCTATTGTAATTGACTAAAGCAATGCTAAAAGCAAGAGTACTGTCACTTCATAACACCCCATTAAAGTCACTTACATCCTCTCCATGTCAATACTATTTACTGCAGCTGTAGAGCTTCATAGATTCTGCAGTTTAAGATAGCTCTCTTCCCTTCTGTCCATTAACTTGCGATTATAACTGCAGCACTAAAGCAAAGCTGATTCTCTCTACATTGCTGTTACTCTAATAATGTTTCAATAGTTAATTCTTTATTGGGGTGTGGGCATTGTTGGCAAGGTTGGCATTTATTGTGCATCCCTAAATGTGCTTACAAATGTGGTGGTGGACTTCCTTCTTGAATCGCTGCAGTCTTTGTGGTGAAGATGCTTACTTTAAACTCAAAGGTAATTAGAAATAGAACTTTGATTGGAACACCAACAAATGTCCAAATTGGAATGATACATGACTTGGAGGTGATGGTAAAAATGCAGCAAGAAAAATTGGAACCTGTCTTGAACACAGAAAATAGGGATTAGCTGGGACGTTGATGGCTCCTCTTTGCTTTTTTGGTGTGATGTTAGGATCTTGACTTCTTAACTACTATTACTCAAAGCTGAAATTGTTTTTCACTGATGCTGAACACATCAGCCCCAAATTTAATACCCTGTTTGGTGAGAACAGTATGTACATAGCGTTAAAAACAGAGAAATGTGCTACACGTCCATGTATTCTCCTCCTCCATTCCTGTTTCGACAGATGCATTTTGGGCAGCGTAAAAGGTTCTTCATAAATGATCAGAAATCCAGTGACATCATTAAGACACCAAAAAATATTTAATCTCAGGTTCCCAAACTCTTTCTAAATGCTGGACACACCCCAAAAACTGGTGGCAATTGAATGCAATGATGGAAGAGACCTAGTGCATTAGGTTTTTATTTCTTTAAAAATTGACTTTTTTATCAAATTGCTCCTTTGAGATGCACAAGGACACCTTGAATCTTTCCTGCCCAGGCATGAGCTCTCACCTCCCCCAACCTCTCTCCACTCCAATGCCTCATGCACATTTTAGTACGAGGGATTATTGCCACCATCCACCAGTGGTGAGGTCCAAAGGCCCGAAAACTCACTCCTGCCCAGTGATTTCTACATGGTTGCCATGGGGGCTGAAATGGAGGTAGCATTGATGAATTTAAATGAAACTCAGAAGTTAAAATGGCTCAGGCCTCATGATATGTCTCTGGCACACTTTAGCTCTTCGTGAGACACTACTTTTTCTTCATTCACTCGTGGGACATGAGCATCTCTGGCTGGCCAGCATTTATTGCCTGTCCCTAATTGCGCTTGAGAAGGTGGTGGTGAGCTGTCTTCTTGAACCAGTACAGTCCATGAGCTGTAGGTTGACCCACTACACTTCGGGAGGGAATTCAGGATTTTGGCCCAGTGATGAAGGAATGATATATTTCCAAGTCAGAATGGTGAGTGGCTTGGAGGGGAACCTGCAGGTGATGGTATTATGTGTCTGTCACCCTTGTCCTTTCAGATGCAAGTGGCCGTGGGTTTGGAAGTTGCTGCCTAAGGATCTTTGGTGAATTTCTGTAGTGCATCTTGTAAATTGTACACACTGCTGCTACTGACCGTCAGTGGTGCAGGCAATAGACTTTTATGGATGTGGCATCCATCAAGCAGGCTGCTTTGTCCTGGTTGGTATTGAGCTTCTTGAATGTTGTTGGAACACCGCCCGTCCAGGCAAGTGGGGAGTATTCCATCACACTACTGACTTGTGCCTTGTCGATCGTGTATAGGCTTTGGGGAGTTACGTGCTGGAGGATTCCTAACCTCTGACCTGCTCTTGTGATCACTGAGTTTATGTGATGAGTCCAGTTGAGTTTCTGGTTAAGAATATTGATAGTGGGGGATTCAGCGATGGTAACACCATTAAATATCAGGGCCTGGCAGTCAAACTCCTAGTCTGCAATGAAAACATGTGCTAAAATGCAGTTCAATGTCACTCCAAATCTACAAACACCTTCAAAATTCAACCAGCCACTGGCTACCATCATTTGAGTTGTAGCCAGCATCATTTCCTTCAATCGGGAATGCCTGCTCATCTCTGTCTCAGATTCTATGGCACCTTGTTTAGCCAGATCCAGAAGGAAGTGGATTCCTCAGAGTTGTACAAATTTTTGCATTATAGAAGTGTCCTGAAATAATCAGTAGAGTGTCCAAACTAGGAAAAGTAGGTGTAAGAGCATGAGGGTTTAATGGAACATATGTGTGTTAGGTATCCATCATAGATTGTTTGTAGGCAAGTGAAGAGGATAAGGTGAATTGACGAATGCTGAGGTTACTGGTGCAATATAGCATCAAAAACAGTGCTCACTGATCTTCATTTATGCGAAGTTGTTAAATACTTTGTGGCACTGCCTCCAGATCCTTTGAACTGGCCTCCGGGTATAGATTGCACCCCTATCTGCTTCCACAGTCTTTTGACAATTTGCCTGGAAGGTCTCTTAGCCAACCATGAATAAAGAATATCTCTCCTTCTTTCCAACACCTTCATCAAAACCTCCAGCAGTGTCTGAAAATCATGGACCTCACACTTTCTCATGTTGTACTATTCTTCCATTTGTTCAAGGCCAGATTTACTTGCTGCATGACACCCAGAATGTATTCCAGCCGAGTATACCTTTGCTTGAAGAGATGATACTATGTGAAGCCAGCAAACAATAGGTTGAACACTACTTACATACAGTCATTTGGTGATTACACTTCACAAAGTATTTTCTTGGTTGTAAAGTGACATGGTCATAAAATATCTTATGAATGCAAATATTTTCTTCCATTGTTTCTGATGATTTCTACTATTTCATACTGTCAACAAAATTGCGACAGAGTTGATCATTTCATTAGCTGACATGAAGAGGGGATGACTTCACAAATGCATTTGCTATGTAATGATACATAGTGCAAAAGGAATGTTTTCATCTTGTTATATTCAGGTGAAAATGGATAAAGGTTAGCTTAGTTAGTTAGTCATCTAGTTCGCGATGAAGACTAACACTAACAGTGTGGCCTTAGTTCCTGCTCTGGCTGAGGCTATTGTGAAGGATTCTCTTTTTCAACCTTTCCCATTGCCTGAGGCGCACTGACCCTCAGGTCATCTCTCTCTGTAATGGGAGAACAGCCCTATGGTTCTCTAGGAATGTGGCAATGTTACCCTTTATACTCAATTGATAAATCATAAAATTAACCTTTTACAACATTAATTTTCATGTACTGTATGTAAGTATATTCTTTGGGAAACAAGTACACTCCAAAAAATGCAGAGATAAAAAGTTTTATTGCCTTTGGAAAGCAGAATTTACAAGACCAAGACATAGACAACAAAGTAAAACTGGATACTCTTGCATTGTGATGAGCTTTATGATTACTTAGCCCAGTAATACATTCTATTGGGGTTTGTTTGTGAAGAACGGTCACCAGGGGGAAGAAGTCAACTTCTGGATTAGTGGTGCTGGAAGAGCACAGCAGTTCAGGCAGCATCCAACGAGCAGCGAAATCAACGTTTCGGGCAAGAGCCCTTCATCAGGTTGAAGGGCTTTTGACTGAAACATTGATTTTCCTTCTCCTCGGATGCTGCCTGACCTGCTCTGCTTTTCCAGCACCACTCTAATCTTGACTCTAATCTCCAGCAGCTGCAGTACCCACTTTCACCATGGGGAAGAATCAGAGTCATAATCTAACATGAGAAAAAGAACAGCGAATGCAGGGGATCTCAAATAAAAAGAGAAAGTGCAGATGAAATTGAGTAGGTCTGGCAGTATCTGTGGGGAGAAAGCAGAATTAATGTTTCGAGTTCAGTTCACAAATGCCTTCACCTGCCTCCAACAGTCTCCTTCTACCTAGACCCTTCCCTCTTGCTTTTTACCTGCACTCGGCTTGGTCATTCAGAACTGTCAATGTGACATCGGTTGTCCTAATTTCTCAGCACCACTTCTCCCTGCCCCCACCACCTGATTGAATCTACCTCCCACTCACTCTGTGCTCCACAATCCAAGCTTGACATTGTCATTAAGCCTGGCGATAAGGGTGGTGCTGTTGGTGTCTGGCATGCTGACCTCTTCAATGCAGAGGCTGAGCGCCAGCTCTCGGACACCTCCTTCTGTCTCCCCCTGGACCATAACCCCCACCATCAAAAACCAGGCCATTGTGTCCATGCCTGTCACCAACCTTATCTTGTCTGGGATCACCCCCGACAGCCTCTGTAAGATTGAGTAAAATTCCCCAAGATTAAACATATGGAAGAAACTCTGGATTTGTGCACAAGAACCCGGGGCTTACAAAATTTTTAAAAGGAAAGGGACAGCTGGACTGAGTTCTATGGAAAATACACAACACTACTCCAAAACGGAGATTGCTGTCTGGAACAATTGTTCACACTGGAATCCCAATTGACTCTTCCTCTCTAAAAGGACAATCAACCAAAACGAACAGAGCATATCCCAAGGAAGCTTTTCCACCTCAGGCTGCACAGTGCAGTTTGGGGCCTACAGAGACACTGAACACTCAGCCTCAAAAAAGACCCATTCACACATCGGAAAGCCAATTAACTTCAGAAGAGAACATCAAGAGCTCAATAAAAACTACAGATTTCAGCGGAGATAACACGGTAAGTATCTCACTTCAGGGTGGCCTTTTTCAGCAACAAGCTTCTGCTAGAACAGCTTCCCCACAGGTTTCCACCCTACAACAAGCAGCATCCCCACAGGCTTCCACCCCCAACAAGCAATTTCCCACAGACTTCCACCCTCCAACAAGCAGCATCCCCACAGACTTCCACCCTCCAATAAGCAACATCCCCACAGACTTCCATCCCCAACAAGTAGCTTCCCCAACAAGCAGCATCCCCACAGACTTCCACCCCCAACAAGCAACTTCCCCACAGGCTTTCACCTCCAACAAGCAGAATCCCCACAGACTTCCGTCCCTAACAAGTAGCTTCCCCAATAAGCAGCATCCCCACAGACTTTCACCTCCCAGCAAGCAACTTCCCCACAGGCTTCCACCTTCCAACAAGCAGCTTCCCCACAGGCCTCCAACCCCAACAAGCAGCTTCTGAAGCAAGACCCAAAAGAAGCCAAATTGAGAGGCAGAACCAGGAAGAGGGAATAGAAACCAAGGGCCTCATTGGAAGAAATGATATCTGAAGGGGGGGGAAGCCAAAAGGGACTCTGAACAAGTGCATCCAAATTTGGGCCTCTCCAAACCAGGAACACTGATGGAAAGAACCTCAACAAACAACCATGATCATTAGAAGTAAAACCCGACAACTTGAAGCAACAACCAACTCAACAGATACCACAAGTCCTCAGATACAACCTGAAGTGAAAACCGAGTTCACCAAACCAGAAAAAGTCGAGAAGCCAGGTACTTACCCGATAGATCAAGTACCCGTCTTACTGCATCAGCGGACTCTACCCAAACTAAAATACCCATGCAGTCTGAAGTCTTCATCCAGGCTCCCAGTATGGCAAGCCAGTACAGCCAGGCACACTTCAAAACCGTGTTCTGAGTGGTGAGCATAAACTCCCAAGATCCTAAATTTCTGACCTCGTTAGCAGGGAGGGGTAGGAGGATGGTTATAGTGCATTTAGAACCTATTGGTGGGAATTCTGATGAAGACTCTAAAATTTAATACTGTTGTTTACTGTGTGTCCATAAGATAGCATCTTGAATCAGTGCTTCGAAAGCTAGTGCCTCCAAATAAACTTGTTGGGCTATAACCTTGTGTTGTGTGGTTTTTAATCTCACTAAAGGTGTTGTTTAATGTACTACTGTTCTCCTGTATATTAATTATGTTAAATTCATTGATTTATCACATTACCTACTTTTTGTATTATAATTACCTTGTCTACCTTAAACAAACATAAAAATTCTTTTGCCCCTTAAACATCTGTCTACTGTTCTTCATTCACATCCACAATGTAAGATTCAAACCACTTAAAGATCGGGAAAATAACTGATTGCAAACCAGAACCCTACAACGCCCAGCTCACTGTCCCACAACCCCACACAGCCAGCTTCCAACTTCTCCTCAAAATACACAAATGGTAATCCCCGGGCAATCCCATTGTTTCTGCCTGCTGTTGTCCCTCAGAGCTTATCGTTCCCTACCTCAACTCTATTTTTGTCTCCCCTTGTCCAGTCCCTTCCTACTTACATTTGACTTTTTATATCAGTTTCAGAATTTCCAGATCATGGGCTCCAGCCACCTTGTCTTCACCATGGACATGCAATCCCTTTACAAATCCATCCTCCAACGGGACAGTCTCAGGGTTCCCCACTTCTTCCTGGAAAAAAGTCTGAACTATCCTCATCCACCACCACCCTCCTTGTCCTCATTTTGACAACCTCTCTTTTAACTCTTCCCACTTTCTTCAAATCAAAGGGGGGGACATAGGTACTCTCATGGCCCCCAGTTATGCCTGACTTTTTGTGAGGCATGTGAAACATTCCTTCTATCAATCCTACACAGGCCCCTTCCCATAACTCTCTCTCCAGTACATCAGTGACATCAGTGTTTGCCGCCCTCTCTCATTCTGAACTGGAGAAATGTATCAATTTCACTTTCACGCTGCTCTCACCTGCTCTGACTCCTCCCTTCCCCTTCTCAACATCTCTGTTTTCATTTTTGGGGATAGGTTGGCCACTAATATCCACTACAAATCCACCAATTTTCAACAATATGTCCTCACACCCTACTTCCTGTAAAGTACCATCCCATTCTCCCAGTCTCTCTGTCTTCGTCACATCTTTCTAATGATATTGCCTTCCACAGGGGAATATCCGAAATATCCACCTGCCCTCTCCTCTTCTCTTCCCTCCATGATATCAATAGGGTTCCCCTCGTCCTCACTGACCACCTCTTCAACCTCTGTATCTGCAAAAAAAGAAGTTCAGATGAAAAGTCGCTGGACGCAAGACATCAACCCTACTTTCTTCCCACAGATGCTGCCAGACCAACTGAGATTTCCAACAATTTCTGTTTTTGTTTCATCATCTAACATTATGGGTTGATACGTTCAAGAACAAAAGGAGGGTGAAAGACTAGAAGGAGAATAGGTCACCATTAATGCACTCAACCTATAAGATCGTTCTTTCCAAAAAATAGTTTCACAAATTTAAGAGGCCACGAGATTGTACTTTCCCTGAAACTGTATTAGGGAGGATGTTGGCCTAGAGTAAGTTGGAATTCAGGAAGATGATAAGTGCTGAAAGTGATGTTTATAGATCAGGGAAGTCTAACAGTCCAGTGCACAAATGAATATAATATTCCTGAGAGATGTTTGAATGGAAAACTAGTTTGCAATTAAATCACTGCATAATTTAGATTATCTCCTGGAACATTAGTAAAGCAATACTCCTAGCATTATAAAGTATGTAGAAAGCTACCAGTATCTCTGTAATACTCAGTAAAACTGGCCATCGTAAAGGTCAACCCACCTCAGCAGCTATCATTTTCTTCCTTTCAGTAGCTATTTTGTCTTGCAGATATAGTGATGTTGAAAAATTTCAATGAGTTATAAAAATGATTAATACAAAGCTATTCACAATATACCAGAAAATTAAAGACTTATTGTCACTTTCTGTGACCTGTTTAAAAATAAATCAATGTTATAAAAGGACTCTCCTTAATAGTAGCAGCCTTTTGTTTCTGTCTAAAGTTTCGGTCAACATTTTTGAGGATCATTTTCTCCATGTTAACCGATGATGGAAGTGTTAAGTTTACAGACTGAAATGAACAAAGAAGCTGAACTAAATTGGCCGCGAGCTTTCCTATGACAGCAGCTGCATATAAAAGTACTACGTTGCCTAGCCTGAGATTGTGAAATGTGCTATATAAATCTTAAAATTAGACAAAATTCATAACCATGCGCACTTCAACCTCCTTTCTTCAAATTAAATCAATTCCTTAGAACCATGTGTTTCCCAATTAGTCCAAGCATGAATTCTGAGGATATTCTTTTAAGTAAAGACAATGTGAAGTAATGGAAATAAATGACAAACTGTTAAAGGTGATGATAATTCTGAACAACAAATTGCTTCAAAGAAGACTCTGAACTAAAATTTTGACACGCTACATTGCTAGTTGAAATTATTGATGACTGAATTCATTTTGCTATGGCTTGGAGGTGTCAACTTTTGAATGAACGGGTGACTGTAAAAATGTACAAGGTATTATTCGAAAAAAAGCAACAGCAACAGTATCTAAAATTTATAGTGCCTTTAATGTAATAAAATCATACCAAGGAGTACTGTAAAACATCATGCCCCATAAAGAGACATCGAGGCAGATGAGCACACATCCATATGACTTTAATAAAAGCCATTTAAAAACAGTGGCAGGTTGGAGGGGATTCATACTTGGAGTTCTAAAATTGATGCACGTGAATTTGGGAGATGAACACATGTTCAAGAATTTTCGATAACATCCAAAAGAACCGCAGATGCTGTCAATAAGAAGCTCAGAGGAAAGGTCACTCAACCTGAAACGTTAACTGATTCTCTCCACAGATGCTGCCAGAGCAGCTGAGTTTTTCCAGCAATTCTGTTTCCGTTCAAGAATATTAGTGTGGCAAGGGAGGTTTGAGATGGGATTGTAGTTTGGAATGATGTTGCGTAGGAGGGCTCAGTTTTGTATGAAAAGGGAATTTACAGCAAAGTTTAAAAAGGAGAGGGACAACATCTGATTAAACAAAACTGTTGACAATATTGGTTAACATGGTAACTGAGTTTAATTGCTTTAAGAGCTGTGTTGCTTTAAGAACTGGATATATTAATGAGCAGAAATGATTAACAATGAGTGAAACTACTGCCCAACTTCCTTGGTTGGTCTCGTAGAAGGAAGCTAGCAGGAAGTTGAATACATAGTCATTTACAAATATAAGTTGTAATATTAACTGTTCAAATAAATCTATATAAGATTTACAAGTACACTGAATCCACATTACTTCATATTTGTTATGATTTGGAGGTGTCGGTGTTAGACTGGGGTGGACAAAGCTAAAAATCACAGAACACCAGGTTTTAGTCCAACCCATTTATTCAGAGGCACCAGCTTTCAAAACTCTGCTCCTTCATCAGGTGGTCTTCATCGGGTCACAACCACCTGACGAAGAAGCAGCGCTCCAAAAGCTAGTGCCTCCAAGTAAACCTGTTGGGCTATAACCTGATGTTCTGTGATTTTTAACTTACTCTTTGTTTTTTTATCGACAACACAGAAAATACAACAAGAAGTGGTGGGGCAATAGGCCATCAGGATTAGGATTGAGGGAGCAGAAGGTGGGTCTTGTGAGAAATACGAGTGTATAAAGGGAGAAATGTTAGGACATTTGGGTGGGTGACAGTGATGGGGGAACAATATCTTTCAAGGAATAAAAGCAAAAAGCTGTTTTAAAGATTCAAAATGTTAATGTTGTTTCTGTCTCGACTGATACTGCCTGATCTGCTGAGTTTCTCCAGCATTCTCTGTGTTTGTTTCATTTTAAGAGGAACTTTGGCTCAGTTTTCTGGTGGAAAGGAGGGACATGGCGCAGAGATTGCTGTTTGTATGGTATTGATCTTGAAATCCTAGAGAACCTCGCTTATTGTTGGATTTGAGGGTTCAGGGGATAGGGGACGGGAGGGTTAGGAAGAGGTTTTGCAACAGAGAAAAAGGGTAAATTGTTTCCTGTAGTATTTTCTGGATGGTCCTGAAATAATGAGCAGTTTTAGTAGATGAGTATAGGCTCCATCATGCTTTCCACAGTCCACAGGGCGGTGTGGTTGATTGGTGAGGGTGTCCCAGAGATGTTCCCTAAAGCACTCTGCTAGGAGGCGTCCAGTCTCCCCAATGTAGAGGAGACCGCATCGGGAGCAATGGATGCAATAAATGATATTTGTGGATGTGCAGGTAAAACTTTGATATGTGGAAGGCTCCTTTAGGGCCTTGGATGGAGGTTAGGGAGGAGGTGTGGGTGCAGGTTTTGCAGTTCCTGCAGTGACAGGGGAAGGTGCCAAGGTGGGAGGGTGGGTTGTAGGGGGGCATGGACCTGACCAGGTAGTCATGGAGGGAACGGTCTTTGTGGAAGGCGGAAAGGGGTGGGGAGGGAAATATATCCCTGATGGTGGGCTCTTTTTGGAGGTGGCGGATGATTTGGTTTATGCGAAGGTTGGTAGGGTGGAAGGTGAGCACCAGGGGCGTTCTGTCCTTGTTACGGTTGGAGGGGTGGGGTCTGAATCCCTCTGCTCCAATCCCAACCTCACCATCAAGCCAGCAGATAAAGGGGGTGCAGTGGTAGTCTGGCGCACTGACCTCGACACCGCTGAAGCCAAATGCCAACTCGAGGACACCTCTTCCAACCGCCCCCTCGACCATGACCCCACCCCCCCATCACCAAACCATCATCTCCCAGACCATTCAGAACCTCATCACCTCAGGAGATCTCCCACCCACAGCTTCCAACCTCATAGTCCGGGAACCCCGCACTACCCGGTTCTACCTCCTTCCCAAGATCCACAAGCCTGACCATACTGGCCGACCCATTGTCTCAGCATGCTCCTGCCCCACTGAACTCATCTCTACCTACCTCGACACTGTCCTATTCCCCCCGAGTCCAGGAACTCCCCACCCATTCGAGACACCACCCACGCCCTCCACCTCCTCCAAGACTTCCGTTTTCCCGGCCCCCAATGCCTTATCTTCACCATGGATATTCAATCCCTCGACACCTCCATCCGGCATGACCAGGGCCTCCAAGCCCTCCGTTTTTTTCCTCTCCCGACATCCCCAACAGTACCCTTCCACCGACACGCTCATTCATTTGGCCGAACTGGTCCTCACCATTAACAATTTTTCCTTCGAATCCTTCCACTTCCTCCAGACCAAAGGGGTAGCCATGGGCACCCGTATGGGCCCGAGCTATGCCTGTCTCTTTGTTGGCTACATAGAACAGTCGATCTTCTGTAATACACCGGCACCACTCCCCACCTCTTCCTCCGCTACATTGATGACTGCATTGACGTCACCTCATGCTCCTGCAAGGAGGTTGAGCAATTCATCAACTTCACCAACACATTCCACCCTGACCTTAAATTTACCTGGACCATCTCTGACACCTCCCTCCCCTTCCTGGACCTCTCCATCTCCATTAATGACGACCGACTTGACACTGACATTTTTTACAAACCCACCGACTCCCACAGCTACCTGGATTACATCTCTTCCCACCCTACCTCTTGCAAAAATGCCATCCCGTATTCCCAATTCCTTCGCCTCCACTGTATCTGCTCCCAGGAGGACCAGTTCCACCACAGAACACACCAGATGGCCTCCTTCTTTAGAGTCCGCAATTTCCCTTCCCACGTGGTTAAAGATGCCCTCAAACGCATCTCGTCCACATCCCATACCTCCGCCCTCAGACCCCACCCCTCCAACCGTAACAAGGACAGAACGCCCCTGGTGCTCACCTTCCACCCTACCAACCTTCACATAAACCAAATCATCCGCCAACATTTCTGCCACCTCCAAAAATACCCCACCACCAGGGATATATTTCCCTCCCCACCCCTTTCCGCCTTCCGCAAAGACCATTCCCTCCGTGACTACCTGGTCAGGTCCACGCCCCCCTACAACCCATCCTCCCGTTCTGACACCTTCTCCTGCCACCGCAGGAACTGCAAAACCTGCGTCCACACCTCCTCCCTCACCTCCATCCAAGGCCCTAAAGGAGCCTTCCACATCCATCAAAGTTTTACCTGCACATCCACTAAGATCATTTATTGCATCCATTGCTCCCGATGCGGTCTCCTCTACATTGGGGAGACTGGTCGCTCCTAGCAGAGTGCTTTAGAGAACATCTCCAGGACACCCGCACCAATCAACCACACCACCCTGTGGCCCAACATTTCAACTCCCCCTCCCACTCTGCTGAGGACATGGAGGTCCTGGGCCTCCTTCACCGCCGCTCCCTCACCACCAGACGCCTGGAGGAAGAACGCCTCATCTTCCGTCTCGGAACACTTCAACCGCATCAATGTGGACTTCAACAGTTTCCTCATTTCCCCTTCCCCCACCTCACCCTAGTTCCAAACTTCCAGCTCAGCACTGTCCCCATGATTTGTCCTACCTGCCTATCTTCTTTTCCACCTATCCACTCCACCCTCCTCCCTGACCTATCACTTCATTCCGTCCCCCACTCACCTATTGTACTCCATGCTACTTACTCCCCACCCCCACCCTCCTCTAGCTTATCTCTCCACGCTTCAGGCTCTCTGCCTTTATTCCTGATGAAGGGCTTTTGCCCGAAACGTCGATTTTGCTGCTCCTCGGATGCTGCCTGAACTGCTGTGCTCTTCCACCACCACTAATCCAATTTCCACAGTCCAGTCAGACCCAAAAAATGGTTGGCCAAACTAATTATCCATTTAATCATTTTAAGTCCGCATCCCTTGAACTTATGTTATCGAGATGAGGGCCATATTAGGATGAATTGTCAAGGTGAGAGAGAGTACTGATGTCATTAGTGACAAGGGTATCAATGTAGAGATGGGGTGCAATTGAGCAAATCAGTAACTGCAGAACAAAGACAGGAAAGTTTCTGAAAGCCATCGGCAATATTTATCCCTCAATTTCCGGAAACTTTGTTTTAACTAGCACCTTATAAATCAGCACTCTCAATAAACCGGCAAAGATTATATATCTCAAACACCTTGAAGTTTACCTTAATATTCTGCCCAATTATTACAGGTTTTCATTTATTGACTTCAATGTAAATATAATTGTCATTCAATTGAATGGCGACAGGAAATATCAACAGTTGATTCAAGTCTGAGTCAATTTCTCCTTAAATACTGTGATTTTCTTCAAAGTCCAAGTGGTCAGTTTAGGGTGTGACTGAGAAGGCTCTCTGCCGATAAGTATTATTTAAAGCAAAGTTGTAGTATTATTTAAACAATTTATGCTGCAAATAAAGTATAACAGTGATGTGTATTCCCCTGAAATCAGTTTCGATTACTTAATGTGTGTATTCACATTAGGTGAACTTCTTGATTATCCAGAATATTTGCTCAACCAGCACACTCCTGGTCCCATGGGTGCCAGCTAAAAAGACCAAAATTGTTTGAAGTCTGTATCTGATTTCATATCTCACCATTGTTCATGGTCCCTTGCTCAGCACAAATGGACAATTCCTTATGTTGCAACAGTGATTACAATTTTAAAAATTCTTCATTGTCTCTGACTCTTCTAAGGTCCTGAAAGGCACTGTCAAAAGAAAAGCAAATTCTTTACTTCCTTAAAAACATAATACCATTCTCATAAACATAGAATCTTTTAAGCATAAAGAAATGTGATAGATATGAGATACATCAGAGGAAAGAAGGTTGTAAGAAGGCAAGTTGGCCTCACTAATCTCGTGGGTCTACACTGACAACATTACCACATCTAGCTGTAGTTTGAAAGCACAACAATGTTTTGGCTCCCCGACTGGTAGATTATTCAAATTGTTTATCAAAAGCTGTTCCTCCCAACCTGGCAAAATCTGCAGCTCCCTGATGTTTTAAGTTTATTTTTGTTTGATCTTTCCCTATATCATTTACCCTTGCTGCTTTTCTCTTCAATATTGATTAGAATGAGCAAAAGTATGGAGGAGGGGAATGAGAGGTATGCACATTTGGACTGTTGATTGCATGATTGGGCATAGAGCCATAAGGAAATGCAAGTGATTTCCATTAAACTGAACTCCTGTCACTTCTTAGGACTGGATTGGCTCTCTCTATCATTCTCATTCTTGGAGTGTTTTAGTCAAATCAATAAGGCCAAAACCTCTTTAGAATGTCTGATCTGATTCCAGCAGCTATAACTGTGAGCTATTCCTCTTCAGGTGCTGGCATTCATAGAATCATAGAATACCCATAGCGTGGAAAGAGGCCAGTCAGCTTATCGAGTCTGCAACAATGCTTCAAACAGCATCTGACCCAGACCCAGACCCAGAATCCTGCCCTATCCCTGTTACCGCACATTTCCCATGGCTAAGCACCTAACCTGCATGTCCCTTTCACCATGGGGCAATTGAGCATGGTCAAATCCACCTCACCTGCACACCTTTGGGCTTTGGACATTCCTACAACCTTTAAAGGCGGAGGGGATGATTCATAAAACACTGGTCAAAATTAGTCATGGGCAATAGCAGAAAACAGGTGATGTTGCACTGACCCTCTGCCTAACAGATGTTCAACAGAGCTAAATTTCAGGTAGAACAGCATGCTAGACTGCAAAAGCATGGGCAATGGAAATGGTGGTGTAATGGTAGTGTCCTTAATCCAATAACTGAGCAGCTTAGAAAAAAAAATACCCTGCAACATGGGTTCCAATACCATCACTAGTGGAGTTTATGTTCAACTTTAGAAAGAAATTTGGAACCAAAGGTTAGCCTCAGTCATGATGACCATGATATGCTTACCAATGGTTGTGAAGGAATATCTAGTTCATCGATGTATTTTAAATAAGGAAATTACCATCTTTATCTGGTTTGTACCTGACTCAACACCCCCAATATGTTTGACATAACTACTATTAATAATATCATAAGAAATATGAACCAGAATAGGCCATTCCCCACCTTGAACATGCACCATGAATCAATAGAATCAGGCTGATCCATTACTCTCATGTCCACTTTCTTGCATTTTCCCCTGAACCCTTGAGTCCTCTAGTGATCATGAATCTATCTCTATCGCAACCTTAAATATACACAAGGACTTTTCCCCCTCAGCTCTCTGTGGCAAGATGTTCGAAAGACTCACAACCCTCTGAGAGAATAAATTCCTCCCCAACTCAGTCTTAAGTTGGCACCCCTTTACTCTCAAGGTCTATTTGGGTTGGGCAACAAACAACAGCGATACCCACATCCTATGAAAGAAAAACATCCCTCTCAAGTCCAATTCCTATCCTTTGTTTTCCTCTATTTGTACAGACGTATTGGATGAGAAATGTGACTTGTACATATTGATTCATAAACCATATGTAGTTACAATCTTTTTCTCACACTGTTTATCTATCTTGGTAGCTCATTATGTAGATGTCTTGTTGGAGGTAAGAAGTGATTAGATTAGATTACTTACAGTGTGGAAACAGGCCCTTTGGCCCAACAAGTCCACACCGCCCCGCCGAAGCGCAACCCACCCATACCCCTTGCCTAACACAACGGGCAATTTAGCATGGCCAATTCACCTGACCTACACATCTTTGGACTGTGGGAGGAAACCAGAGCATCCGGAGGAAACTCACGCAGACACGGGGAGAATGTGAAAACTCCACACAGTCAGTCGCCTGAGGTGGGAATTGAACCACTGTGCCACCGTGCCGCCCGGTGGGTAGCTGAAAAGAAATGGACAAACATCTCACCAAATGTACATGGTGGCTGTGGGAATGAGCAAACACTGGGAAGGTAAACAGTTGTATCAACAAGCAAGCAATATATTTCCCATAATTGGCTGGATATTCCATCAGCCCTACCTCAGCAATGCTGATTCAGTCTACGTTCAATCTTCCAAAGTAAAAAGCCATGTGAAATGATACGGCCAGGCAGTGTGTTCCTCAAGTGGTGCAGGTGCACAGCAAAAATGTTGGTTCATTGCACAACTTTTGATGCAGAGTAAGGAGATACAGTTACCACCACCCATATGTTCTTAGATGAAACTGGACTTCTAAATAGGCTCCGATTTGTCAAACTGTGGAGATTTTGATTTCATAGAACATATAGGTTGCTGCTGATGGAAATATGGCATGTTTCTTCACAATTTGGTTCCAGTTTTTTCTTTCACTCTTTTTTTAGAGTGAAGGAGATGAATCTTTCAAGTCAATAGATTTTTTTTTTCAGAGACTTGGAGCGAGATGGGAAATACCATAGTTTGGCTCTGTAACAGGGTGAATGACTCCTTCTTCGTGCAGAAGATAACATAACATTAGTCTGCTTTCTGTCCAATTCGGTTCATATCTCCCTGCAGCTACATTCAACTTTCAGATACAGAATTAACTGCTTTTCAGCAGGTGATGTCATCAGCAAAACAAACAATGTCATTGTTGATGACATCCATCAGGTCAATAATGAAGACAAGAAACAGAATTGTCTCTTGAAGAATTCCCACATGAAGGTTGTGATAAGCCAGTGAATATCTATTTGTTCTGGCCTGATGTTTGAACTGTCTGAAGCACTACAGGCTGGAATGGTCACCCTTGGCTAAGCCATAACTCAAGACGCACATCAGAGAGACTACAGTTTGACAATGGAGTATTACACTAATTCGTCTTTTGAAACAAACAAAGATATCCACAATATAGATTCTCAAGGAAACAAATGGAAGATTGGACTTCAGTTCAGAAGCAGGGAATATAGCACATTGGTGTATGTTGGTCAGGTAAATAACAATTGGGCATTCTGATGGTTGATTGATTTAAATTTAAATGTTATGAGAGAAGTGGCAAACTGTCACACTTACAAATTTCTGTGTCAGATGAAAAGGGGAGTAATTTTAAAAAGTCAATATGGTCTCAAGAAGACCTGGGTATTTTGACTGGATGATGGCATATCAGTTTACAGGGTTATGTTTTAATTGTGGAAATATACAAGGTGCACCACATGAATCAATACTCCATCCCTCACAGCATTCAAATGTCCTCTTAAGCAGTTCATTGAATCCCTATAGTATGGAAGTAGACCACTCAGCCCATCAAGTCCACACCCAGCCTCCAAAAAGCATCCTACCCAGATCTAACCCTCTACCCTAATCCACCACACTCCACATCTGGACACTATAGCATGGCCAGTCCACCTAACCTGCACATCTTGGTACTGTGGGAGGAAACTGGAGCACTCAGAGGAAATCCACCTAGACACAGGGACACTGTGCAAACTTCATACAGATAGTTGCCTGAGGCTGGAGGCAGCAGTGCTAACCACTGAGTCACCATGCCACCCAGTTCGACAGGAGATCCTTTCACAAGATAGACTGTCTGCTGAATAAACGCAACATTTTTTTTCCAACATGCATCAAATAAACTGAACTGAATTTCATTTCACTAAAGGAATAGGTAGATCACATATTTAAACCATGGGAATTTCAAGATCAAAGAGATTCAGTTCCATCTAATTTGCCTTCTACCATTCTAGCAGTTGCAGTGATGCAATGATGATGGAAACACTTGACAAATTGCACCAGTTGTCCTCTATCAGCACGTATGCAAATGCATGGACTTGAGGTGAGCAAAATCCCAAGGACCCCTTCACACTTCATGATCAGTTCTGATGAAGAGTCATCTAGAATGAAAATGTTAGCTTGTTTTCTGTCCATGGACGTTGCCTGACCTGCTGTGATCTCCAGCGTTTGTTGCTTTCAGTTCCAGGAACAGCGGGTTTGACAACCATAGTTTGTCTCAAGAATACTACACTTGATACATGATAGGTCCCAAATTATTAATTACTAAAATAAAATTTTTCATTTGCGTTCAGAGGTACTAATACTCTCCTCATCCATAGCTTGCTCTAAAGACTGACCATTTGGTCACTGATCTTTTTGGAGAGCAATTTTGAATTTAAACTCCCATGATTTGGATGCGGACATAAGGTGTACAGTTAGTAAGTTTGCAGATGACACCAAAATTAGAGGTGTAGTGGACAGTGAAGAGGGTTACCTCAGATTACAACAGGATCTTGACCAGATGGGCCAATGGGCTGAGAAGTGCAGATGGAGTTTAATTCAGATAAATGCAAGGTGTTGCATTTTGGGAAACCAAATCTTAGCAGGACTTATACACTCAATGGTAAGGTCCTAGGGAGTGTTGCTGAACAAAGAGACCTTGGAGTGCAGGTTCATAGCTCCTTGAAAGTGGAGTCGCAGGTAGATAGGATAGTGAAGAAGGCGTTTGGTATGCTTTCCTTTATTGGTCAGAGTATTGAGTACTCGAGTTGGGAGGTCATGTTGCGGCTGTACAGGACATTGGTTAGGCCACTGTTGGAATATTGCATGCAATTCTAGTCTCCTTCCTTAGGAAAGATGTTGTGAAACTTGAAAGGGTTCAGAAAAGATTTACAAGGACGTTGCCAGGGCTGAGGATTTGAGCTATAGGGAGAGGCTGAACAGGCTGGGGCTGTTTTCCCTGGACCATTGACTTTATAGAGGTTTAAAAATTATGAGGGGCATGGATAGGGTAAATAGGCAAATTCTTTTCCCTAGGGTCAGGGAGTCCAGAACTAGAGGGCATAGGTTTAGGGTGAGAGGGGAAAGATATAAAAGAGACCTACGGGGCAACCTTTTCACACAGAGGGTGGTACGTGTATGGAATGAGCTACCAGAGGAAGTTGTGAAAGCTGGTACAATTGCAACATTTAAGAGGCATTTGGATGGGTATATGAATAGGAAGGGTTTGGAGGGATATGGGCCAGGTGCTGGCAGGTGGGACTAGATTGGGTTGGGATATCTGGTCAGCATGGACAGGTTGGACCAAAGGGTCTGTTTCCATGCTGTACATCTCTATGACTCTATGAATCTATCTCCTCTGATTCTGTTGTTTAATAGATTGGCTTGGTTGGCATTATCTAGTTCCTTTAGAATGCGAAAGATAGCAATCATATTAACTTTCAACCTTCTCTTCTTTAGTGAGAGCATGCTCATCTTAAATAATCACTTCTCATAATCTAATTCCCCATTCCCTCAACCATTCCGATTGCTTCTTTTTGTGTTCTTGCAGTCAATTGCTGCAATTTCCTGTCAGTGTTCTGCAAACCATAAGTGTACACACTCATACCAATGATATCTTAATGATGCTATTTGATTTCAATAGTGATCATTTAATATATCCCTATACAAGTGCAACAAAAGTTCATCTGACTGGGATGGTATGATTATCCAATGAAAGGAGAATGGTAGATGAGACTGTATTCTCCATAGTTAGAAGAATAAAAATTGATTGAAACATGTTAAATGTTGTATTGACAAGTTAGATGCAAGAAGGATGTTTCCCTAGCTGAATAAGAGTGGGAGGTGTTGTCTAGAACCAGATGACAGAATCTCAGAATAAGAGGCAAGCCATTTAGGACTGAGATGGGTGTTGAATCTTTCAAATGCTTTATTTGTGTGGGCTGTGGATGTTCAGCCACTGAATAAATTCACAATGGGATGGACAAATTTCTAGATATTAAAGGCATCGAGGAAAATGGGGATAGTGCAGGAAAATGGCATTGAATAAGATGATCAGTCAAGATTGAGGTTATTGGCAGAGAGGGCTCAAATGTGGAGCAGGCTCAAAGGGCCAATTGGCCTCCTTCTGCTTTTATCTCTTATATTAGGTACATCAGACTCTCGCTGAACCACATGGTGAAGGCTTCAATTTACTGATAAATCTGAACCTTCAACAGATTCTCCACACAGATTCTTTTTCAATTATATAAAAGATTCTGGATTCTGCATTTCTCTATATTGAATCTCATCAAACCATTTTATAAGTATATTCAGGTCCTCTTGCAGCTTGTTTTGTTCATTTGGCTAATGCTGAAAATAAAGACAATGTGCTTGGTGACTTCTAGACTCAGATCATTTCGGACTGAGATATGAAAGAATTGTCCCATTCCAATATTCTTAGAACAGCACAGTGTCTTAATGGTTAGCACTGCTGCCTCACAGCACCAGGGACCTGGGTTCAATTCCATCCAAGGGTGACTGTCTGTGTGGAGTTTGTATGTTCTCCCCATATCTGCGTGAGTTTCCTCCCATAGTCCAAACATGTGCAGGTTAGCTGGATTAGCCATGTTGCATTGCTCAGAGTGTTCAGGGAAGTGTAGCTATGATGGATTAGCCATGGCAAATGCAGGGTTATAGGGTATGGGGGCTTGGCTCTGGTTGGGATGCTCTTTAGAGGGTTGTTGTGAACTTGATGGGCTGAATGGCCTGCTTTGGCACTGTAGGGATCCAATGATCATATTAAATATAAGAGATCACAAAATAAACCAATATGGGATTATGTAGTCATATTTTCCTTGGCTGCTGAACATCTCTGTACCATTGAGGATCCTAACGACACCAAATGATGTATTTATTACAGAATAGTTGCATTACTCCTGCTTTCTTAATTTTCAGGTGAAGGATTTCCAGAGGAATCAAAGACTTTGCAGCAATTCAATTGCATTACCTCCATTGCTGTAAATGTATCAAACCCCTTACTGATAATGGACATCAAACTCACTGGTCTGTAGTTTCATGGATCACATTATGATTTTTTTTCTAGCTATTTGAAGTGTAGGAGTGACAGCTACTTTCCTCAGTCCCCAAGTACCATTCCAATTTATGGAATCCCCAACTGTGTGGAAACAGGCCACTTCAAATTCAGGGACCTTTTCTCTCTTTGCTTGTTTTTCTTAACCAGTGGAAATTATTATGGAAGTTCTTCCTATTCCCAATTAGTGGAAGCATTAATGTCGAAATCCATTCTTGCAAATTGCAATTGCAAACCATTAGATATGCATTAGTCACCTGTGCAAAGCTAAAATCAGACTCATCTGTCACCAATAGAATTAGTTGCAGCTCCAATTTTAACGTCCCAGTTCTGCTGGTATAATCTGGTAAGAGGATATTTAAAATAATTTTATCTCTTCTGATCCCATTGCCTTCCAGCCATATTCCACCATATTCCACTATTATCCTACACTTTTTAGCAGCTGAGCAGGATACAAAGGATCCTTCTTGAATAATGCAGATTGGGCTCTGATGAATGTTAGCTCAGCATTTGTTTTCCAAATTTATCATATTGGTTTGTCTTTAGCTTTCTTTATGTTTCTTGCCCCTGCCAACACAGGTCTTGGAATGATGTGGAAGTGCTGGTGTTGGACTGGGGTGGAAAAGTTCAGAAGTCATATGACACCAGGTTATAGTTCAACAGGTATATTTGAAATCACAAGCTTTTGGACTTAACCTGACGAAGGATCAGTGCTCTGAAAGCTTGTGATTTCAAATAAACCTGTTGTACTACCACCTGGAGTCGTGTGAAGTCTGATCAGGTCTTGAAATGTTTTGCCTTCTGTTTTGGTTTTCACTTATTGTTCAGTAAATGCTTTTTGTTTGCATTTTATTTGCACATTCATCTCAATTTATTGTCTATTTTCTTCTCTATTTCTTGATTTTCTTTGTTTTACTTTGTGTTTGTCTCATGTCTTCCTTAATTTTTTTTGCATTATCTTGTCCTGAAGACTTGGCATTTTATTGTGTGTGTGTGTGTGTGTGTGTGTGTGTTAAATACTCATTTTTAAAGTTATTCATTTGTGCATTCCCTCTTTTTTTCCCCATTGACTTGCAAAATCAAAGTGGGAATGAGCGAGAGAGAAAGACTGCAGGGAAGTCAAAAAACAAGAGGTCATGACCCTGAAGACAAAGCAGTTAAAAGCAGATCAAGATGGAGTGGAGAAATGCAGAAGGCTAGAAACGCAGATAAAGATGTCCTGAGTCAGCAGAGACAGCATGGGATTGCGGCAAGTGGGTCGAGAAGTCAGCAGCAATAGAGCAAAGCACTTTGAGACACTGTTGTACCAGATGTACGATGAGTAATATCTGATGAGTTATTTTGTGACCTGGAAGTAATGCTGATGACACTGCATGTCCTCTAATCTCCACGGGTCATAACTGTCACTGGCACTTTATACTTATTATTTCATATATTTTACTGCTCTGTCATAACACAATAGCTAAAATAATTGTTGTAGCGGAAATGAGCTAAGCAAAACTAACTGAACCTGTGGATTTTGCCATCCTGGTGTCATGTAGTATTTATATTTCATAATTTTTCATTGCATATGAACAGTCAGTGGAAATGTAGAGGGGGGTGTGAAGTAACTGAAAAGCCAACAAGAGAATCTAACATAAAATAAATGAAGCCCAAATCTATATTTTAACTCTATCAAAACCCAGGCAGACACTGAGTTAGAACCATGTCCATGTTTCATTTAGGTATCTTCCTAATTATTCTGTTAAGAGTTATTCTAGAATAGGTAGGGAGTGGCAGCAGACCTTCTCACTCACAGGTAGGGACATTATCATTATGCCACAAAAGACTTCCATGTTCATTGAACTGAATTTAGATGAATTAGCTTTATTGTCACATGTACTCAAGTGAGTACAGAGAAAAGTTGATAAGTTGCCACTTACGGCACCATTTTAGGTACAAAGGTACCTAGCTACAGATTCTCCAGTAACAGAGTAGTTGCAGTGTAACAATGTCACCAACATACAGCACCATCTTAGGTACAGAGTACCTAGGCACAATCCTTAGTTACAGAATAGAGAAATTAAGAAAAAAATTACATTGCAGGTATGCTCGGTATAACTTAGTGTTAATGTTGATTGTTAATAAAGTTCGTCATATTCCAAGGCGGGTGGAATCAGGGCTCAGGTACCACTGGATAAACGATAAATAAAAAAAAAGATGTTAAGAGAGGTTTCTCAGGCTGGCAATAAATTGAACGTGCTGTCCTATATCTTTGTTGGGTGCAATATTGTTCGCTACTTACATAAATGATTTGGGGCAAATCCTAACCTCCAAAACTGGGTGAGTTGGAATTGGGTGAGATTTTAGGGCTTTAAAAATCTGAACTCTTTCCCTAGCCTGGCTTCAATCTATCCAATTACGTGGGCTGGAGACAACCAATTCTCAGGAAGCAAATTAAATGCCCCAGTTAGGCGAATGAGGTCAGCTTTAACCCTGGTCAGCTGGCTTTCCTGACCTTAGAATAGGAGTGATTCCCTCCAACCTCACACCTTCGCCTACCCTCCCCACCCCACCAACCAAGCTCCCATCCATCACATTCCACCTATATTATACAGTGCCCAAATTTAGGATTGGATCCTACTCTGAGATTTAATCTGCAGAGTTAAGGGGTGGAATAGTTTGGACTCCCTCAAGCTCTGAAGAGGGACTGTTACCTCCCTGCCTGCTTTCAGCAGATTCTCCTGGATTCACTCCTGCCTGACAGGATGTGAAGCCTGTCAATCAGACTGACTTCTGGGAATTTACAGCAAAAGGTACCACACATCTAGCAGAATCAAAGCTGCCGAGAAATCTGACCTTCCAGCTGTTGTAGCCTGCCAATGAGATTATTGGACTAGCAATTGTGAGGCTCTGAGTAAAATTGTCAGGAGATGGATTCAAATCCACCCAGGGCAGCGAGAAGAACTGAAACTCAATTCATTAGCAATCCTGGAACCTGTGGTTAATGATTATCATGGGTTTAAAAACCCATCTGGTTGACTAATATCATTTACAGAAGGAAATCTGCCATCTTTATCTGATTTAGCTTACTTTTGACTCCTCACATATGGGGCAGTCAATTCTTAACTGCCCCTTGAGATGGGCTAGCAAGTTATTATACTGGAGGAAGCTCATCATCATCTGTTCAAGGGCACTTAAGAATTGAAAATAAATGCTGGTCTTGCCTGTCACATCCGATCCCAAGGAATAATATTTAAAACAAATCTATATAAACCATTCCTGTCAAAATTGAACCCTTGGACTCAGGATTTAGGTGTGGGTAAAATGATGTGTGTATTTGCAAGAAAGTTGTAAAAGTTGTGTGAGATGACCAATGAGCAGAATATTAGCATAGACAGTAAAATGTCCCATTTTCCTACCAACTGTTAGATGGCAAGATGTGATTCTCTCTAGTCACATAGGATGTCTGGGTTCGGGTGGGTGAGAGCCAGTGAGGGAAGATGTTACACACAATAGTAAGACTGGTAGACCACAAACCTTGGTGCAGCAGAAGGAAAATAAGCGTCTGGTGTCTGGTCTGGTCACACTGCTGGAGTGGCCTTCATCACTAATGGCTGTGTTTCCAGAATGTGAAGCTTGCACTGATCCGGGTAGCCACCTCAGACAAGGCCGGCAGAATCTGGTGTTGTGGCCTTCTTTACCTGTCCTGGAGGATGACAATGGTCCTGCTCTGCACCATTTCTCTCTTATTTAATGATCCCAGGGCAAATAAAACAAACTGGGCAGAATAACTCCACTTTGACAGCACAATGATATTTTACATATGGTGCCAGCTCCAGGGATTTTGGTGTCTCCTGGCATCTTGTGGAGAATGGGAATTTAGGACGTGTGAGGAGGCACAGAGATGTAATGCATGATTAATGAGGTAAGTTTGCAAGAAAACACATTCTGCTTCTCTAATCTCCTTTTTGGGAGGGATATCTGATATCTTTACATGTGCTACATGTGACTTCAGACCCACAGCAATGTGTCTGACTCTTAATTGTCCTCTTGGGAATTGTAGATGGGCAATAAATGCTGGTTAATAACTGATACCCGCATCGTATGAACAATTATTTTTAAAATTAGGCCTTGTGGAGACAATCCCTCCATTACGCTCACCAATGAAGGACATTTGTTGCACTTCTGATATGATTCAGCCCATGTTGTCAAACATTTGAAGGTGACCTTAAATTGTCAGGTATAGCTAATGAGGCATATGATTGTGTTTTCTTGGAGCACAAAATCAGATTGGATGCGATATTGTCTTCCTTTATCAGAGAACAGTGATCTCAAAAATATTGAGAGTTTTTGATGGAGCAAGGTGAGTGGGTCAATAGCCAGAGATTATTAGAGATTAAATCATTGGTCAATGATCTATGGGGAAGTAAGGACAAATGCTCTCAATAGCCATCAGAATTCGAATGCTCTCCCTGAAAAGATGGTGAAAGCTGATTTTAAAAGGGAATGGAGGAGGTACGTGAGGAAAAGGACCTCACAGGGTTCTGCACCCTATCGCACGACCACCATTTCAAAAGAGCCAGTGCTGATACAATGGGCTGAATATCCTGTTCTATCCTGGAGGATTCTATGATTCCAAATAGTTGACAACTTTTGTGGTGAATACTGAGAATTTTTGCAAGAGTGAACTGGACTTGTTTCAGACTGGGGAAGCGATGAGCTTTTATAAGAAGTAGGGGCCCTGTAATGTTAATCAGTGTCCGTGCATCCTTCTTGACTAGATTTGATAAGCTAAAGGCAAACAGACAGCAATCTTCTTGCTGCTCTTTAAATAACATCATGGAGTCTCTTAGGCACACCTAAGCAGGCTGCTTGTAATTGGCTTAATGTCTCATCTGCAAGATGATTATTCCAACAGCACAGCTCTCCCTCAGCACAGCGTTGACAAGAGAGCTAGATTATTTGATCTACTCCATGCTGGGGTTTGATCCCAGAAATACCTGGCATGCAAGCAAGAGTTCTATCTACGGAGTTAAACTGATCCTGAACGAATCAAAGGAGGCCCTTTGAGTTAAGTTGCAATTAGACTGATTTTATACATTTTGGGTCATTTGACATAAGGCACAGCATCTGTACAGCATGAGACACTGTGCACATCATAATACAAATCCTGCTATTACTTTCCTAAGAAGTGTAATGGGCGTGATGGCTATCTTCTGGGAAATGCCACAGCAACAGAGGAGGGATTTTTAAAATTAGTATTCTTTTCATTTTTATCACTTGTGATGTGCATCTGGGTAGATAACTATTTCCGCCATATTAACATGAAAGGGGAGTAGAAAAATGGCTTTATAATCTCCACTAATACAAAGAGTATCTCACAAGCAAATGGTGTGATTAGGATCATGGCTTTAGGCCCCACTTTTCACTTCTCCTCCATTATCCAAGCATTTGCTTCCCTCACACCTCTGTGAGCCTCACTTTGGCACTTTCTTCTGCATTAAACGTTGTAGGTCGTTACAAGTTTCTTTTTGCATCCACCTGCGTTTTAAGGGCTCAGAAGGCAAAAATTGAATCTGGAAGAAAATTGCACATTTTACAAGAGTTTGTATTCACATTTATGATTTATGAAGCCCAGATACAGTTTAATTACAGGCTTTGTGCGAAAGGAATACACTGGTTTCTTGGCAGGAGTTGCATTTATGCTGGAAGCAATGTAGATGTAAGGAAAAAGTAATGTCTTTTATCTTTGTCAGATGAAGAAAGAGGTTGAGCCAACAAGTGGACTCTTTGGCTGTGGCCTTGGGTCTGTAGGTGTCTCATTTCTGCTGATTTGTGCTCGAAACCCTATTTGTATCCCTAATATAAAGAGACAAAAAGGTAGGAAGCCAAAATGGAGCCGGCCAAACGTGGCGATAGCTGAGAGTCTATGAAATACCTAATAGCATCTGTTTATACAGTTCATGTGCACAGCTGTAAGGCAACTATTTATATAGGGCAGGAAACATGGGAAGAAAAACTGGGCACCATGCCCCAGCTGAAGCAGCTTCATAAAATAATGCCTATCCCCTTATGTTCGGAGCATACTAGATAGTAATTTGAAACTTAGTGAAACCAAGTGATGTCAACAGTACATCCTATTAAAATTTCTGACTGCTGGTGAGGTTCCAAGACTTCAATGCTTGCAGTATAGTTTCTAACTGCTGCATTCGTAAAGCGTAAAGCGATGTTCAAAATCAGCATTAAATGGTAGTAATTTCCCAGTCTCACACAGAGCTGTGATGTTGTCAGGGCAATTATAGAGGACCTTAGTATTGCATCTGAGGTGTGACTGATAGTGCTTCATGGTGTTAGTAGGATTCGGAAGAGACCAAATTTCATTTTATTTAGGATCTATTATTATAATTATTTCAAAAGAATCAGGGAATGATTTTCACATTTATTCTCCGTGGTGGAGAAAATTAAAGAGAAAGAAGCTCAAATTTGTCTTTTTGGTTCACACAGATAGGAAAAAAAAACAAAGCGAGATAGTATTTAACCATTTAGAATCCATCAATCGGAATTTTCCAAATAAGCTTTTTCCAGCTCCATCTCTAACAAAACTGGCCCAAAATCTCTGCTCTGTTATGCACCATCAGGTGAGGATTTGAAGACTTCTGGTGTTTGATGAGGTGTGTCTTGGTATTTTGCAGCTGCTGTGAATTGGAGCTGTTCATAAAAGTTCCTCCGACAGAGATAAAGGACCCTACGCGGGCAATGCATCAAGACATTGATGCAAATAAGGCAGGAGATGGAGCCCTGTCTTAAAAAGAGATTTGTAAACTTTGTCAACATTCAGAAAACTGTAAACCAATATAACTTCTTCTATAGTTGCCTCAAGAAAATATAAACCAATTTAAGTTATTCTGAACTTTAAAGGTAATTTATTTGAAAGCTGTAAGGTAATTGCTGAAGCCCATCATATAATTGAGTGATCTAGACGAATATGAAGGAAAATAATGCAATGTTCTATTTCATTGCAGAAAATGGCACTAAATTTGAAAAAAGAAAGGAGTTTTTGGAAAAGGAACTGGAACATCTGGGTTGAATAAGGATTTTTTTTATTATTTCCTTCAAGCTTTTCTATTGTTGTTTCGAGATTTCCAGCTGGGAGTGAAATCAATTTTAGTAAACTTTTATGTAAGGGCATGGCAAATTTATTGTATACATCTTAACCCCTCGAGTACCGAGCTCCCTCTGGAGTCTGTGAATGCATCATGCACCAAAACTATCATGTTGGAGAGCATGGGGCATAGAGTCATCAAACCATAAAGCCATAAAACACGGAAATAGACCCTTCGGTCCAACTCGTGTATGCCAAACATGTCCCCAAACCAAACTAACCCCACTTCCCTACATTTGGCCTATATCCCTCCAAATCTGTCTTCTTCATGTAATTATCCAAATGTCTTTTAAATGTTGTAACTGTACCTGCATCTATCACTTCCTCTGGCAGTTCATTCTACAAACAAACCATTCCCTGTGTGAAAAGTTGTCTCTCATGTTCTTTCCAAATCTTCCGCCTCACACCTTAAAAATAGCCCCCCTAGTTTTGAACTCTCCCACCCTAGGGAAAAAAAAACTTGCTTTTCGCCTTATCTATGACCCGCATGATTTTATAAATCTGTATAAGGTCACCCCTAAAACTCTTACATTCCATTGAAAGAAGTCCCAGCCTATCCAGCCTATTTTCCTAACTCCAACCTTCCATTCCCAACAACATCCTTTTAAATCTTATCCGAACTCTTTCCAATTTAATAATATCTCTCCTACAGCAGAGTGAACAGAACTGTATACTGTACACCAGAAGAGGCCTTACCAATGTCCTGTGCAAACTCAACATGACATCCCAACTCCAATCCTCAAAGGTCTGAGCAATGAAGGCAAGCATGCTTAATGTCTTGTTAACCACCCTGTCTACATGTGATGCAAATTTCAAAGAATTATTTACCTGAACGCTAGGTCCCCTGTTCTACAGCACCACCCAGGGCCCTACCATTAATTATATACATCCCGTAATTGTTTGTTTTACAAAAATGCAACACCTCATACTTATCCAAATTAAACTGCATCTGCCAATCCTCAGCCCATTGACCCAATTAATCAAGATCTCTTTATAATCTTACATAATCTTCTTCACTGTTGACTCCACCATCAATTTTGATGTCATCGCAAACTTGTTAGCAATGTCTCCTAAATTCTGATCCAACTCATTTGTTTTAATAACAAATAAAAGTGAACGTAGTACCAAGCCCTGTGGAATATTACTGTTCACAGTCTGGAAAACAACCCTTTACCATCACCCTCTGTCTCCTATCGTCAAGCCAATTTTGTATCCAATTGGCAAGCTCTTTCTGAATCCCATGTGATCCAACTCTTCTTAATAATCTACCATGTGGAACCTTGTCAAAGGCTTGACTAAAGTCCATGAGAACAATGTCAACTGCTATGTCTTCATCAATCTTTTCAGTTACTTCCTCAAAAATACTAATCAAGTTCGGGGAGGTGATGACCGAGTGGAATTGTTGCTCGACTCTTAATCCAGGACAACTGATGTTCCAGGAACTTGGGTTCAAATTCCACCTTGGAAAATGGTGGAACTCGCATGCAGTAAATTTTTAGAAATTCTGGAATTAAGAATCTACTAATGACCATGAAATTATTTCCATAAAAAAACTATCACTCATATCCTTCAGGGAAGTAAAATCTACCATCCCGACCTGTCTGGCCTATATAAAACTCCAAACCCACAATAACATGGATGACTCTCAACTGACTTCTGACATGGCCTAGCAAGCTATTCAGTTCAAGGTCAGCTAGGGATGAGCAGTAAATACTGGCCAGCCAGTGATGTTCGTGTTCCCTGAGTGAATTAAACAGCACTGCACATTTCCAAATCCCCCAGTCAATCCTAGTAACTTTGGAAGCGTTTGTGATTTCTTAATGGCAGGGCGGCACAGTGGCTCAGTGGTTAGCACTGCTGCCTCACAGCGCCAGAGACCTGGGTTCAATTCCCGCCTCAGGCGACTGACTGTGTGGAGTTTGCACGTTCTCCCCGTGTCTGCGTGGGTTTCCTCCGGGTGCTCCGGTTTCCTCCCACAGTCCAAAGATGTGCAGGTCAGGTGAATTGGCCATGCTAAATTGCCCATAGTGTTAGGTAAGGGGTAGATGTAGATGTAGATGTAGGGGTAGGGGTATGGGTGGGTTACGCTTCAGCGGGGCGGTGTGGACTTGTTGGGCCGAAGGGCCTGTTTCCACACTGTAAGTAATCTAATCTAATCTAATCTATTATTTTCAAAACCCTGTATTTTTTTCACTTGAAATCTTCTACATCACTGGCAAAGTCACACTTTTAGTCCAGCACTAACTTCAGAAGGTGGTCGTGACATGCTGATGCTAACATTATGTCAATGACATTTAATCACAGGATTGCTCTTCCCAGATACTGTAAAAGGTTAATGTAAGAAAAGAAGTACATGACTTAATCCTTGTATTTTTCAGCAGGCAGGATAAAAAAAAATCCAGCAACTTGCACCGTTCCTTATTGCTCAATCTCAGTCTCCTTGCCTCTGAAACCTACACATGTTAGTTTTCTAAAGCTTCAAGATGCAGAGGTAATGAGTGGAACCAGCTGCTTTTGTTCAAATTACAAACAGTAATAGAACAAACCGCAAAAACCATCTCTAATACCTTGTGTTGCACTCAATAGGTAGAAAAGCTATAGGTTCAATAAGCAATTTGCACCAAATTAGAGTAATGTTATCACGTGTATTATTGCTTTTAGATTAATTTAAGATGAGGTGTTGGAGATGAACCAAATGCAACTTTGAATAGTCAACACGAGAAATAATAAGGATGTAGTTCAGGTTGTCATTAGCAGATGAGTTGAAGATGTTGCAGGGATGCAATTTGATGGTCTTGATGATGGCATAAAACATCATGGGTTAAAGGGGAACCAATGGATGTATTGTACTTAGATTTCTAGAAAATATTTGATAAGGTGCCACATCAAAATTTATTGCAAGCAATAAAAGCTCATGCTGCAAGGGTAACATATTGACATGGATAGAAGATTGGCTGATTAACAGGAAGCTGACAGTAGGAATAACTGGTCCTTTTTCAGACTGGGAGGACATCATGAGTGGTTTGCCACAGGGGTCAGTGCTGGGCCCTCCGCTCTTTACAATCTATGTCAAAGATTTGGATAATGTGACAGAAGATACAGCAGCTAAATTTGCTGGTGACACAAAAGCAGATGGGAAAGTGAGTTGCAAAGAGGACATAAAGAGCCGACAAAGAGAAATAGACAGATAAAGTGAGTGGGCAAAGATCTGTCAAATGGAAAATGATGCGAGACAACGTTAAATTGTATATTTTGACAGAAATAATACAAAAGAAACATACTATCAAAATGTTGAAAGGTTGCAGAGCTCTGTGATGCAGAGAGACCTGAGTGTCCCAGTACATTATTCCAAAAGGTTAGTATGCAGGAAATGATCAGGAGAGCTAGTAGAATGTTATGTTTTGTTGCAAGGGAAATTGAATGTAAGAATAGGGAGGTTATGCTTCAATTATACAAGGCATTGGTGAGACTGTATCTGGAGTACATGTTAATGTTTTAGAAGTATTTCACAGAAGGCTTATTAGACAAAAAACCAGAAATGAGTGGATTGTGTTAGGAAGAAAGGCTAGTTTGTAACCTTTGGAAGTCAGAAGAGTCAGAGGTGACTGAATTGAAACATATGAGAACCTTAGGTGACCTGACCTGATGGATGTTGGAAGGATCTGTGACCAAATCTAGAACTGGGGTCATGGAATCCCTGCAGTGTGTAAGCAAGCTATTCAGCCCATCAAGTCCATAATGACCCTCCAAAGTGCATCCCATGTAGTTCCCACCACCAACAACAACCTGTAACCCTATAACCTTGCATTTCCCATGGCTAATCACCTTATCTGTACAACCCTAGACACTATGAGCAATTTAGCATGGCCAATCCACTTAACATGCACATCTCTGGACTGTTGGAGGAAACTGGAGCATACAGAGGAACACAAACAGCCAATATGCAAACTCCACACAGACAGTCACCCAAGGGTGGAATTGAATTCATGTCACTGGTGCTGTGAACTCCCACCCTAGGGAAAAGATCTGTGTTATTCACCCTATCATGATTGTTCAAACCTCTGTAAGACCTGTTTTTAAGTCAATCAAATTGACTTAACATCACTAAAGACAATTGTCCATATGATGATAGTAACCAAACCTTAGTTCCATCTCAGATGACCCTCCAATCCAATAGTGAGCCAGGACTGCATTGTCAGAGCAGCCGTTTTCAGATGAGATGTTTAACTAAAACCTTCGCTGCTTTCTGAGGTGGCTATGTGAAACAAAGTCCATCAGCACTATTTTGAAGGGATGCTGGTAAAAACTTATCCCTCCACCAACAATGCTAAACGAAGGATCTGGGAATGAGCTCTTTGCTGTTGGTAGGAGTTTGCTGTGTGCAAATTGGATACTTCATTTCTTACATTCCAGTGGTGATGACAAGATGTTAACTGTGCTTCATCGGCTCGAGAACAAGTTAAGGTACACTAAGAAAAATGTAAGCAGACAGTGAGGTCTGCAGATGCTGGAGATCAGAGTTGAGAGTGTGTTGCTGGAAAAGCACAGCAGGTCAGGCAGCATCCAAGGAGCAGGAGAATCGATGCTGATTCTCCTGCTCCTCGGATGCTGCCTGACCTACTGTGCTTTTCCAGCAACACACTCTCAACTAAAAACAATGTAAGTCTTCCTTCCTTTCTTTCAGTATTCTCAAATTAAATTCTATGAAATATAGCAGACTTTACATTTTACTCCAAATCCATGAGTAAAAGACAGAAGAGACAGAGATACAAAATTTAGCTCCTCAAAATTGATGAGTGTCAATCTTTAATGTAATATTTAAGGAGTGGCAGGTGACTCACTGCTCATCCTATTTCAATGTGTATTTTTGCAGAATGTGCATTGCTTTTTTTTTGAAATACTTGCTTATAGCAACATCTTGTGGAAGCTGCACCTACAAGATATAGAAAAGCACAGCTTGCAGAGTGGAACCTTTTTTTAAAATTAATGCTTTGCAATAAGTAGCAGCCTTAAATCAGAAGCAACAGCAATTAATGGACTTGCAGTGGATCTAGAATGATGCCATCACAAGAAAAATGAAAACTCTTTAAATTCTGCACAAAGAAAAGAACGATTTCTTGATTTACAAGTAGATTGCCAGGGTTGGAGGATTTGCACTATAGGGAGAGACTGAATAGGCTGGGACGGTTTTCCCTGGAGCGTCAAAGGCTGAGAGGTGACCTCATCAAAGTTTAACTAATCAAGAGGAGCATGGATAGGATAAATAGACAAATTCTTTTCCCTGGGGTGGGGGAGTTCAGAACTAGAGGGCATAGGTTTAGGGTGAGAGGGGAAAGATATGCAGGGGACCTAAGGGGCAACTTTTTCATGTAGAGGGCGGTATGTGTATGAAATGAGCTGCCATGAGGAAGTGGTAGAGGCTGGTTCAACTGCAGGATTTAAAAGACATCTGGATGGGTATATGAACAGGAAGAGTTTAGGGGGATATGGGCCAAGTGCTGGCAAATGGGACTAGATTAGTTTGGGGATATCTGGTCGGCATGGACGAGTTGGACTGAAGGGTCTGTTTCCATGCTGTATATCTCTATGACTCTATGACTCTGTAACTGTTACCCAGTGCCAGAGATTGATCAGATCTTGTAGGTAAATGTAGTCCTCCTCCAGGACACAACATGTTTTCGAAAACTTAATCCTGTGCGTCTTCAACTATCCATCAAGGTAAAAAGCCTTTAGGATGGAAGACTGCAGGGTTTTGATGGTTCAATAAACAATAAAGTTTTGACACACATTTGCTGTTGCAAGTGCTGGTTTTTGTCAGTTAATTGTAGTTTGAAATAAAACCTGCCCATGTTGTGTTAACATCGAGAGAGATGCAGTAGAAATAATAACAATATAATAACCAATACAATTATCTTTGATAACTATTATAACACTCACAGCATACACATTGGGTTATTATATTACAATGTAGCTAAATTACAAAGGAGTATTTTCAAACAACGCAAAAATGGAAATGCACATGAAGACTGAAGTTCAAGTCTGAAAGCTGCTTGGAAAATGTTAATACTGAAGAATATAATACAAAACTGAAACAAAATGAGAACAGCAATGGCACAATATTAACTAATGCAGAGTTTGCAATTTTTTTGACTGCTTTCTTTTTGGGCTAGGTTTTAATAAGAAAGCATGCCTGGAGAACAGCTTTAGGAAAGTGAATATCTATAAAGTCATTGTTGCTGGGCTGATGATTCTGGTAATTTGGTTTCAGATCTTACCACAGATTATAAATGCAGACCCACAGTAATGTTGTTGACTCTGAGCAGCCCTCCAAACTAACCTAGCAATTTATTCAGTTGTATCAAGCTGCTACAAAGTTTCAAAGGAATGAAACCAGACAGTTCACCGATGCACCACTATTGGTAAACCTAGTCCTCTTGACCCAGAAAAGAGCGCCTTATTAGTGTTTGTGGACCAGTGCCAAAATTGGAAGACCTCTCTCAAAGACACAATCGCAGAATTGTTCCTTGCAAATACTACCATCATCATCCCTATGTATGTCAGAGCACAGAGTACATCAGAGGTGGCAGCACAATTGTATGTAGGAAGGAGAGAATCCTCATATTGACTCTAGACCCCATAAACTGTAATGATGTCAGGCCAAACATAGGCAAGAAAACCTTGTGTTGATTATTGCATACGGCCACCAGCATTCCCACCCTATTCTCAGCTGGTGAACCAAATAGTAGGTGACATTTGCACCACACAAGTGCTAGGCAATAATTATTTTCAATATGAGAGAACCTGACCATTATTCTTGACATTCAATAACATTATAATCACTTAATCCTACATGATCAACATCCTGGCAGTTACCACTGTCAAGAAACTGAACTGAACTAGTCATGTAAATACCGTAGCTACAGAAGTATGTCAGAGTATAGGAATCCTGAAACAAACAACACACCTCCTGACTCCCCAGAGGCTGTCCATCACCAACAATGTGTAAGTCAGGAGTGTGATTGAGTGGAGGAGGAACTTCTTCACGGAAAAGGGTTGTGAATCTGTGGAATTCCCTGCCCAGTGAAGCAGTTGAGACGAGCTCATAGAATGTTTCTAAGGCAAAGATAGATAGATTTTTGAACAGTAAAGGAATTAAGAGTTATGGTGATTGGGCAGGTAAGTGGAGCTGAGTCCAGGAAGGGATCAGCTATGATCTTATTGAATGGCAGAGCAGGCTCGATGGGCCAGATGGCCTACTCCTGCTCCTATTTTCTATGTTACTTTGTGATGGAATAGTCCCACTTGTCTGGATGTACAGCTCCACCAACACTCAAGAAACTTGACACCATCCAGGACAAAGCAGGCCACTTGATTGGCCTTACATCCACAAACATTCACTCCCTTTATCATGGTAGCAGTAGTGTGTACTATCTATAAAATGCATTACAGAAATTAACTGAGGCTTCTTAGACAGCACCTTCCAAACCTCTGGCTATTACAATTTAAGAGGCCAATGGCAGCAAATACATGGGAAAGCCATCACCTCCATCTTCCTCTCCAAGTCACTCATTAGCCTAAATTGGAAATACACTGCTGTTCCTTCATTGTTGTTGGGCCAAACTCCTAGAATTCCCGCCCCCCCCAACAATATTGTGGGTATACCAATATCAACTAGAGTAGTTCAATGAAGCAGCTCATGACCACCTATTCAAAGACAAATAGGGATCAACAACAAAAGCTGCCCAGTCCGAGAAGCCCACATCCCTGAAAGAACAAAAAATGAATTCACTCCACAGGAGGCCAATTAGTTACAATGTACATCATCCCAATTGTTTGAAACCTTCTTCCTGACTGTACCTTGGGTGGCACATTCCAGGTGAATCTGAATTGTAAGATTTTCTAAAGACGTTTGTTGCTCTGTCTAACATATGTGTGATGTAAACCCTATCTTTGATTGCAGTACACCTAGTCAAGGACAATTGAATTAGATTACATATCAAACAGATACCACAGAATAACACTGCACAGTGGGAGTGGTTTTGCTGATTTTCCTGACATGCTTTTCTAGTAGCTCTACCCTTTCTCCAAATCTGCTGCAAATCATTCCAATATTTATAAGTAGCAGCCTTAAATCAGAAGCAACAGCAATTAATGGACTTGGAGTGGATCTAGAATGATGCCATGGCAAGAAAAAAGAAAACTCTTTAAATTCTGCACAAAGAATGATTTCTTGATTTACAGGGAGATTGCCAGGGTTGGAGGATTTGCACTATAGCGAGAGACTGAATAGGCTGGGGCGGTTTTCCCTGGAGCGTCAAAGGCTAAGGGATGACCTCATCAAAGTTTAACAAATCATGAGGAGCATGGATAGGATAAATAGACAAAGTATTTTCCCTGAGCTGGGGGAGTTCAGAACTAGAGGGCATAGGTTTAGGGTGAGAGGGGAAAGATATGAAGGGGACCTAAGGGGCAACCTTTTCATGTAGAGGGTAGTATGTGTATGGAATGAGCTGCCATGAGGAAGTGGTAGAGGCTGGTACAACTGCAGCATTTAAAAGACATCTGGATGGGTATATGAATAGGAAGAGTTTAGGGGGATATGGGCCAAGTGCTGGCAAATGGGACTAGATTAGTTTGGAATATCTGGTCGGAATATTCATTCCGTTTTGAACATTATGATGCATTGACTTCCACCACCCTTGCAAGCAGTACGTTTCAGATTAGGGCTTGAACATTCTGCCATGACCAAAACCTCCATTATAACAGCTGATAGGGCAGTTGGTATTATTCAGACTGATAGATACAAACATCTTACTATATCTTTGGTTTCCACCTGCCAAGATTCTGTCAAGTGGGATTGCATATATTTGTTTTAACATTTACTCTGATTCTTTTGTCAATTACTTATGTTCTTTAATCACTGACCATTCAGCCAGTGGAAACAGTTTCACAGTTTCATAGCAATAGAAGCAGGAGTAGGCCATTTGGAACGTCGAGCCTGTTCCACCATTCATTAAGATCATCGCTGATCTATCCATTGTCTCAGCTCCTCTGACCTGCATTATCCCCATAACCCTTAATTCCCCCACCATGCAAAAACCCATCCACTGCGTCTTGAAAATATCTAATAAAGCTGCCTCTACTGTTTCCTTGGGCAGAGAATTCCAGAGTTTCACTACTCTCTGGGAAAAGCAGTTTCTCCCCATCTCTGTCCTAAATCTTCTCCCCCTAAACTTGCAGTCATGTCCCCTAGTCCTCGTCTCACCCAGCAGTGGAAACAACTTGCCTGCCTCTATCTTGTCTATCTCTTTCATAATTTTATATGTTTCTGTAAGATCCCTTCTCATTCTTCTAAATTCTAGTGAGTACAGTCTCAAGCGGTTCATCATTTCCTCATAGGGGTAACCCCTTCATCTCTGGAATCACCCTGGTGAACCTCCTCTGCACCACGTCCAAAGTCAGTGTATCCTTCCTTGAGTAAGGAGACCAGAACTGCATGCAATATCCCAGAAGCGGCCTCATCAACACCTTTGTACAATTGCAGTAGAATCTTCCTACTCTTAAATTCAATCCCTCAGCAATGAAAGCCAATATTCTATTTGCCTTCCTGATTGCGAATCAACTTTTAACGATTCATGTATGAGCACTCCTTAGTCCCTCTGCACAAGAGTATGCAGCAATCTTTCACCATTTAAATTATACTCTGACTTGCTATTTTTACTTCCAAACTGGATAACCTCACATTTACTAACATTGTACTCCATCTGCCAGACCCTTGCCTACTCATTTAACCTATCTAAATCTTTCTGCAGACCCTCCACATCCTCTGCACAGTTTGCCTTTCCACTCAATTTAATATTATCATCAAACTTGGATATCTTACATTAAGCCTCTTCTTCCAAATCATTTATATAAATTATAAAGAGTTGCGGGTCCAATACCACCCCCTGAGATACCCCACTCACCACTGACCTCCAACCAGAGAAACATTCATTTATCCCAACTCTGTTCTTCCTAATGATTAACCAGTCCTCCATCCATACTAGTACATTCCCACAACTCTGTGCATTCTTATTTTATGGATAAGTTTTTTATGCGGAACCTTATCAAATGTCTTCTAGAAATCCAAGTATACAACATCCACCTATTCCCCTCCACCCACCGCACTTGTTGCATGCTCAAAGAACTCCAGTAAGTTTGTCAAACACAACCTTCCCTTCCTGAATCCATGCTGCGTCTGCCTGATGGAACCCTAGCTACTCCACTACAACCCTTTCTGGTTTCGAACACCCTCTAACAAATCTCTCCTTGTCCTTCTCTGCTCATAGAAACGTCCCAGCATCTCGCTTCTTTCCAAGTAACTAAAGTCCCACATGTAATAACCATGACTGAATATTTTGCTGCATATTTAAAAAGGAAGTATGTTCATTTAAGAAAAATTGCATGTTTAAAAAGTCTCAATCATTGCTCATGTGACTTAAAACAAGGGAAGAATGACATTTCAACAATGAAAGTGACTGAAGTGGAAATAATTTGGTTTTTACAATATAAATAAAATTTTGCTTCACCAGTAATTCTCTTTTTTTTCCCTTCTGCAAGTAGAAGTTCTTAAATAATGTCCTCTCAATGTAAGTTTAGACCACAATGTGCAGAATCAACCAGACATTTTGGCAAAAAAAAACTGCAGATGCTGCAAATCAAACAAATACAGAAATGGCTAGAAAAACTCAGTGAGTCTGGCAGCACCTCTGGAGAGAAAGCAGAATTAATGCTTCGGGTCCAATGATCCTTCTTAAAAACATTTTTGGCATGCAGCTTATAGCGGAGCCTTATCGAAGGCTGGATCATTGTTGTGCTGTTTGCTCACATCTTGCACCTTTTCAACTATGTTCAATGGAGTGAGCTTTTGCGTAATGGTAGCACTCCTGGCGTAGACGGTGTCGCATTCAAAGTGCACTTGAAAGAATCTTAGCAACTGGAAACCAAAGATAAGATAAGATACTTGTACCTCATCAGTTTGAATGAGACAAACCACCCTATCAGCTGTTATCCAGGAGATTTTGGTGACTGCAGAATGTTCAAGCCTCAAACTGTTCAACAATTTGAAAATCCTGGCACTATCTCAGGTTATTCTTCGAAAGTGTGAAGACAGGAAAACATGAATGTTTTATTTTTTGATTCAGAATAAGGCAGCAGTGTAACAAAAAGCAAATATCACTTACTGTACATGTTGCAGTCAGCATAAATGAAGGTGAATTTTTTCTACATTAACCAGTACTCTCACATATATCAGGATAATACACATATTCAAATGTAGTTTCAATTTTACAGACTCCTGACTGGAATGTGACAACAACTTTCATATATCTAATGTCCTTAACCTGTAAAATGTTTCAAGATGTCCATTCTGCTGATGGAGTATATCATAGAATCTTTTGGAAGTTAGTGAGGAATGTGGATTAACAGTTGCTTTCTGATGAAAAACTGATTCAGTTGCTACTTTAAATTTTATTTGAATAATTTGCAAATTTGGCTTATTTTCACTTTGGTTAACTGAAATAGTAATCCAGAAGTAAAAAAACAAATATTTCTGGAGAAAGCCAACAGATCTGGCTGTATCTGTAGAGAGGAATGCAGAGTTAATATTTTGAATCTCGTATGATTCTTCAGTTCTGAAAAGAGCTGGAGAATGGTGACTTTTTTTGGCTGTAGACAGAAGGAGGAGGAGGAAGAAGTGGAATAGATTGGGAGAGTACTTAGAGCAAATATCAAAGGCAGGCATGATGGTGGTAGAGGAAAGATAGATATGAAAAATAGGTGCAAATGTTAGATGTGCGTAGTGATTGGAACCAGGCAGATCCCATTGAGTATGAGATCCCCAATTGGGGTTGTTAACCTGGGCCAATCAGGGATCCCTGGCTGACAGATATAAACAGGGGATTTAGAGTCTCCTCATTTCAAAGTGACACTGAGCAGGCTGGCCACAATTAGTGCACTGTGCACAAGGAAATAAGGGATAACTTGGTGATGGGATATCGGCCTCTGTGCGGTTATTTCAATGTGAAAAGGAGAAAATGAGTGCACTCTGCTGAGATCAAAGCTAACAAAATAGAGGACAGTTGGGTATGTAAGAAAAATGGAAGACAGATGTGTATTCTGAAGTTGTGGAAATTAATGTTGAGTCCTTGAGACTATAAAGTGCCTAACTAGAAAATGAGGTATTGTTCCTCTACCTTGCATTGAGTTTCATTGGATCACTGTAGTAGTCCTCAATTCCTGCTTTTTTCAGTATTTGCAGTATTCTACTTAGAGTCATAGAGATGTAGACCCAGGAAAACAGACGCTTATGCCCAACTTGTCCACGCCAATCAGATATCCTAACCCAATGTAATCCCATTTGCCAGCACTTGGCCCATATCCCTCTGGATCCTTCCTATTCATATATCCAACCAGATGTCTTTTAAATGCTGCAATTGTACTGGTCTCCACCATTTCCTATGGCAGCTCATTCCATACACGCACTACACTCAGTGTGAAAAAGTTGCCCCTTATTAGCCTTTTAATTTTTCCCCCGCTCACCTTAAACCTATGCCCTCGAGTTCTGGACACCCCCACACCAGCGATAAGAATTGGTCTATTTACCGTATCCATGCCCATTATGCTTTTATAAGCCTCTATAAGGTCATCCCTCAGCCTCCAATGGTCCAGGGCAAACAGTCCCAGCCTGTTCAGCCTCCTGTTTTTGCTCAAATCCTCCAAAACTGGCATCATCCTTGTAAATCTTTTCTGATCCCTTTCAAGTTTCACAATAACCTTCTGATAGGAAGGAGACCAGAATTGTACACAACATCCCAAAAGTGGCCAAACCAATATCCTGTACAGCCGCAACATGACCTCCCAACTCCTATATTCAATAAAGGAAAGCATACCAAATGCCTTCTTAACTATTCTATCTACCTGCGACTCCACTTTCAAGGAGCTATGAACCTGCACTCTAAGATCTATTTGTTCAGCAACACTCCCCAGGACCTTATTATTAAGTGCATAAGGCCTGCTCTAATTTGCCTTTCCAAAATGCAGCACCTCACATTTATCTAAATTAAACTCCATCTGCCACTCCTCAGCCCATATATTTGAATAATAATCCAGGCTCTTGGTCACTGGTTCATATCCCATGCAAGAATAAATCTGTGGAGTTTAAATTCATTTAATGGAATATGGATTTGAAAGCTAGATCCAGATATTCCAATGGCAGGACAGTCATTGGAATATTACAGACTGCAGTTGCAGAGTTGGACCCTGCAGAATCCCAGACACAGTTGCCTGTGCGGAAATTGCCTTGGAAATTAAAGATTCAGAAAGGCAATTACCCCCTGTCTAGAACTCTCTGATACAAAATCTTTAACATTGGAGAGTTCTACATCTGTTAATTTAACAGTAGCCTAGGAAATGTAGAATGATTAAAAACCTTGTCTAACTCCAGGGTAACTATTAAGTTGACACCTGCACACTGCTCCAACAATTTAATACATCACCCATACTCAACCCAGATCTCTGACAACCACCCCATCCAGAGTCCCCCACACCCAACAGTATTACATGCCCTAACCTCTACATCACCATGGAATATTTTTGTTCATTCGTTCATGGGATGAGGACATCACTGGCTAGGCCGGCATTTATTGCCTGTCCATAATTGCATAGAGAGGGTAGTTAAGAGTCAACCATATTCTTGTAGGTCTTGAGTCACATGTAGATGAGACAGGTAAGAAATTCAGATTTCCTTCCCTGAAGGACATTAGCAAAACCAGATGGGTTTTTCCAACAATTGACGATGGACTCATAGTCATAATTAATTTCCCTTAATTCCAGATTTTTTTGAAACTGAATTCAAATTCACCATCTGCCATGGTGAGATTTGAAGCCAGGTCCCCAGAACATTACCTGGGTCTCTGGATTAATAGTCCAGCGATTATACCACCAAAGCATCACCTCTCCCATAATCTCCCAACCTGATACCTGCTATGCCATATTCCCCTCATCTGAATCCTGAAGACCTGATATCCCTCTAGTCCCAGCACTGACACCCCAGCTCACACACCCTCATCCACAACTGACCTCAGTACCTCCAGCACCAAACCACCCTCCCTGAAACTTTCCTTAGCACTTCATTACTTACCTGGTACCCTACACATCAGGCACCTTGATGCCTTACTCAACTTGTCCCTAACTCCTGAGCCATCTGCAATTTAATATACAGACATAACCTTTCACAGCAGCTGGCAAAGTGACTGGCTCTGCATGTGGACACCTAAACCTCAGGATTCTGTGAGCTCACTGTTGTTAAAAAAAAGTGCATGTCCTGTCATCCTCATCCAGCTTGGACCCAATTCAATGTGGGGCTTGACTCTTAATGGTGCTTGGATTGACCATTCAGTTCAAGAGCAGTTGGGAATGGGCAACATGCAACAATTCTCAGATCTCACGAAAGGTTAAAGTAAAATCAGGGTCAGTTTAAATCCCCAGACTGTTACATGACAAAAGTAAACGGTGAGAATATGATCAATAATTAGGATTTCACCCATATTCAAACCCAAGAATATTATGGTAACAGTGAATAAGTTGACATTGTTGTTATTTATTTTAATTTGAAATAGCATGCTTAAGTAAGTTTCTTTATCAGCGTACACCACAGAGTTGTAGTGCTTCATGCAATGCCAAATAAATGGGCCAACAGAACAGGAATGCAGGATCACTGTCACGTTTGAATTTTGATCTGATTTCTGCCAAGTGTTTTAAATCCATTGACAAATCTATCAATAGCATTAGTTAAATTCATTTAGGACAGGAATCTGCCAGCAAGAACTATTCTTGAGCTAGGTCCCACTGAAACTAACTCGTGAAAAGCTTGCCTGTAGTGAAATGTTTAGGTCAGCAAATGCATTAATGTCAGATTTCACCAAGCTAATACTCTCAGAAATCACATGTTAAAGCTTTCCTCTGCTTTCAGTACCATAAATTCGACAGTGCATGCAGTCAGGGCACAGATGTTAAAATCTAACAGCATCCTGAGTGCCCACAGCACCAATCTGAAGCACCCCTCTGGGTTTCCTAAAAATTTAATGCTTTTCAAAATGTTTTGCTTTTAAAGGGGTCCACTTTCAGGAAAATCTTTTATTGTTTGATATGAGGCAGGGGAGGAGCGGGCAAAGATAAACAAAAAAAGGTACCTTTTTTTGCACTCCAAAGTCTAATCCAAAAGACACAATGAAATTTACATCCATGGTATAACCAAAGCAGTGTCACTTTACCTCTGCTACACATGAACATATCTAAATAGTCCTCTTTTCCTTAAGCTGCTTTTTTTTTCAATGGTGTGGCCATTTAGAAACATTCTTGGCTGAAAGAAATGAAAAGCTTGCAAATTAGGGAGAGGCACTGCTGATTCCAAATATCACATTCAAAGAGTAAGATAAAAAGATAACAAAGAGCCAGTGGCGTATAGTTGCCCAACCCCCCAACCGATCGGGATATAACATCTAACCCCTTCACAAGCACATGCACACACTCCTTTAGTGTTCCACCAGCAAGCGTTCGTCAGTCATTGCAAATAAGACTGCAAGTGGCAGCACATAACTCCATCTTCAACTAAACTTCTCAAGGTCACCAGCACATTACTGGGTCACTCATAAATAAGTCGACTAAAGGGGCAAAAACACTCTTCCCATTCTTTCCTGTTGAGATTATTATCAGCATGCATCTGGCCAGCAAAGTGATGCCTCCCCATGGTACACAAATCCAGCAGATGCTGAACACATTGGAACCTGACTGTTTATTTTCAATATCCAGGGAAAAAAAAATTAACAGCGTTTGACTGTTTTAGTGTCATTTTAAAGAGCTTACCAGGGCCATTAAAACACTAGAACAGAAGTGAAGGTATTAATAAAACTTTCCATTAATTGGGATCTGCAATTGATTAGAAATCATTGGCTTAATTAGAACAAAAACTCACGTTTCCTAAACAGAGAGTTTAATTTGCATCATATTGCTTAAAGCTATCAAGATAGGCATCTGAAAGTCAAGGGACACCTTATTTGAATGGATAAATTCAAATAATATTCTTAACAGCTATTAAAAGCATAATTAAGTCATTAAAATGTTCTTAAATCATACTTGCAATTTCAAGGTAATTCTTTGGTTTCCATCAATAACATACTTAATGTCATGGCACATATTGAAGTAAATATTAATTGAGTGTTTGGAGCAAACACATTTCAGCTGTACAGACCAAGTATTACTGTTAGTGGTATTAGTGATCCACCTTAATTTAAAGTGGTGTAACACCTCTTTAAAGAAGTGGAGAAAGAAATGTCACATGAACCTGTTAAGCATTCGTTTGCTGATATCATCAACAAAGATTTTCTAGGTCCCCGTGACCTGACACCTTCAGAACTGACAAAGCAGTAAAACCAAACCACTCCTTTGTTTGCCTGTCTCCTTTGTACTTTAGAACCATCAAGTACAATAATAATAATTGAACATCAGCACACATACAGCTCCGAACTGGAAGGGCCAAAACCAAAGTGCAGGAAATTGCAAAAAGCATTCAGCTCTATTTAGAAAAGAGATTTTCTAATTTATGAAGCATCTCAGTAGCATTGATGTAAAGATAATGTTTTCACAATAAATCCAACAAGGAATTCACTGGGAAACATGGTTACCAAGACAATGATTAGAATGTCAAATTTGTGATCATGTGGCATACTTGAGGTGAACACCAGAGATTTGTTTAAAGGGATCTTGGATAACTACATGAGGCAGAAAGGAATAGAAAGACATGCTACAAGCACATGATATAGAAAACCTAGAAGCCCGGTGGGCCTCAAACATCCTACAGATATGTCGGATTGAATGATTAGATTTACAGAGATTTTGTTCACTTTTGAAGAGTAATTCTACGATAAACTGAAATTATTTTGAAGGTTTACTGAATGTACTCTCTCACCAATCCCTGATTGTGTTGGTTCAGTTCCATTTCCCCAGCTTAAAAGGGTGAGCTTCCCTCAGCAGTTGATAAAATAACTGGGCCATTTATTGGCCTAGGATGTGTTCTCTAGTTTCTGCAGGAAAAGGGGTCACTACTGGAACCACAGGCAGCCCCACGTGCCTGGGAGCCATGAATTTGGATGAAGAAGAGCTATTTTGACAGGACCATATTGGCAGACCCCAGCAAGCAGAAGGAGGGTGGTGGTGGGGGAGAGATAAGTGACTGGAATAGACAGGATCATGGGTAAATTCAGGACAGGGTGGGGAATATTGTGCCAAGAGTCCTTCATTGCCCACCAGATATGGCACCCCACCTCAGCATAGAATAAAACTGTCAGTTGGGCCTCCCCTACATTTATACAATCATTACAGTGTGGAAGCAGGCTATTCAACCCATTGATTCGAGAGTGTGGTGCTGGAAAAGCACAGCAGGCCAGGCAGCAGCTAAGGAGTAGAAGAATCAATGATTTGGGCACAAGCCCTTCCTCAGGAAATGTCGATTATGCTCAAAACGTCGATTCTCCTGCTCCTCAGATGCTACCTGGCCTGACATGTTTTTCAAGCACCACGCCCTTGACTCTGATCTCCAGCATCTGCCGTCCTCCCTTTCTCCTAGTTGAATTCAGCCCATTGGGTCTACACTGACCCGCTAAAGAGCATCCCGCCCTATTCCTGTAACCCTTCATTTCCCATTGCTAGTCCACCCAACCTTCACATCCCTGGACACAATGGGGCAATTTAGCATGACAAATCTACCTAACCTCCAAATCCTTGAACAGTGGGAGGAGCTCCCAGAAGACACCCACGCAGACACGGGGAGAATGTGCAAATTCCACACAGACAGTCCACCCAAGGGTGGAATGGAACCTGGTCCCTGGCACCAGTGCTAACTGCTGAGCCACCATGCCATCCTATTTGATAAAATAAAGGACCAGTATTGGCAGAATAAGAACATGGTGGTTTGTCTTGGCCCAAGGAATTAGTGGGCCACCTTTACTATAACCAATACACCAGGAGAGGTAAGTATGTAACAGGCTTATTGGCACCACTGTGGCACCTGATTTTAGGTTCTGAACATCTTGCCTGCCCCATCTGCAAGTAGACTTCCTGGGCAGTGGAAGGAGTGAACAGAATGTAAAATTCCAACCATAAAATGTAAAAGTTTGATTTTTCCTAATTTACTGCTAAAAAAATGTTCAAGGTACAACAAGTCCTGGCATGAAATATGATATCACTCAAGAGCTAAAATGATAAAATCAATAATGTTCTTTGTTTAACGTCACACACCACTACCTTCATTTTTAGGAGGAATCTTAAAACTAATATAACAAGAAAAGTGAGTGCCACAAAAAAGTCCCTTTCTCATGTTTGCTTTATGTAACAGTTATCACCTTGTAATTCATTTCAACTGTTCTCTTCAATATGATTTGAAGCCTAAAGCTTTTTCTAGTCGCAAGGTTGAAAACGTTCTGCTGTGAACTTTCAGTCAAGCAACTGCAATACGCTTTGGCTCAATTGTTTCCACCACTGGCAAGATTTGACCAAAATCCTTTTGCATCATATTTGCACTGAGTTTGTGGAACAATTACATAATGCATTTCATTGAATGTGCAGATTTTTTTTAAAAATGCCAACGTTCACTATACAATTGCAGCTTAAGACAATTGGTCGTGAAGCAATTTTGTTCTTCAAATGAAATATTCCTGTCAGGGTTATGCCAACTATGTCTCTTTCTAAGAGGTGATTTCACAGAAATTCAAATTGCTGCAACTTCAATATCTACAGAACAAAATCAACAATAAATTAATATGACTAAAACCTTATTTCATGAATCAGTTGACTATTGTCTACCAATGGCGCTGTAAATACAGCAGCATCCTTTGTCATATTTGTATTTCAATGAAAGGGTAACAAAATAAACCATTCATTTAGAGTGGATATGGAATACTACCAGAACCTTAATATTCTCTAGTACCATTGGTCAATGTAAATCAGAGAACACATAAGGTTAATTTTCACCCATATTGCTGCTGGGATTGCATGTATTGTCACCATCACCCCAACAACCACCATAAATGATGATTTGGAGATGCCGGTGTTAGACTGGGGTGTACAAAGTTAAAAATCACACAACACCAGGTAATAGTCCAACAGGTTTAATTGGAAGCACTAGCTTTCCGAGCACCACTCCTTCATCAGGTGGTTGCGGAGGACACAATTGTAAGACACGGAACTTTGCTATAAAGTCCGTGCCTTACAATTGTGTCCTCCATAACCACCTGATGAAGGAGCAGCGCTCCGAAAGCTAGTGCTTCCAATTAAATCTGTTGGACTATAACCTGGTGTCGTGTGATTTTTAATACCATAAATAATGACTCTCTTGCTCTGTCACAGTTTTGTGATTCATATTTTAAGTTGCATTTCTCCTTACTTTGATGTTCCTACCTGCATCTTGGACCCAAAAGCTGCCTCCTCTTCCCTCAATCCAATTCAGCTAGTACACAAAGAGCTTCCCATTGACAATTCTCCTGTAGCTCTGGGGTTTTATTTGGAAATAAAGGAAGAAGGGGAAATAAAAGAAAGGCAGATTAACCTCAGGGCCAAAGGAAATTCAGAGCTCTCCCCCACCAGAACACCAATATGATGATTATACTATGCAATCTTAAATCAATGGATGGCTTGCGTTACGAAGGTACCCAGCTTAGAGTCAAGATGTCTCACCTTGCAAAACAACTTATATTCAATCTCTAACACAGCCATTCCACTGCAAGTGTATGCAAAGGTTATAGCCACCTTTAACTTTTATGCTATGAGGTGAGTACAAGCTGCTACAGGGACCAGCACAAATCCAGCCAAGTATGTTATGGGTGCATTGTTCACTAAAGCAAGTAATTTTATCTTGTTCCCTGAGGGCAGTCAATGGCAATGTGCCAAAGCACTATGGTTTCACAGAATGGCAGGATTCCTGCAGAGTTACAAAGTCATAGACATTTTCCCCATTCTTTACATAATTGTGGTTTTCTCCACCGAGATTACTCTGTACCCAAAAATTGGCCAAGTTTCTAACTGCAGCCTAATGTAACCAACTTTCAGCAATGACTGTACAAGACTTCAGTGGTGTGTGAGTGTTTATGGATAGTGGTGAGTTGCATGGATAGACTGGCATTCTGTATTTTCTGCCCCAAGAGTTACCATTGGAGAGGTGTCAAGACAGCATCCAAGTGCTTGCAATAAGAAGTAACACCATAATTCACACCCATTCCAGGCCTGCCATAAGTGCTGGCTACTAGCTCTGAATGTTAACTGACAGCACAGTAGTCAGAGATTTCATGGAGCCAGTGCAGACCCTTTTGAGTTAAAAATCACACAACACCAAGTTATAGTCCAACAGGCTTATTTGGAAGCACTATCTTTCGGAGCACTGCTCCTTCATCAGATGGTTCATCAGCAGCACTCTGAAAGCTAGTGCCTCCAAATAAACTTGCTAGGCTGTAACCTGATGTTGTGTGATTTTTAACTTTGTTCACCCCAGTCCAATACCGGCACCTACAAATCCGAATGTTTTGAGTGTTTCTGTCATGGGGAATCTCCTTGTAAATATTCTCGAAGATCCTATTATGCCATTCAAAGTTATGTTAAACTTTCTCTCATCCATGGTAACACCCCAATCTGTTACTGAAATCTTCCTTCTAAACTGTAATCTGCATCATTCTTGCCAATATTTGCCCATTGCTTATACTGACCTTCTAAATGCAATGGCTATCAGCTATAGTTCTTCAGGTTTTTTATCGAATGAAGGTTGACTCTCTCTGATTCTCCAGCTAGTCATATTATCCTCTTCAACTGCTGCCATCCGCTTATCCTGTGCACACATTTGTTTGTTACACAGCATACATTCCCTCAGACTCACTTTCAATCCCTTCACATGGCTCCCTGATACGCAGTAAGGGACTCACTAAAGTAAAATCAAAGGGTGTGGAAATGATGGGAGCTCCCTTTATCAAGGGGTCTGGATATATTTTTCTGCCACACATCTGGAAAAAAAAAGATGATTGGACAGTATGCCAAATACTGAAATTAAGATGGGTCCACTTTCAGAAACATGCGGTTTCCATGATCGGAATTACTAACTATTAATCCAGGATAAAATAGCAGAAGCAACATGTTGCCTTGAACCCACAGATGCGTCCTATTTCCCAATTTCCCAACCTTTACGGCCTCCCATTCCGTAGTGTTCATAGTTTCCTTCTACACTGGGTTGGCTTGTGTTTGGAAAATAATCATTAATAAGCAAATTACCTTCACTCTTAAAGGTAAGCAATGATTAGTTATTTTCTTATCATAGTTCATAACAGGAAGTGATGATGTGTGTAAGTGTGCATCATGACTAGGATCATGTGCAAATGGGAATTCCAGGCTATTGTTTTGATAGTCCTCAAGGTCAGTTCTCTGATATTGATCAAGGAAAAGCTTACATGTTTTCATTAAGGTGGTAAAAACAATGACTGCAGATGCTGGAAACCAGATTCTGGATTAGTGGTGCTGGAAGAGCACAGCAGTTCACGCAGTATCTAAGGAGCTTCGAAATCAACGTTAGGGGCAAAAGCCCTTCATTAGGATTCCTGATACATGTTTTCATTAGCCCATTCATGGTTTGTCCGCTGCCCATGGTCTTTCAGGCATCAGATTGTCATAGAACATAGAACATAGAACATAGAACATAGAACATAGAACAATACAGCACAGAACAGGCCCTTCGGCCCACGATGTTGTGCCGAACTTCTATCCTAGATTAAGCACCCATCCATGTACCTATCCAAATGCCGCTTAAAGGTCGCCAATGAATCTGACTCTACCACTCCCTCGGGCAGCGCATTCCATGCCCCCACCACTCTCTGGGTAAAGAACCCACCCCTGACATCTCCCCTATACCTTCCACCCTTCACCTTAAATTTATGTCCCCTTGTATCACTCTGTTGTACCCAGGGAAAAAGTTTCTGACTGTCTACTCTATCTATTCCTCTGATCATCTTATAAACCTCTATCAAGTCACCCCTCATCCTTCGCCGTTCCAACGAGAAAAGGCCGAGAACTCTCAACCTATCCTCGTACGACCTACTCTCCATTCCAGGCAACATCCTGGTAAATCTTCTCTGCACCCTCTCCAAAGCTTCCACATCTTTCCTAAAGTGAGGCGACCAGAACTGCACACAGTACTCCAAATGTGGCCTAACCAAAGTCCTGTACAGCTGCAACATCACCTCACGACTCTTGAATTCAATCCCTCTGCTAATGAACGATAATACTCCATAGGCCTTCTTACAAACTCTATCCACCTGAGTGGCAACCTTCAAAGATCTATGTACATAGACCCCAAGATCCCTCTGTTCCTCCACCTGACCAAGAACCCTACCATTAACCCTGTATTCCGCATTCTTATTTGTTCTTCCAAAATGGACAACCTCACACTTGGCAGGGTTGAACTCCATCTGCCACTCCTCAGCCCAGCTCTGCATCATATCTAAGTCCCTCTGCAGCCGACAACAGCCCTCCTCACTGTCCACAACTCCACCTATCTTTGTATCATCTGCAAATTTACTGACCCACCCTTCGACTCCCTCCTCTAAGTCATTAATAAAAATTACAAACAGCAGAGGACCCAGAACTGATCCCTGCGGAACTCCACTTGTAACTGGACTCCATGCTGAATATTTACCATCTACCACCACTCTCTGACTTCGACCGGTTAGCCAGTTTTCTATCCAATTGGCCAAATTTCCCTCTATCCCATGCCTCCTGACTTTCCACATAAGCCTACCATGGGGAACCTTATCAAATGCCTTACTAAAATCCATGTACACTACATCCACTGCTCTACCCTCATCCACATGCTTGGTCACCTCCTCGAAGAATTCAATAAGACTTGTAAGGCAAGACCTACCCTTCACAAATCCGTGCTGGCTGTCCCTAATCAAGCAGGTTGTCATGTTGACTTGGATTAGTTTTCACTTGTTCTTAAGCCTTACTTGAGGTCATTCTACACATGTGTGGCATCTATCATAGAACTCTCTGCTTCAGAGTCTATGTTTCTGTAGAATCACAGAATCTATGCAGTGTGAAAACAGGCCATTCAGCCCACACTGAACCTCCAAAGAGCATCCCACCCAGACCCACGACTAATCCAGCTAGCCTGCTCATCCCTGAACACTATGGGCAACTTAGCATGACCAATCCACCTAGCCTTCATGTCTTTGGACTGTGGAGGAAACCAGAGCACCTGGAGGAAGTCCATGCATACACGGGGAGAATATGCCAACTCCACTGAGACACTTGCCCAAGGCTGGAATTGAATCCAGGCCCTGGCATTGTGAGTCAGGACTGCTAACCACTGAGCCACCAATCCACCCCTTTGATTTAACCTTCTGAGCTTATGAATCTGTGCTACAGATTGTGTAAAGTAAGTGAACTCATTAATTCAGTAACCCAAACACACGTGAAATTCTGAAACAAATATTTTTTTTACACAAAAGCAATTTGTGTTCTGAAGCTGTTCCTGTCAGTGTGAATTAAATACATTTATCATTCTGAGCATTACAAACTGGACCATTGCACAACATTTTGAGCTCAGATTGTGTGATGCGTGATTTAATTGTGACGGTTGAAACTCTGACCACAAAACATGGGTTAGAATATTGTTAGGGCCAGGCATGTGCTTACTATGGAATCAGAATCCAGAAGCTTGCCTGCACGTGGTATTATCAATAATGACACACTTCACTGATTTTTGTCTCAGTGATGTCCAGCAATGCTGCTGCAAGGCAAATTCTGTGTAACAAACTGAAAGATTTCAACCTCCTGTCAGTATCAGAAAGATATTTCACAACAGTGTGACAGTCCCGATCCCCAAAACAAAGTCATGGACATCAGAATTTTGGATGGTTCAGTGGTTAATGCTGTTGCCTCACAACACCAGGGGCCTGGGTTCAATTCCAATCTATGTGGAGTTTGCACATTCTCCCCGTTTCTGCATGGGTTTCTGCCAGGTGCTCTGGTTTCCTCCCACAGTCCAAAGATATGCAGGTCGGGTGAATTGGTTATGCTAAAGTGCCTGTCGTGTTAGGTGCATTAGTCAAAAGGGGATGGGTTACTCTTTGGAGGGTCAGTGTGGACATGTTTCCAAACTGTAGGGAATCTAATCTAAACTAAGATGTAAAAGCTAGAATTACAAACACTGGTCCCTTGAAGGGTCAAGGGAAGATTGTTTCGCTTGTAATCAATCTATTCAGAGATGTTATTACACATATCTGGAACAGACAGCACTTTAACGTGGATCTCCTGACACAGAGGTAGGGACAATACCACTGCACCACAAGGCTCAGCCAGAACTGATCTAGAGTTGTTTGAGAGTAGATGATGCTCATCAGATTTTGTATTTATGACTTGAGTTCTTTCCTTTCCAACTCCCCTTCCCCCCTCTCACTACTTCTCCCTCACTTTTGGTGGCTTGCACAGCACTTAATGGGCTATTGTTGTGTGTACGTTATTCAATTGAAAACACAGGTGATGTACCGGTGGTGGGTAATAGATAAAAAATACCTTGGGTGATTTGGTGATAGGATAAAGAAGACATTCAGCTGTGGGTAAGAGCATTTCTGGATATAAAAGTAAAGAAGAGCTGAGTTCTATACTCTTGAAGCTTTCAGTGAGACGTGGTAAGTTTATAAAAAACAAACTGAGTTATTCCCCCATCTGTCAGCTTCTGGATGGAGAAATTGTCCAAAAAGGGAAAGGTGGAAACTGATGTTTGTGCTAAACCATAGATTTACAACAAAAACCTTAGCAAATATCTGAAAGTCTTTTGCGGCCAAATTCAACAAAAGACCATAGGACTGAAGTGGAAGTAAGGCCATTCGGCCCATTGAATCCACTCTGCCATTCAATCATGGCTGATGGGCATTTCAATACCCAACATGAGGATATCATTGTATGTCATGGTGGATTATGTCAATTTGGATAAGTGATGCATGGGTTACTCTTGGATCATGGAACCTACTGGAATGTCTGTAAGTCATGGATAAAGTGAGGACTGCGGATGCTGGAGAACAGAATTGAGAGTGTGGTGCTGAAAAAGCACAGCCGGTCAGCCAGCATCCAAAAAGCAGGATGCTGTCAATTCTCCTGCTCCTCAGATGCTGCCTCACTTGCTGTGTTTTTCCAGCAATGTGCAGGCTTAACTTTCATTTAAAAGTGGCCATTAAAATATAGATCAAGATTGCAAGATGCAAACCAGACCAAAAAGAGTTGCCATTAATTTGTTCTTAAAGCCTGAGAAAAGATCATCTATTTTTGCTATAATTGTGAATCAATATTTCTAAGACAATGGGCTGAGTCTTATTTTTGTTTTGACTGAGTATGAGTTGCATCAAGTTGCATGGAGTGATTTCAGTCCCAAGGTCAAGCAAGTTTTCTCACCACATCTTACCAATTTTCAGCCTACATTTGATGTTGCAGCTCTCATATCTGATTATTGCCCCATCATAGCATGTGTCATCTCCAGAGCAATCCAATGCTCACTGGAGATTCCAGGATTGATCAGCATTCCTGCTACAACATTACTATGAAAGTGGTTGCTGCAGCCCAAGGTGTATCACTGAAGTACAGAACCATCCTATAGGTAGATCGTAGAAGGATCCCAAGGATCCTCAAAGCCTGGCACATGTTAGTGCCAATATCCATGGATGTGGAGTGTGTATGTGGTCTTTGCCTATGGAGTGTGCCCAAGTTGTTAATGCCCAGTGTCCAACAAGGAAGCCTTTTGGAGCAGGTGGAGAGGTGAAACCAACAAGAACCAGCTCTGATTTCCATGTGGGTTTTTTTTTGAGCAGCTTGTTTGTACGGTGAGTTTGGTAAGATCTCAACATCTGGTGACTTGGACAATTAACAAAGTATTTAACAATCAAGACTGGAACAGTTAAGAAAAGAAGTGAGTCAAACAGTCAGGGCAGACAGGAACAAAGCAGAGAACAAGGTAGGATTGATAAATTAAACTACATTTATTTCAATGCAAGAGGCCTAACAGGGAAGGCAGATGAAATCAGGGCATGGTTAAGCACATGGGACTGGGATATCATAGCAATTACAGAAATATGGCTCGGGGATGGACAGGACTAGCAGCTTAATGTCCCAGGATACAAATGCTAAAGGAAGGATAGAAAGGGAGGCAAGAGAGGAGGGGGAGTGGCGTTGTTGATAAAGGATAGCATTACAGCTGTACTGAGGGAGGATATTCCTGGAAATACATTCAAGGAAGTTATTTGGGTGGAACTGAGAAATAAGAAAGGGATGATCGCTTATTGGGATTGCATTATAGACCCCCTAACAGTGAGAGGGAAATTGAGAAACATATTTGTAAGGAGACTTCAGTTATCTGTAAGAATAATAGGGTTGTTATGGTGGGAGATTTTAACTTTCCAAACATAGACTGGGACTACATAGTGTTAAGGGTTTAGATGGAGAGGAATTTGTTAAGTGTGTACAAGAAAATTTTCTAATTCAATATGTGAATGTACCTACTAGAGAAGGTGCAAAACTCGACCTACTCTTGGAAAATAAGGCAGGGCAGGTGACTGAGGTGTCAGTGGAGGAGCACTTTGGGGCCAGCGACCATAATTCTATTAGTTTTAAAATAGTGATGGTAAAGGATAGACCAGATCGAAAAGCTGAAGTTCTAGGTTGGAGAAAGGCTAATTTTGATATTAGGCAAGAACTTTCAAAAGCTGATTGGGTGCAGATGTTCACAGGTAAAGGGACGGCTGGAAAATGGGAAGCCTTCAGAAATGAGATAATGAGAATCCAGAGAAAGTATATTCCTGATTGGTGAAAGGAAAGGCTGGTAGGTATAAGGAATGCTGGATGACAAGAGCAATTGAGGGTTTGGTTAAGGAAAAGAAGGAAGCATATGTCAGGTTTAGACAGGATAGATCGAGTGAATCCTTAGAAGAGTATAAAGGCATTAGGGAAATTAAAGTATAAAGGCAGTACTTAAGTGGGAAATCAGGAGGGCAAAAAGGAGACATGAGATAGCTTTGGCAAAGACAGTTAAGGAGAATCCAAAGGGTTTTTACAAAAACATTAAGGACAAAAGGATAACTTGGAAGTGAATAGGGCCACTTAAGGATCAGCAAGGCAGCCTTAGTGTGGAGCTGCAGAAGATGGGGAGATACTAAATGATTATTTTACATCAGTGTTTACTGTGGAGAAGGACATGGAACATATAGAATGTAGGGAATTAGATGGTGACACCTTGAAAAATGTCTATATTACAGAGGAGGAAGTGCTGATATCTTGAAACACATAAAGGTGGATAAATCTCCAGGATCTGATCAGGTGTACCCGAGAACTCTGTGGGAGGCTATGGAGGTGATTGCTGGGCCCCTTGCAGAGATATTTATATCATTGATACTCACAGGTGAGGGGCCAGAATACTGGAAGATGGCTAACGTGGTACCATTATTTAAGAAAGGTGGTAAGGACAATCCAGGGAACTATAGACCAATGAGCCTGACGTGAATGGTGACCAAATATTTGGAGGGAATCCTGAGGGATAGGATTTACCTGTATTTGGAAAGGCGAGGACTGATTAGGGACAGTCAACATGGCTTTGTGTGTGGGAAATCGATGGAGTTTTTTGAGAAAATAACAAAGAGGATTGATGAGGGCAGAGTGGTGGACATCAGTAAGGCATTCGACAAGGTTCCCCATGGGAGATTGGTTAGCAAGGTTAGATCTCATAGAATACAGGGAGAACTAGTCACTTGGATATAGAACTGGCTCAAAGGTAGAAGGTGGTGGGCGAGAGTTGTTTTTCAAACTGGAGGCCTGTGACCAGTGGAGTGCCACAAGGATCGGTGCTGGGTCCACTACTTTTCCTCATTTATTTAAATGATTTGGATATGACCATAGGAGGTATAGTTAGTAGGTTTGCTGATGACATGAAAATTGGAGGTGTAGTGGACGGCGAAGAAGGTACCTCAGATTAGAACGGGATCTTCATCAGATAAGTCAATGGGCTGAGGAGTGGCAGTTGGAGTTTAATTTAGATAAATGTGAGGTGCTGCATTTTGGGAAAGAAAACCTTAGCAGGACTTATACACTTAATGGTAAGGTCCTAGGGAGTGTTGCTGAACAAAGAGACCTTAGAGTGCAGGTTCATAGCTCCTTGAAAGTGCAGTTGCAGGTAGATAGGATAGTGAAGAAGGCTTTTAGTATGCTTTCCTTTATTGCATATTAAGTATAAGAGTTGGGAGGTCATGTTGTGGCTATACCGGACATTGGTTAGGCCACTTTTGGAATATTGCATGCAAATCTGGTTTCCCTCCTATTGGAAGGATGTTGTGAAACTTGAAAGGGTTTAGAAAAGATGTATAAGGATGTTGCCAGGGTTGGAGAATTTGAGCTAACGAGAGATGCTGAATAGTCTAGGGCTGTTTTCCCTGGAGCGTTGAAGGCTGAGGAGTTACCTTATAGAGGTTTATAAAATCATGATGGGCATGGATAGGATAAACAGACAAAGTCATTTCCCTGGGGTGGGTGAGTCCAGAACTAGGGGGCATAAGTTTACAGTGAGAGGGGAAAGATATAAAAGAGACCCAAGGGGCAACTTTTCACATGGTGAGTGTACGGAATGAGCTGGCAGAGGAAGTGGTGGAGACTGGTACAACTGCAACCTTTAAAAGGCATCTGAATGGGTATATGAATAGGAAGGGTCCAAGTGCTGGCAAATGGGACTAGATTAGGTTGGGATGGACGAGTTGGACTGAAGGGTCTGTTTCCGTGCTGTACATCTCTATGACTCTATGACTCTAATTGAGAACTTGCTGCTGTCAAATCTCACTAATCCATTTGGAAAAGGGTACAAAATCTGGGGAGATGATCTAGGCATCAGAATAGGGCTCTTGGTCCACCTCGTTGATTCGACTATTCCGCTCACCACAATCCACGACGCTCTGAGTACAGTAAGATTCCACGTTATGTTACACATGCTAGTAAAGAAAATAACATTCAGACTCCATTCATTAGCTCCACAACATCAAAACAAGCCGTGTTCTTCAAATAGTTGGCTGTTTGTAAATCCTTGACCTTTGTACATTCATACATTTCCACATCTATAGAACACTTCCAGGTCCAACTTAGTGACTCTTTAGCAGGAGTCAGTGATAAGCTGACCAGTTTTTTGCTCACTGAAACTGATTTGGCCTCTACTGCCCTCTTGTGCCCCCCAGTCTTGCTCCTTGTTAATCCTTCAGACCTTTAAAGGTCTTTATTGAGACTCTGCTAGAACACAGGGCATTTGAATTACACAAGAGCTGTATTTTATACTCAGCCACAGATTCAAACCTGTTGCCAGCTGATCTGTTAATCACAAGTTCCATCTGAATTAATTAACCTTTAATTTGACCCAAGTTCTTCAGAAGAAAGGGCATGCTTGCCAGAAGTACAGGCAGAGATGTTATCAGGGCTTAAAAATCACTGCCTGTACTTGAGATCAAAGAAAACCCCATTGCCTTACACTGGTGATTAACGTTAATTAAATTAAATAAGTGGTATTTAGACTCCATTATAGACTAAAAGAGAAAAAAAACTATGTCTGAAAAAAATTTCATTATGTTTCAAGGTTTATATTGTAAAAACAATATTCAGCTTTAAATATTGTCTTCCGAACTTCTGAAATCTTTGAATTATTTTAAAGGATACATAGAATGCACAGAATTGTGCTGTCTTTATCATTACACACTAGAACAGGTGTCAGATCCATGGAATAAGACACAATATAGCCAATTAAAATATGAATAGCTTTCTCTCAATATATTTTGATTGCTAAGGTTCCCTAATAATGAAAATGAAATCACTTACCACCAGCATTGAGGCTCCAATTACACTCTATTTATAAGCTCATCTATTTATAAGTTGATTACCTTGTTAGGATTTATCAATAATAGAATTATGGACTGCATGTGCAAATTGTAATCATATATAATACAATGATACAAATACTCACAGATGAGACCAAAAATAAGGCAGCTTAATGAAACTACATAAATGGGCCATTGAACATACCAATGATATAAATTCAATTAAATATTAATAAACTATAAACATATATGTAATTCATTTCTTTACTGCAGAGAACAAAACTTTCACAGTCACTGTCCCATCTGCACAGCTACAGCATGAATATGCATGAGATTAGATGTGTCAGTGCTCAGTCCATTAATAATCTTGTCATCTGACTTGCGCAAAGTTTCAGCTCTTTGCCTCCAATGTGCTCATTCTCCGAGAGACAAGTGCTGGAGTAAGAAAAAAATGTGTGTTTTCATTGGGTTTAAGTGGTTGAAAATTTGGGTGGATTTTCAGATATAGGGAGAAAAGCAGTAATGAATGTAGAGTCTTGTTACAAAGCAGAAAGCCGTGGGTGTAATGGTATGTGCACTGACCTTGAGGAGGGACTGTGGGTAGCCTGCTTTCGTAGGTAGCAGTTGCACAGAGGTTTGGGTTACAGCCTCTCTAGTCATCCATCATCTAAGCCTATTCTCCTCTTTGACAGCTTAGTACAAGGCCTGACATTTGACACCAAGACCCCAGGAGCAGACCCAACTGGGGCCCAGGGAGTTTGAAAAAAAGGGAACGTATATGCTATTAAAATAAGAAGGAAATGCATTCTCAAATTGAGCATAAACCACAACAACATCTGAAATCTAAAACGGCATGGTTAGCCATCCTGAATTCTAAAGGAAATTATAATTAGATTCATGTGGAACTGTGTTCGGTAGAAATAGAGAATAGGGGAACTCTCTCAGCGTGACACCACTACCCAGTGCATTTGCTGGCTTCACAATGACAAGTGATATCCCCCTTTTTAATATTCTGGTGTAAGTTGAAGAATTTGCATGCTTCAATGAAGAGAAGAGCCAAGCACAAAGGAGAACTGATGCAAAGTTTTTAAGCAGGGGCTTAACAATTAACACATCTCAATGGCCTTACATCAAGTAAGATAGTGAGACACAGAGGGAGAAATAAAAAGACAGAGGGCTGTCCATAGCCCAGTGGTATGTCTGGTTGATTTTATTAGAGATTTTTCTTCAGTACTTTCACGGATTGACATCAGGGAGGAATTCACATGTCGAGACAGATAACATCTTACTGCTGGCAAAAGGGTCTATTCAGACTTATATGTTCATTCGTTGATAACTTATTCTGCATTGCCTGGGACTGAAAGATAGACATTTCTCCTTTTATCTCCTTATACTTGCTCTCTGCATACTAAAACCCTACAGTGACACAGATACATCTCGTCACCCAGACACATAGGACTGCCTGCTTACAGTTTGTCTCACTGAGGTTTGGATCCTTAAAGATGATATAAAAAGTGAAAACCTTCTGTTACTGTCATTTAGACAAGTTCTATTCATCTCAAATCCAATTAGGATTTTAACCAAAGATTAATTATTATTTCAGTGAAGAGGCTACGTGACACATACTGGTGATGATGTGTCAGAATACTTACACTGTCTGACTGTGTTGAAGTAAATGTTGAGACAACGGAAGCAAATAGCTCCTAACTTGCATCTATTGTAGGAAGCAGGGTTTAGAACCTTGCAAAGGCAAAATGGTCCTCTTGTATACATTTCACCTCTCAGATTATGAGAAGACACAAAAAGTGTAAATGTACATTGAGTCATAGAGGTGTGATTCAATAAGAAATGTTAATACAACTCCTTCCCAACTTCATTCCTGCAGGCAGAAGGAACCTTTTGTGTTCATGAAATGAAATCAGTTTGTAATATTTCTAACAGAGTTGGACACAGAGCTTTATCTTTGTATGAAACTAAAATGCATTCCTAATAAATTTGTGAATGATGGCAAACAAAATAAATAATGGAAGTTTTAATCGAGCATGCAAGTCAAAACTTATATCCCCAGGCATATGATTGTGATTTCCTATACATGTAAAAGAGTATCATTGCCATAAAAATGAGAAGGCAAATCTTGTTCTAGGTAATCACAAAAAAACTATCCAATTTATGTCACAAGTTGTAATTTGCATAGAATACAATTAGAAGTGCCATTATATGTTATTTCACCATGATGCAACTCACAGCATTTCTCATTGACCCTCCCCATGATCAGCAGTCCTCGTTAAATGTAAGCATGGTCACAAATTGACATGGATGTGGGGATGTGCACCAATGTTTGGATTCACATCTCCTCCAATTCTGAAGCAAACCAGGTCTCATATGCAGGAAGACCCAGACAACATAAGTGGCAAGTTATATTAATGTTACACAAGTGCCAGGCATTGACCGTCTCCAACCTAGTTTTCTCCTATTTTCCTTTGATCATTTCCAACAAGAGAGAAGCTAATCATCTCCACCTGATGTTCATGTAATATCATTGCTTAACTCTCTCAATGCCAACATCCTGAGAGTTATCATTAAACAGAAACTGAACTGGTTTAGCCTTATAAATACTGTAGCTTCAAGAGCAGGTCTGATGCTGGAAATTCCATAGTGATTAATTTGCCTCCTGACTCCAGAAAGCCTATCTGCTTGTCTGCCTGTCCAAGGCAAACATCAGGAATTTAGTGGAATACTCATTTTCCAAGTTAATTTTTGGAATGTAGGCATTGCTGGTTAGTCAGCTTTTTTTGCCCTTCTCTAATTATCCTTGAGAAGGTGGTGGCAATGTGCCTTCTTGAACCACAGCAGTCATGTGATGAAGGAATGCCTTTAGTGTTGTGAAGAAGAGAGTTCCAGGACTTTGACCCAGTAACAATGAAGGAACTATGAAATAGTTCCCAGGATTACCAGTATGTTGATGATGGGGGTTTAGCGATGTCCATACCATTCAATGTCAAAGGGACATGATAGGGTTACTTCTTGTTGGAGATGGTCATTACTTGGCACTTGTGTAATACATTTGTTATTTACAAGCCTGAACGATATCAAAGTCTTTTGAACATAGCCTCCTTCAGTATCTTAGGAGTCATGAATGGGCAAGTGCACTGTAATTAAAAACAAACATTTCAACCTCTAAACAAATGATGGAGAAAAGTTAAGAATGAAGCTACTGAAGATGGTTGGGCCTGGAACACCACCTTGAGGAACTCCTGCAGTCATGCTCTGATATTGAGATAAATAACCTGCTAATACCACAAATATCTCTTTTGACCTAGATATGACTCCCACCAGTGGAGGCGAAAGTGAGTACTGCAGACGCTGGAGATCAGAGTCAAGATTAGAGTGGTGCTGGGAAAGCACAGCAGGTCAGGCATCTGAGGAGCAGGAAAATCGATGTTTAGGGCAAAAGCCCTTCTTCAGGATGCTGCCTGATCTGCTCCCTTGATGTCAAAGGCTGTCACATTCATTTTCCCTCTTCAGTCATGCTATTTTATTTAGGGTTGAACAAAAACTCTAAGAGATCAGGAGTTGAATTTGGCTGAGTGGTCGTAGCAGAACCCAAGTTATTGTTAAGTAAGCAGTGCTTGATAACATTGTTGATGACATCTTCCACCATTTTGCTGAATGTTGAAAGTGAACGGAGGGACTAGTAATTGGCTGGGCTGGAACTGTCCTTTTTTTTTAGCAGACAGGATGTTACTGGATAGATGCCTATGTTATTGGAACAGCTTTGCTATGGGAACAGCTAGTTCTGGAGCACTATTGTTGGAATGTTTTCAAAGTCCATAACCTTTGCAGTATTCATTGCTTTCTGTTGTTTCTTGATATTACATGGAGTGAATCAAATTGGCTCAAGTGATGATGGTAACCTCAGGAGAAGGCCAAGATGAATTATCCACTTGACACTTCTGGCTGATGATAATTGTATGTGCTTCAGCCTTATCTTTTGCACTGAAGTGCTAGGCTTCTTCATCATTGAAGATGACCATATTTGTGGAGCCCCTTCGTCCAGCAAGTAGTTTAATTGTCCACCAACATTCACAACACTATGGGGCAGGGTTGCAGAGCTTAGCTCTGATGCATTGGTTGTGGAATCACTGAGGAACAAGTGAGGACACTGCAGATGCTGGAGATTAGAATCGAAGAGTGTGATACTGGAAAAGCACAGCAGGTCAAGCAGCATCCGAGGACCAAAAGAGTCGACGTTTCAGGCAAAAGCTCTTCAGCAGGAATGAGGAATCACTTAGCTTTGTCTATTGCATGCTGTTTATGCTCACTGGCAAACATGTAACTCTGTCTTTCAGCTTCCTCATTTTTAGTTGTGCCTGGTGCTGCTCCTGGCATTCCATCCTGTCAACTCCCTTGAAACAGAATCAATCCTCTGACTTGATGAGAATGGTAGACAACTGTTGCTGGTGGCCCACAACACTCATGGATATTCAAGCTTGGCTGACTAGATCTGTCCAAAACAATTCCCATTCATGGTAATGCCATATATCCAACACAATGGAGGCTATCCTCAATGTAAAGGTGAAAAGCAATCATCCCTGTGAGATGGGTTTGGTTAAAATTGGATCTTTTCCATTATATCTTCCTCAATCTAATTAATTCTTCCTGAAATAAAAAGCCAAACATTTCTGAATGTACAAATCAGTTAAAAGCTCAAACAGGGAGAAAGTGAGAACTGCAGGAACTGGGGATCAGAGTCAAAAAGTGTGGTGCTGGAAAAGCACAGCAGGTCAGGCAGCATCTGAGGAGCAGGAGAATCAACATTTCAGGCATAAACCCTTCATTAGGAATGTGCTCAAGCATATAAGGAAACCACCCCCACCAAAGTACTGCAGATGCTGGAAATCGGAAACAAAACAGTAGTCACTGGAAAAACTCAGGAGGTCTGGCAGAGAGAAAGCAGAAGTTAACTTTTGGGTCCAGTGACCCTTCTGGAGAGCATATTGATAGCATGTTCTGTTACAAGTGTGTCTCACATAGTTGGAGTTTGGGGTTTTGGATGGGAAGGATTTGAATAGAAGTTTGAACAAGATTTGCTTTTCGGTGACTTCTGAATGAATTATTGGCAGCGTAACTAAATCCTTGTTCCTTCATTTATAAAAAATAAATTTGATTATTAATATAAACATTTAATGTTGTCTGTTCCATGCAGGTGAGCCTGTCTGATGCAATGTCGGCTGCTTCCTATGAACATGATGTAAAAATACTGTTACCTCGAGTGAGCAAGAGAACTGAAACTAACTGCAAACCCAAAGCTGATTTGGGCAACCCCTGGATTATTCCATTTTATCTGAATTTGACCCAGTTCAGACACGATGAAATATGCCTGTTACTTTAAAAATAAACACATGACACCATTTTCATGTTTCTCTTTCCCCTGTGTTCCTCTGAGTATGTGTAGCTATTTTTCATGTCCTGCCACATTAGTCCCTATTGGACTGTGAGTTGGTTGTGCCTTTTTATGTAGTTTTGTTTTTTTTTGACATGATTCCATTTTTAGTCTATTTCCTGGTGGTCTGATGGTAGGTGCATGGCCTTGTTCTCTGACCACCTTGGTTGCTTCATTGATCAGGTTGGAGGGGATGGGAAGGAGAGAGGAAGGTTATTGATGCTGGTTGTTATAGATGTACATCCAATCCTTGGAAAAGATATATCCAGGTTATACTGCAGTCAAGTAAAACATGGACACTTGCTTTCTTTATCATAATTTGTCTGTCTTTAGTTTCCAAATATGATAAGCATACTTGAACGGTTTGATAGACCTCTGAGGTTACCATGAAGGACTCTCCTTCCCAACCTCTCCCTTCACTTGAGGTATGGTGACCCTCAGGTTAAACCATCACCAACCATCTCTCTCTTTAATGAGATAACAGCTCTATGATCTATTTAGCTCATTGGTATGGTTACCTTACCCCTACCTTTTTACCTATCCATAATTAGCTGCTCAGTGGTTGGTACTGCTGTCTCATAGTACTAGAGACCTTGGTTCGATTCCATTCTTGGGCAACTGTCTGTGTGGAGTTTGCACATTCTCCCCGTGTCTGCATGGGTTTCCTCCTGGTGCTCCGGTTTCCTCCCACAGTCCAAAGATGTCCAGGTTAGGTGGGTTGGTCATGCTAAATTGCCCATAGTGTCCAGAAATGCTGACTAGGTGGGTTAACTATGGGAAATGCATAGATAAGGTAGAGGGGGTGGGTTTGGGTGGGATGCTCTTCGGAGGGTAGTGTGGACTTTATGGCCTGGGTGACTGGCTTCCACACTGTCGGGATTCTATGATAACAGCCACACAAATCTGATTTGATATGTCAACTCTTGGTTGTGATAGCATATTCCAAGTTTGCTTGTCCCCATTTTGTTATTAATGAAATAAATAAACCACATCCTTTGATAGGGAAAGCACCTCGAGACTTCACTTCTTTCTTTGTAGACAACAGAATTGTTTAAAAAGAAATACAGATAGTGTTAGCAACATGGGATATCTGAGTCTGTTCCAGTGGAATTGCATGTTGATTTGGTTAGACCATTACACCGTGTGTGAGTTAGCACAGAAGTGAAGAGAAATTTCTTCAGGCAGAGAGTGGGGGCCCTGTGGAATTCTCTGCCACAGAATGTGGTTGAGAGCAAAAAAATTGAAAGTTTTCAAGGAGGATTTAGATATAGAGAGGAAACTTGATTATCCGAACGACACGGGTGGGGAGTACTTTGCTTGGTTAATCAAATGCAGCATAATCAATACCAGATAACATAGTTAGCCATCCACCGTACCTTGCGATCTTGTTTGGATGATCTGAAGTTAGATTAATCAAATGCTGGATAATCAAGGTTCCTCTGTAGTTCTTAGGGCTAAAAGGATCAAAAGGGGAGAAAGCAGGAGGGGGGAACTGAGTTGGATGATCAGCCATGATCATATTGAATGGCCAACAGACTCAAAGACCTTCTCCTAATCCTATTTTCTATGTTACTTTGAGACATTCTGCCCCAGAGGGCAGTGGAGGCCCAGTCTCTGGATTCATTTAAGAAAGAGTTGGATAGAGCTCTCAAGAATTGTGGAATCAAGGGTTATGGAGATAAGGCAGGACCAGGATACTGATTAAGGATGATCAGCCAAGATCATATTGAATGGTGGTGCAGGCTCGAAGGGCAGAATGGCCTACTCCTGCAGCTATTGTCTATTGTCTATTCAGTCTTCAAGCCATAGAGTCATAGAGATGAATATAACGGAAACAGACCCTTCGGTCCAACTTGTCCATGCTGATCAGATATCCTAACCTAATCTAGTCCCATTAAGTGTATAAATCCTGCTCTGATTTGTTTTTTCCAAAACGCAGCACCTTACATTTATCTAAATTAAACTCCATCTGCCACTCCTCAGCCCATTGGCCCAACTGATCAAGATCTTAATGTAATCTAAGGTAACCTTCTTCGTTGTCCACTGCACCTTCAATTTTGGTGCCATCTGCAAACTTACTAACTGTACCTCTTATGCTCGCATCCAAATCATTTATATAAATGACGAAAAGCAGTGGACATAGCACCGATCCTTGTGACACACCACCGGTCACAGGCCTCCAGTCTGAAAAGCAAAACCACTCTCTGTCTTCGACTTGCAAGCTAGTTCTGTGTCCAAACGGCTAGTTGTCCCTGCTTTCCATGAGATCAAACCTTGCTAACCAGTCTATCATGAGGAACCTTGTGGAACGCCTTACTGAAATCCATATAGAGCACGTCCACTGCTCTGCCCTCATCAATCCTCTTCATTCCTTCTTCAAAAAACTCCATCAAGTTAGTGAGACATGATTTCTCATGCACAAAGCCATGCTGACTATCCCTAATCAATCTTTGCCTTTCCAAATGCATGTAAATCCTGTCCTTCAGGATTCCTTCCAACAACTTGCCTACCACTGATGTCAGGCTCACCAGTCTATAGTTCCTTGGCTTTTCCTTACCACCTTTCTTAAATAATGGCAACATCGTAGCCAACCTCCACTCTAGTCTGAGATGGTCTAATTCCTTTCTGGACCTATATCTGCTCCAGGTGTGGCTATTTTAATTTCAGACTGTGTTAGCTATTAGGCAAAAGTGAGGACTGCAGATGCTGAAAACCAGAGTTTAGATCAGAATAGTCCTGATGAAGGGCTTTTGCCCGAAACATCGATTTTCCTGCTCCTCGGATGCTGCCTGACCTGCTGTGCTTTTCCAGCACCACTCTGATCTAAACCCTGTGTTAGCTATTAGGTCAACTTGACTGCTGTGGTAACTTAGAATCAACAGCCATTATAATTCACATTCAAGTCTAATTAAAGATCTTTGTTATTTTGCAAGGATGGAGGAAATATCATAACTAGGACACCAAGAAAGCAGATTAATGTCTTCATTGACAGTGATAGATTTGCAATTGTCTGACACATTTGGCACTGGAAATTAGTTAGTTATTCAGAATGGAGAGCAATTTTAAAATGAGTGAAAACTACAAGCAGGTATTGCCTTACAATTGGTAGTATGTAGCCCGAGGACAATCTGTGGTAGTGGGTGATAAGCCATCAAAAGTTAGTCTCTGAAAGAATATTATGAAATCACAAAGTCTGAAACAACCCATAACCACAATAAATTAGTTAGAAAGAAATGATGCCGGTTGTGTTTTGTGGCTGCTGCTTGCAGGTGCTGGCTCCAGGCAACATACTGCATGTGTTGTACAACATAGCAATAACAGAATGTTGAAATCTCTTATGGTCTTACAATAAATATAGCTTGATGTGGATTCAATAGGGAAAACCTCATAAAAAGATCCCACTTTTGATCCATACCAAATAGACTTATCACTAAATCATGACGTGCTTGATCAATTTGCCAATACCTTTGCTATAAATCAACGTGCTCTAACCAAGAAAAGCATGGCTCAATCAAATTTGAAGAGACATCAAGAGACCTTCAAATAATGCAATATGAAATAGGTGCAACCAGAGTTGTAAATTATAATTAAACCATAAGTTAATGTAGCCACAGGTTTTTATTTGAACCTGAGTAAAAATGATGTTATGTATAAACAGCAAGTAAAACTTGTTGTGTATAGATTAGATTCCCTACAGTGTGGAAACAGGCCCTTCGGCCCAACAAGTCCACACCAATCCTCTGAAGAGTAATCCACCAAGATCCTACGTTTACTTCTAACTAATGCACTTAACACTATGGGCAACTTAGCTCAGCCAATTCACCTGACCTGCACACCTTTAGACTGTGGTAGGAAACCGGAGCACCTGGAAGAAACCTACGGAAATACGGGGAGAATGTACAAACTCCACACAGACAGTTGAACCTGGATCCCTGGAATTTGAGGCTAACCACTGCACCTCTGTGTCCTTCACATTGTTCACTTGTAAAGCATTGAATTAAGTGAGAGAGATTTTCAAGTATCTTTCAACTTCAGCATTCCTGGCACTCTCATTCATGAGTCAGAACAATTCAAGTCTTACTTCAGGATTTCGGCACAAAACTCAAGGTTAACATTCCAGTATGCTTCATTGTCAAAGGCATAATCACAAAGTTGCATGAACAGAGTTTCTGTTCATTGCCACATGGCTGTTTGTGGAATCTTGCTGTACATAAATTAGCTGTCTTATTTACTACACTACAGCAGTGATCATGCTTCAAAACTAATAAGTTGGCCATGAAGCACTTTGAGAATGTCTAATGGTTACAAAAGGCACTATATAAGTATTTCTTTCTTTAGTTGTGTAAGATTTCTAAGATATTACTTGAACCTCTTAATGATTTATGAGAGAAAACAGGATAAATATGGACCAGAACAGTAAGTTGAACAACACTTGGGTGGGATACTCTTCGGAGGGTTGATGTGGACTTGATGGGCCAAATAGCCTGTTTCCACACTGTAGGGGATTCTATGATTCTATTCTATGGTAGGTAAGATTCTGAATTACTTAGGAGGCATAGTGACTCAATGGCTAGACTGCTGCCTCACAGAGCCAGGGACCTGTGGAGTTTGCACACATTCCCCACATCTGTGTGGGTTTCCTCTGGTGCTCTGGCTTCTTCCCACAGTCCAACAATGTGCAGGCTAGGTGTGTTAGACATGGGAAATGCAGGAACAGGGTAGTGGGGTGGGGATGGATGGGATGCTCTTCAGAAGCTTGGTGTGGGCTTGGGCTGAATGGCCTGTTTCTACACTGTATGGATTCAATGAACACCACTTAAATGAAACATTGATGTAGTTAGTTCTAATCCACATTAGATAACCGTGTAGAGTGAACCCAACTGTTCAACCTCAATTAAATTGAATGTTTTCAAAACCTGTATTTTTGTTTAAAGTCATGCAGAAGAGATGGAATGGCATCCTGTTCATTAAAGCTTTTACAATTCTTTTTTAATGGGTCAAACACCAATAGAAATATAATACTATTAATTTTAATCCTCCACTTCCCCTTTTAACCCTATATACCAGCTCTGCCCAGCAACTGTAATCCCAAAGGTAGATGGACAGCATGGTGGGTCAGTGGTTAGCACTACTGCCTCACAGTGCCAGGGACCTGGGTTCAATTCCAGCCTTGGGCAACTGTCTGTGTGGAGTTTGCACATTCTCTCTGGGTATGAGTTTCCTCCGTGTGTTCCAATTTCCTTCCACAATCCAAAGATGTGCCAGTTAGGTGAATTGACCATGCTAAATTGCCCATAGTGTCCAGGGATGTGTAGGTTAGGTGTGTTAATCAGGGGAAATGTAGAGTAAAAGGGTAGGGGAATGGATCTTGGTGGGATACTCTTCGGAGGATTGGTGTGGACTTGATCGGCCAAATTTCCTGTTTCCGCACTGTAGGGGATTCTATTCTATGGAATTTAAGACTCTGAATTACTTAGCGAATCCTTAGTGTCCCAATGCAAAGTGGGATGGAAATTATTGTCAACAGTATTATCATAATAAATCTTAATGTACTCAGGTAAAATTCCTCTGTTATTCAAATGCACACCTCCTTAAAATAGTAACTTGGAGCATTAGGATGAAGTACACTAAGGCAATAAGTGACTTCACCTGACAAAGGAGCAGCATTCCGAAAGCTTGTGATTTCAAATAAACCTGTTGGACTATAGCCTGGTGTCGTGTGACTTCTGATCTTGCCCACCCCAGTCCAATACCAACACCTCAACATCAGAGTAAGTTCTAGTCTTGTAGGTTCAATGCCAGGGTTTGACGAAAACTTGTGTCTTTATGGTGAGAAGAATTATGCTCACTGCTTTATATTTTGCTTCTACAATATCATTTTAGTGTGAGATCTCTTTTGTTTAGGTATTTCGCAGCATGTGATTTACTATTCCTGGAGTTGGTGTAAAGCATGGTTCAGGTTCAGCACCAAGATTGAAATTGGGTGGTGGAATTAAATGCCCATAACAGAGTCTACCTGAATGCCTAACATTAATTCAGTGGATGGAAAAGCAGTTAGACTCCATTATATGTCAGTATAATCACTCCTATCAAATTCTCTTCTGTGGGTGCCCACAGATAATTCACACCAAAGTATAATCAAAGCAAAGTTATCGCCTAAATATCCTGCAGTTCCCTGCAGATTTAATGAGACTTTCTTTACATTGTTGTATTTAAATATGCCAAGATGCTTCTTCAAAGTGATGACGACTTTGAAGATATTTCTGATCAAATATAAAAAAGATGGGAGTTGATCTGATAATGTATTGTTAACTATTGAGGTATGTTAACTGAGAAAGCCCCATATTAATTCCCTGGCTAGCTGACAACAATGATGGTCAATTCCATCAGTGTAATCTATGAATTCCAAGGAGGGGAAAATGAAACATCATGGAACCTAGCACCTGATTCATACCCATGAACACGGAGAAAGTGAATATATTGGCATTGGGTGAGTAGAGGACAAGGTTCAACTGTGAAAGCTTGAAGTGAATTGAATTGAATTTATTGTCACATGTGCCGAGGCACAGTGAAAAGCTTTGTTCTTGTGAGCAATACAGGCAGATCCCAGAGTAAAATAGCATAGATAAGTAAATAATAGGTAAACAGCGACAAAAACCAAAACACAGGTACAGGCGAATGCTTTGTGAGTTTGTGAGTCCATTCAGTATTCTAACAATAGTAGGGTAGAAACTGTTTCGAAACCGGCTGGTGTGTGTGTTCAGGCTTCTGTATCTTCTCCCCGATGGCAGAGGTTGTAGAAAAGCATTGCCAGGGTGGGATGGATCTTTGAGAATGCTGCTGGCCTTTCCTTGACAGAGGGGCTGGTAGATGGATTCTATACATGGGAGGTTGGCCATTGTGATTGTCTGGGCCAAGTTCACCACTCTCTGTGACTGTCCCTGATCTTGAATGGTATAGTTGCCATACCAGGGAGTGATACAGGAACAGCTTCTTCTATCAGCTGGGTATTCTGTAGGCATTCGTTATTTAGAATCTTTCACAACCACAGGGATATCAGAGGGTAAATGCAATGGAATCCTCTTGCATTTTCTCCTATTGTGGCACAGGCTCAAAGCAAGATGCTTGCCAAGATTCTTCAGTAAAGAATGATGGATCAACAGTAGCCTACAAGGAAGAAAATAATCAAAAAAATTGAAGAAGTTTTTTTTAAAAAAAAGGGATATGTTAGGCCAATTTTCAAAATTTCTGAGGACGATGGCTTGAGAGTGTTGCTCCATCATGATGAGATTTTCCCAAAAAATTGGCCACATGTTTTAGAACCAAAAGGCAAGAAGCCTAAATTTACAGTGGGGCTCTCCCGGTCTGCAGAACCATCGGAGAAAAGCCTAAGCTGTCAACCTTAGCCACTTTTAGAGCCATTGAGTCATACAGCACAGAAAAAGACTCTTTGGTCCAACTCGTACGCAATGATCAGACATCCCCATCAGGTCCTATTTGCCAGCGTTTGGCCTATATCACTCTAAACCCTTCATATTTATATACCTATCTGGATGCCTTTTCAATGTTGCAATAGTACCAGCCTTCACCACTTCCTCTGGCAGATTGTTCCACACACACATCACCCTCTGCATGAAAACGTGACCCCCTGGGTTCTTTTTAAATCTTACCCCTCTCACCTTAAACCTATGCCCACTAGTTTTGGACTCACCCACCCTAGGCAAAGGACCTTGGTTATTCACCCTATCCATGCTCCTCATGATCTTATAAACCTCTGAGGTCATCCCTCAGTCTCTAATGCTCCAGGGAAAATAGCCTGGGCCTACACAGCTTCCCCTACAACTCAAACCCTCCAACCCTGGCAACATTCTCGTAAATCATTTCTGAACCCTTTCAAGTTTCACAACATCCTTCCTATCACAGGGAGACCAGAATTGCACGCAGTATTAGCTACAGAATGAAGCATTACATTCATTCATTTAAATAATGGCGAAAATAATGGCGAAAATACAGGGAAGACTCTGAATTCAGGTACACACTGTGAAAACACTGATACTAAAATAAACACTCAATTGTTAGTTGTTAATAAAAATAGATGAGTGGAAGTTTTCTTGCTCAGTGAGATACACTGTTGTCTCCTTTTATACTTTTACCTGTCTCAGCACTCATGGTCCAGATTGAACTGTTGAACTGGAATGAGACCCTTCAATATTTTGTTTTTTTGTCAGACATTGTTTCCTCACCCTTCAGTTTAGTAAAATTTTATGCTATCAGTTGCTGGAAGTGAGAGATGATAATGGCAACAAGGCCATCTGGAGAGTGATATCAGTCTATCTCCTCAACCAATAAGATTTAAGGATAAAGAATGGAAAGGAAATCTGACAGGATTATGATGAATTAAGACAGAGAGAGAGAGAGAGAGAGAGAGAGAAGAAAAAAACTTAAGTTAAAAACTCCCAAGTATTTTAAATTTAATAACAATTTTACTCCTGCAAGAATACACACCATAATTTCAAATAAAAAACGAAAAAACTGTGAATGCTGTAAATCAAAAACAAAACCAGAAAAGCTCAGCAGGTCTGGCAGCAATCAGAGTTAATGTTTCAGGTCAGATGACTCTTCCTCAGAACAATTCTGAGGAAGGGTAACTCGAACTGAATATTTGCTCTGGTTTCTCTGCACAGATGCTGCCAGACCTGCTGAGCTTTTCCAGCAATTTCTGTTTTTGTCCACAACTTCAACTGTTCCATTTCTGTGCTGGCGAGGTTGACTAGCATTGTCAGAGATTTATGCTCTTACTGTTAAATCTCAGTGTTAAAAGGTTCTGTTAAAAGTCACCATTAGATACTAGGTCTAACTTTCTGTGGGAACTTAACTATTTTTAACAGAGCAAATGCAGCAATTTCTGGGAATTTACCATGAGTTGGTTGCTTTTTGTGAACTGATTAGCAGAATGACACAAATCATTCAGCAATTTGTGGTGATTGCCAACACATGGGCAACATTCCCTTGAAAACACTGCTGTACAGTCAATTTTGCTTTTTTAATGTGCAATGCCTTCAAATATTTCTGTGTGGCTGCTTGTTGGAGTGATATTTAACAGGGAGTAAGGTTTCTGTGGTATCCCTTGGGTTACGTGGTGGTACACGGCCAGTATAATAGATAGACTTCGCAGAAAGTGTCTCTTCCTCCTCACAAACTGGTGGATCATTTACATGGTAATAAGTGCTTGCCCATTAAACTTGCCCATTAATTTCTCTGCAAACTCCGGGACTGTGGATTTGGTGATCAAAATCAGCATTCTTCTAGATGTACAACGTTGGTTACAATTTTATGTCCTTACAACATTTAATAATTGAAGGAAAGGGTAAGACGAGAGAGGTAGAAAATGTGAAAGAAAGCAGTGAAATTTTTATATAGTCTGTCCGGTTTTAAATGCCGTTAGTCTTCCATGGTAAATGCCATTCTATGAAAGAAATGCTGTGCTCATTTTATGTCATCAGTACAAGCACCTCTGCAGATACATCCACTAGATCATGTCCTGGTTTGGATCTAAATCAACGAACTACAAGCAGCGCCATATGGTTAATTTTTAAGCTGGCTGATCTTGTGTTTAATAATAAAGTGGGAGGCCAGGAACAGGGAAGGCTGTGTCTAAAGGGCAGAGCATCATCTTATTAGTCGAAAGTGACTTAATTGGGAGGGGGGGGGGGGGGTGGGGTGGGTGGTGCTGAGGGAGATCTAGTTGTTGCGTGCCAGTCGTATTATCCTCTCCAGTGACTTCAGCATTCTTTGTAACAAATTGCGCTCATTCAGTGGGCAAACTGCAGTCGCATGAGTCCTGCCAGGAACACTGGTGGAAAAGATCATCCATTCTGTGAATCAAACTCATCCCTGTTTATTCCTCCTAATAGCCCACCCCACAAAGCAGCATTTGTTAGTTCACTGTGCATTTCAGGGTGTTTGAGGTGAGAAGAATATGCTTCACGTTGCTTGATTTTAATAAGCAAACGTTTCTGTCGATATGTCTCGCTTCTCTACCTTCTCTTTCTCCTGTCTGTCTCTTTGTTTATATCCATATTCTCATTTTTATTTCTCTTTCTTTTTATTTCTCTCTCCTTCCTTCCTTCCCTCATTCAGTCACTGTGTGCATATAAAAACCCACCATAGATTTTCGCCTTGCCGATAGAGTACTAAGGAAGTCAGACAGATAACAGGCTGCCATAAGCTCTACTACTGAAGCAGCTAATCTCAGCATGATGTTAAGACAGTAGGAGGCCATTTTCTCAGCAAATACTGACAGCTGCTTCATGCAAAAAAAAGAGTCAAATCTATCTGCAGAGCATGAAGCCGAGAATGGGCAGGGTGAGAAGAGCAAGATTGATGGAGTTATGGTTGGCCTGTAAAGGGCAGCTGGGAGTGCAGGGAAATAATCAGGAAAGGGCGGCCAACACCAGCTCTCCGACGGGAGAAATGAATCCTGCACCTCAACATTATTAAGTTGTCAGGAGCAGTGATGATGAAAATCTGAAGGTCAGGCATAACAAGAGGCACCTTACAGGGGTCCTGACCTTCAGAAGTGCTATGTTCTTGTTTATCTGCACCTGACCTCTCTCCACTATTCTTCATTTGATAAGGGTTTGTTTTTTTTTCATAATCTGTATACCTAGTGATATTGGACTTCCTCTAAAACTGATTGCCGAGGCTGTGAGCTATGCACACAACAGGAGATAATAAACAAAAGGACACACAAGGGATGTGAATAGAGTACAAGAGAGCTGGATAAAAGAAGGCATTCAGCAGATGAAAGATTTTAGTAATATGCTTTCAGTGTACATCTGTTAGTGGCATCCTAAAATAATGATCAGTCACAACATTGTTCCAAATGCACCTCTAGTTTCCCAATATTAATAAGAGTAATATCGTGGTGTATTTTAAGATCATTTTAATCATAAGAGAAACAATTCTGGATATTTCCTAATGGCCATCTGTGATGCTTCCATGCAGGTAGAGATTGAAACATCACTTCTCATTAAGTTACAGTGGATACTATGAACTCTGCAAATGGCAGTGAACTTGTTTGTGAATATTTATAATAATGTTCAAACATCTGTGGATGAATATTCAAATTACAAATTCATATTTATTGCAGACTAACATTTGAATGTAGCATCAACATTTCTAGTGAACATTAATGGAATACACAGTTAGAATTAGAATCTAATATTTCAGGTAAGAGCACAAAGAGATCTGTCTTACCTTTCTGACGTAAATGCTATCAAAAAGACCTTATTAATTATTAGACTTAAATACTATTTTATGCTTCTAATTGCTTTGTTCTTGCTAAGCATCTTTTTTTCTTATGTTTTGCGACCAACAATGATTTGCGACCTGTTATTTTTCTCCTAGCCATGGATGAAAAATTAGATTGGCCTGATTATGTACATAGTGCTGGCTGATGGGGAAAGTTAACAAAATTTCTTTCCATTATGAGTAAAATGATCACAAAATGGCCACGATATTTTCATCACTACAACCACACTTTCAATTTCCCCTTATGAATGAACGTAGTAAAGAGGTGTGCAAAGGTTGAACAGTATTCAAAATGTGTTAACACCTGCTTTACCTTAATTAAGCACGTTAAGGTGTTTCTTTAAGATTTTTTCTCTTGGGAGCTGTCCTTAGTTCAGGTTTTACTCATATTAGCTCATCTCCCAATACAATACTCATGCTGAACTGCAGGATCTGCTTTCTTATAAGTATTGAGCTATTTAATGCACAGTGTATTTATTTTACCACTTAAATGGAACTATGTGTAACCCAGACCATCCCTTTAAAACCTCAAGGTCTAATTTATATAAATAGGTCTGACCTCAAGTCAATTTGGGGGGAGTCAATTGGCAAGTTATTTTTAAATGCGTGACTCCTCCTTCTGGTCTGAAAACCAGTAGGAAGTGACAGGTTTTTTTTCTCTTTGATTTCATGCTTTTAAAAAATGCTTTGTATCCACCACAAAATGTTCCCCTTTGAAATGATGAGACAATGTATTTGATACCATCCACCAGTTCCCAAAATGAAGTCCAAAGGATGTTTAAAATCAATACTAGTCTGAATAAAAATTTCTCCTTGAATATTTTCAATTCGAATATTTACAGTGATCAAATGACTACACTTTGGAACTTTCGATTTATATGTTATGCCAGAAAATATCCATCTCTGAATCTTTCTTGTATTCTGCAATCTCTTGTGTTGGGCTGGTACTTTCTTTATGAAGGTGGGAAGGATAAATCTGCTCAGTTCACTATGGAGGCTTGATTATACCTTTGCTAGTTTTGAGAGAATCTTCAGTTGTTTCAATATAAGAAATAAACACCTGGAGACCGTGGGAAGTGGGATCTGTGTTCTAAACCAGGTGATCTGGCATGGGAATATCTGTTTTGGATACAATCCAGCCAATCTGTTGGGAGGGAGCGAGGCAATACTCAAGAACTATATTTTTTCTTTGTGAGAAATACTTTGTCTGTTTATCTCATTTGGCTCTGTCTCAGTTCAGATCTCCTCTCTTTGTAGCTTCTACCGGTTCAATTTTACCCTTGGGGGACTATTTGGAGTTTGCACATTCTCCCCATGTCTGTGGAATTTCCTCTGGGGTGCTCTGGTTTTCTTCCATGGTCCAAGGATGTGCAGGTCAGGTGAATTGGCCATGCTAAATTGCCCATTGTATTAGGTGCATCAGTCAGTGGGTGCAGGTTGGGTGGATTGGTAGTGCTAAATCACCCCACAGTGTCCTGAAATGTGCAAGTTAGGTGGATTGACTATGCTAAATTACCTCATAGTGTCTAGGGATGTCGAGATTAGGTGGATTGGCAATGCTAAATTGCCTATACTGTCGAGGGATGTGCAGGTTAGTTGGATTGGCTATGGGAAATGCAGGGTGATAGGGATAGGGTAGGGGGAGGGTCTGATGGGATACTGTTTGGAAAGTTGTTATAGACTCAATGGGCTGAGTGGCCTGCTTCCACACTGTAGGGATTCTATGATTCTATGATATTTCATACACAAATGTTCTTTGAAAATGTTTTGCTATGGTGGTTTACCATTGTTATCCACTCTCAGAGACAGGTCCCATGTCTACCTCTGCTAGAATAGACAGAATAACCAGGCATTGTGTAGTACAGAATGGTTATTCTGTACTACACACTAACTGGCTAGCCAACTGATCCAACCAGCACCTCAACCTCTTTTTCTCTATAAGTAACAATATACCTCTGAGTCACCAGCTACCACTTGATACTTACATCCCCATTCCATGGTGCCCTTTTGAAGGTTACTCTCACTTAGTTGACTTTTGGAATTTTAACTCTAATCTTAAGGAAGCAACTTTGTAAAATGAGTAAAAATAGGTCAGCCACTTGTTATACAGCTCTCCTGATTTTCATTTGGGAAATAACCCCAGTCTTTTTATAATGTCAATCATTTGAGGAAGGAGTATTATACACTTTGGAGGAATTAAAAGCATATATTCTCATCATATCTGTTAACTGGGCACAAAATGCTTTATCACCGAGTCCATCTTCCGCAGTTGCACTGGCACCACCCCCCACCTTTTTCTCCGCTACATCGATGACTGTATCGGCGCTGCCTCGTACTCCCACGAGGAGGTTGAACAGTTCATCCACTTTACCAACACCTTCCACCCCGACCTCAAATTTACCTGTACCTTCTCAGACTCCTCCCTCCCCTTCCTAGACCTCTCCATTTCTATCTCGGGCGACCGAATCAACACGGACATTTACTATAAACTGACCGACTCCCACAGCTACCTAGACTATACCTCCTCCCACCCTGCCCCCTGTAAAAATGCCATCCCATATTCCCAATTCCTTCGTCTCCGCTGCATCTGCTCCCAGGAGGACCAGTTCCAATACCAAACAACCCAGACGCCTCCTTCTTCAAAGACCACAAATTCCCCCAGATGTGATCGAGAATGCCCTCCACCACATCTCCTCCACTTCCCGCTCCTCCGCCCTTGAGCCCCGCCTCTCCAATCGCCACCAGGACAGAACCCCACTGGTCCTCATCTACCACCCCACCAACCTCCATATACATCGTATCATCCGTCGTCATTTCTGCCACCTCCAAACGGACCCCACCACCAGGGATATATTTCCCTCCCCTCCCCTATCAGCGTTCTGAAAAGATCACTCCCTCCGTGACTCCCTTGTCAGGTCCACACACCCCCACCAACCCCACCTCCATTCCTGGAACCTTCCCCTGCAACCGTAAGAAATGCAAAACTTGCGCCCACACCTCCCCCCTTACTTCCCTCCAAGGCCCCAAGGGATCCAAGGGATCGTTCCATATCCACCACAAATTCACCTGCACCTCCACACACATCATTTACTGCATCTGCTGCACCCGATGTGGCCTCTTCTATATTGGAGAGACAGGCCGCCTACTTGCGGAACGTTTCAGAGAACACCTCTGGGACACCCAGACCAACCAACCCAACCACTCCGTGGCTCAGCACTTCAACTCCCCCTCCCACTCCACCAAGGACATGTAGGTCCTTGGACTCCTCCATCGCCAGACCATAGCAACACGACAGCTGGAGGAAGAGTGCCTCATCTTCCGCCGAGGAACCCTCCAACCACAAGGGATGAACTCAGATTTCTCCAGTTTTCTCATTTCCCCTCCTCCCACCTTGTCTCAGTCCCAACCCTTGAACTAAGCACCACCTTCCTAACCTGCAATTTTCTTCCTGACCTCTCCGCCCCCACCCCACTCCGGCCTATCACCCTTACCTTGACCTCCTTCCACCTATCGCATTTCCAACGCCCCTCCCCCAAGTCCCTCCTCCCTACCTTTTATCTTAGCCTGCTTGGCGCACTCTCCTCATTCCTGAAGAAGGGCTCATGCCCGAAACATCGATTCTCCTGCTCCTTGGATGCTGCCTGACCTGCTGCGCTTTTCCAGCAACACATTTTCAGCTCTGATCTCCAGCATCTGCAGTCCTCACTTTCTCCTATCACCAAGTGAAGCCTTATTCCAGGGCTCAGAGTAAAGCAGCTCATAGGAGGCAATGATGTGGTGGTATTATCATTGAACTGTTAATCCAGAGACCCAGGGAATGTTTTGGGGACCGGGATTTGAATTTCACCATAGCAGATGGTGGAATTTAAAATTTTTTAACATCTGGAATTAAGAGTCTCATGATGGTCGTTAAACCATTGCCATTTATCATGAAAAACCCATTTGGTTCACTAGTGTCCTTTAGAGAAGGAAACTGTCATCCTTAGCGGCTCTGGCCTACATGTGAATCCAGGCCCACAGCAATGTAGTTGATTCTCAAATGGCTTCTGGGCAATTAGGAATGGGCAGTAATTGCTGGCCTAGCCTCTGATGCCCTCATCCTGTGAATGAAAAAATGTTTAGTGAGGTACTGAAAAGGTATTCTGTCATCATTCAGGTAAAACCTTCAACAATGCTCGGTCAGTTTGAGTGAATGTATATTATGAAAGAAACGTAGAATCATTGGGGAGAGTGAGAAGATCTACAGAGATGAT